>NC_044031.1:45219593-45538919 GCF_901765095.1 Microcaecilia unicolor | reverse complement strand
GTGTGTGTGTGGGGGGGGGGGGGGGGGGGGGGGGGTTAATGAAGGAGCTGAGATCTCAAATTCATTTTATGTGCTGTTAGAAGTGATTTGGCCCACCAGAGAGGTATGGTGAGCAGAATTCCCAAACGAGCAGTTAACTGATGCTTCTGCATGCTGACAGGGAATATTTTGATGAATATGTATATTTCCATTGCTAAATAGGAAATCCAAATATAATTTTAATGTCTATTCAAATTTGTGTAGGCAAAGGTTATACACATGTAAGGAGTAACTTTTCTAAACTTGCTACTTATTTATGTATTTATATTTAGTTCATTCATTACTTACACACTGATGCCCACATACATATGTAACTCAGCTTTTCACACATGCACATGGCAAATAACTCTTCAAAACCCCCCCTCCCCGCCCCCCATTTTCTATTTCTGTTGATGGCTCTCTCATTCTCCCTGTCTCCTCAGCTCGAAACCTTGGGGTCATCTTTGACTCTTCTCTCTCCTTCTCTGCTCATATCCAGCAGATTGCCAAGACCTGTGGTTTCTTTCTTTACAACATCCGTAAAATCCGCCCCTTTCTTTCCGAGCACTCTACCAAAACCCTCATCCACACCCTTGTCACCTCTCGTTTAGACTACTGCAATCTGCTTTTTGCTGGCCTCCCACTTAGTCACCTCTCCCCTCTCCAGTTGGTTCAAAACTCTGCTGCCCGTCTCATCTTCCGCCAGGGTCGCTTTACTCATACTACCCCTCTCCTCAAGACCCTTCACTGGCTCCCTATCCATTTTCGCATCCTGTTCAAACTTCTTCTACTAACCTATAAATGTACTCACTCTGCTGCTCCCCAGTATCTCTCCACACTCGTCCTTCCCTACACCCCTTCCCGTGCACTCCGCTCCATGGATAAATCCTTCTTATCTGTTCCCTTCTCCACTACTGCCAACTCTAGACTTTGCGCCTTCTGTCTCGCTGCACCCTACGCCTGGAATAAACTTCCTGAGCCCCTACGTCTTGCCCCATCCTTGGCCACCTTTAAATCTAGACTGAAAGCCCACCTCTTTAACATTGCTTTTGACTCGTAACCACTTGTAACCACTCGCCTCCACCCACCCTCCTCTCTTCCTTCCCGTTCACATTAATTGATTTGATTTGCTTACTTTATTTATTTTTTGTCTATTAGATTGTAAGCTCTTTGAGCAGGGACTGTCTTTCTTCTATGTTTGTGCAGCGCTGCGTATGCCTTGTAGCGCTATAGAAATGCTAAATAGTAGTAGTAGTAGTAGTATGTTGCATACAATACTCAGGTAAAGAAGATCAAGCAGCTGATCAGTCCATTCTTCTGCTTCATCTAGCTACCAGAATTTCCTCCCTGTTTACTAAGCTGCGCGGCAATTCTGACTCAGCCCATGCAAAGCGTTAGTGTTTTAAACTGTAGTTTAGCTCTTCACAGCTGATCAGTCCATTCATCTACTTCACATAGATACCAGTAAGAGTTCTAGAATGTAGTTTAGTTCTTTATAGCTGATCATAGATACATAGATACATTTGATCAACCGGAGAAGGCAGGCTTGTAAGGAAAGCAGATTGGGGAAACACGGTCTTAATAGAAACCACAGGAAATATATACCATAATGAATACCCTCAAACTACTCCTAATAATCTACTCCCTAACACTGATCCACTGAACACTAACCACCCCACTTGCAGAAAACAACATCATACCCATACTACACAATCATCATAGATTGATCAAATACACCACACCTCACCAAACTGTTAACAACCTAAACAAAGGAAGAACACTTACATGCGAACAACCACAACAGAAGGGAAAGAAGGGCCCAAACAAACTCACATCAACAAAGAAACAACAACTAACAAGAGTCCATAACACCAAATACAGAAGACCCATTCCAAACAATCCAAGTGGGCTACGTCAGATCTGCTGTAAATAAAACAGCAATACTAACAGACTGGATCAGGTCAGAAAACCTCGACCTACTCTTCCTCACTGAAACTTGGATCCATGACCAAAAGGATCCTATAATCCTAGACCTGCGCCCTCCAGGATACAAAATCACACACTGGACCAGAAAAGAAAAGAGAGTCGGAGGCATAGCACTAATCTATCGGTCCCACTTTACCACCAAAACCACTGCCAAGCCCATAACACCTCAACTTGAAATTGCCTCAATCAGAATCCACAACAAAACCCTACGCGATCATGTGAATTGTGTCTTGTTTTACAGACCTCCAGGTAATTGGAATGAAGGCCAGACCAACTTCATGGGCTTCATTTCAAACACTCGTGTAACCAACTCCAATATACTAGTATTAGGAGACATTAACCTCTACCTAGAAGACCCAAACTCTACCAACACATGAAAATGCAAGGAATTCCTCCACTCATGGGATCTTAAATGGCTACACATGCAAGCAACCCATGTCAAAGGGCACACACTCGACTTCATCTCACACAATCTGTCCACAGACCAGAACCTAATAATAACAAATTAAATGGACAGAAACACCATGGACCGACCACTACAAACCAAACCTATCCCTAAAATGGCAGAAAAAGGATTCACACTGTATACAAGAACACACAACCTACAGCACAAGAGGCCAAATAGATTCGGAAACATTCTGGCAACAGATATACAAAAACGAATGGACAGCACAAATGGACTCTATATACTACCTCTCAGAATGGGATAAAAGATGCAGAAGCATACTGGACGAAATAGCACCCTTACGAACAAGAACCTCACGTAGGCATAACTCGATACCGTGGTTCAACGAAGAACTGAAAAAATTAAAAACACAATCCAGGAAACTCGAACGAGCTTGGAAAAAAATAAAAGATGAACACAAACTCAACGCATGGAAACAAATAAAAAGAAAATACAAATACGCAATAAGACAGACCAAAAGGTCATACTATAAAACTGAAATAGGGCCAGATTACAAAGACACGAAGAAATTATACCAACTCGTGAACAAACTACTAAACATCACCTTGGTCACCACAACTAATACAGACATCCCATCTGCAGACAACCTTGCTAAATACTTCAATGAAAAAATTGCAAACCTACGTAACACGCTACCTCGGGACAACACCGATATCGAAAATTTCATCACTGGCTTGGAACCAACCCCTGGTGAATACCCAGCGGACCGAACCTGGTCAAACTTCGCTCTCCTCACCGCGGAAACAGTCACCCAGGCGATTAATAGGTTCTCCAACTCTCACTGTAAATTGGATACCTGCCCCAGCTACTTAATAAATTCCGCCCCCCACCGCTTCATAGCAGACCTTACATCCCACTTAAACTACATGCTTCAACAAGGTCTCTTCCTAAGGAAAATGGCAACATCCTACTCACCCCAATACCAAAAGATCCCAAGAAAAAATCAAATGAAATCACTATCTACCGCCCAGTAGCATCAATCCCACTGGTGGTCAAACTGATGGAAAGCATGGTAACCAAACAACTTACTGATTATATAAACAAATTCACAATATTACATGAATCACAATCAGGATTTCTCCCCCTCCATAGCACTGAAACAGTACTAATTACCCTCCTAGCCAAATTCAAGCAGGAAATAGCAACAGGCAAAAGCATACCTCCTCAAATTTGACATGTCCAGTGCGTTCGACATGGTAAGCAATAAAACAGTGGCGTAGCCACAGGTGGGCTTGGGTGAGCCAGGGCCCACCCATTTATGGCTCAGGCCCACCCAACAGTAGCACATGTTTACTGGTAACTGGTGGGAATCCCAAGCTCCGCCAGCTGAAGATTTCCCCCTGATGGTAACAAAAGCGTTACTCTCCATGACACCAGCACCCGCGCATGCTCAGTTTTCAGTGCAATACTGCTGTCAATGTGGAAAGAAGCGTTTTCCCACCAGCTAAGTTTTTTTTTTTGGAGGGGGGGGGGGGGGAGAACACTTGGTGCCCACCCAATTCTTGCCTAGGTCCACCCAAAATCTGTTGTCTGGCTACACCCCTGCAATAAAATACTACTAAGACTCCTAGATTACTTCGGGATTGGCAGACACATACTTAGTTGGATCAAGGGTTTCCTAATCACTAGAACATATCAAGTGAAATCAAGCTCAAACATATCACCACCGTGGAAAGCAGAATGTGGAGTACCTCAAGGATCACCACTATCACCGATCCTTATCAACCTAGTCCACTAGCCAAATCCTTATCCAACCAAGGCCTTAACCCTTTCATCTATGCAGACGATGTCACAATATAAATTCCTTACAAACGTGATCTGACAGAAATCACCAACAAAATCAAACTCAGCTTGAATATCATGGACTCATGGGCAAACGCATTTCGACTAAAACTCAACACAGAAAAAACACACTCTCATCCTCTCATCCCAATACAATACGAACAAACCCACAAACATAAATACCCCAGATTATACCCTCCCTATCTCAGACAGCCTGAAAATTCTCAGTGTTACAATCGACCGTAACTTCACACTAGAGAACCAACTGAAATCTACAAAAGAAAATGTTCCACTCAATGTGGAAACTCAAACGCGTGAAACCATTCTTCCCGAGGGAAACATTTCGCAACTTGATACGATCAATGGTACTAAGCCATGTAGACTAGTGCAACAGAATTTATGTGGGATGCAAAGAACAAATTATAAAGAAACTTCAGACCACTCAAAACACGGCAGCCAGGCTTATATTTGGAAAAATGCGATTCGAAAGCGCCAAACCTCTCCGAGAAAAACTGCACTGGCTCCCAATCAAAGAACGTATTGCTTTCAAAATCTGCACCCTGGTTCATAAAATTATCTACGGCGAAGCCCCGGGATACATGGCAAAACCTCATAGACCTACCAACCAGAAACACAACAAGATCAACACAAACATACCTAAATCTCCACTACCCAAGCTACAAAGGACTCAAATACAAATCAACCTATGCATCCAGCTTTTCCTACATAAGCACACAACTATGGAACACATTACCAACAGCCTTGAAAACAACTTATGATCACCTAAACTTCCGGAAATTATTAAAAACTAACCTGTTCAAAAAGGCATACCCTACCGACCCAACTTAAATGCCTGTACCCTGCAACACAACGAAACCAAAGCTCGTAATGGACATATAATAACTCTTCCTCTCTATGATTCCCTAATGTGTCTGTACACACGAATCTTATTCTACCACAACATTACTGTATTTGTTCATACTGGTATTGGCGAACGCCTTTACGGTACTATGTAAGCCACATTGAGCCTGCAAATAGGTGGGAAAATGTGGGATACAAATGTAACAAATAAATAGATAAACAGATAGATACCAGTATTAAGAGTTCTAGAATGTAGTTTAGTTCTTTACAGCTGATCAGTCTGTTCATCTACCTCACATAGATACTAGGATTAGTGTTCTAGACTCTGGAGGTAGATACCTGGAATGCTCTCCCGTAGGAGGTGGTAGAGATGCAAACGGTAACAGAATTCATAAATGTGTGAGACAAACACAAAGGAATCCTGTTTAGAAGGAATGGATCCAAAGAAGCTTAGCTGAGATTAGCTAAGAAAGCCAGTGCTGGGCAGACTTCTATGGTCTGTGCCCTGATCGTGGTTGTATAGATATGGATGGGTTGGAATGGAGCTTTTCTGGGACTTTGATAACAGCTTCATAAATTTTAGAACAAGGCCAGTGTTGGGCAGACTTCTATGGTCTATGCCCTAAAAATGACAAAGGTAAATCAAGATCAGGTATACATATGATGTATCACATCATACCATATGTAATGAGTTTATCTTGTTGGGCAGACTGGATGGACAGAACAGGTCTGCTGTCATCTACTATGTTACTATGGTTTAGGTCTTAGCAGCTGACTCTGGTGTAGTTTTTGCAGCTGATTAGTACGTTCTTCTGTCTCACATAGATACCAGGATAAGTGTTCTGTAGTAGTTTTTTTGCAGCTGATCTTCTTTATAGGTTCCCAAGAGTGCTAATCTTGAGTTATTAGGACATTCTTCTGTCTCACCTAAATACCAGGATTAGTATTCTACACTCTGGTTTTGTTCTTTGCAGCTGATCAGTCCATTCATTTGTCTCACATAGGTACTAGGATTAGTGTTCTGTAGTTTAGTTCTTTGCAGCTGATCCGTCCATTCTTCTACCTCACATAGATACTAGGATTAGTGTTCTAGACTCTAGTTTAGTTCTTTGCAGCTGATCTGTCCATTCTTTTGTCTCACATAGATACCAGTATTAGTGTGCTACACACTGATTGGTTTAGTTCTTTGCAGCTGATCAGTCCATTCTTCTGTCTTACATAGATACCAGGATTAGTGTTCTAGACTATAGTTTGGTTCTTTGCAGCTTATCAATCCATTCTTCTGTCTCACATAGATACCAGGATTAGTGTTCTGTAGTATACTGGTTTTTGTTGTTGTTGTTGTTTTTTCTTTTTTTTTTGTGCAGCTAATCAGTACATTCTTACCAGGATTAGTATTCTAGACTCTGGTTTAGTTCTTTGCAGCTGATCAGTCCGTTCATATCTCTAACTTAGATACTAGATTAGTGTTCTGTAGTTTGGTTCTTTGCAGCTGATCAGGCCATTCTTGTATCTCACATAAATACCAGGATTAGTGTTCTAGATTCTGGTTTAGTTCATTGCAGCTGATCAGTCCATTCTTCTGTCCCACATAGATACCAGGCTTACCAGCTTATAATCGAATGAGAAAAATGCCCAAGTTCCGACCTAAATCGGGAGATGGGCGTTTATCTCACAAAAACAAATAACGCGGTATAATCAAAAGCCGAATTTGGGACGCTTTCAACTGCACTCCGTCGCGGATGCGGACAAAGTTGACGGGGGCGTGTCGAAGGCGTGTCGAAGGCGGAACTGGGGCGTGGTTATCGGGCGAACAGAGATGGGCGCCCTTTCGCCGATAATGGAAGAAAAATATGCGATTTTAGCGAGAATTTAGGGCACTTTTCCTGGACCCTGTTTTTCCACGAATAAGGCCCCAAAAAGTGCCCTAAATGACCAGATGACCACTGGAGGGAATCGGGGATGACCTCCCCTGACTTCCCCAGTGGTCACAAACCCCCTCCCAGCACAAAATATGACGTTTCACAACTTTTTCTTTTCACCCTCAAATGTCATACCCACCTCCCTGGCAGCAGTATGCAGGTTACTGGAGCACTTATTAGGGGGTGCAGTGGACTTCAGGCAGGTGGACCCAGGCCCATCCCCCCCCTACCTGTTACAATTGTGCTGCTTAATGCGTTAGTCGTCCAACCCCCCCAAACCCACTGTACCCACATGTAGGTGCCCCCCCTTCACCCCTTAGGGCTATAGTAATGGTGTAGACTTATGGGCAGTGGGTTTTGAGGGGGATTTGGGAGGCTCAACACACAAGGGAAGGGTGCTATGCACCTGGGAGCTCTTTTACCTTTTTTTTTTGTTTTGTAAAAGTGCCCCCTAGGGTGCCCGGTTGGTGTTCTGGCATGTGAGGGGGACTAGTGCACTACGAATCATGGCCCCTCCCACGAACAAATGCCTTGGATGTATTCGTTTTTGAGCTGGGCGCTTTCATTTTCCATTATCACTGAATAACAAAAACGCCCAGCTCACAAAGTAGCGAATAACATATGGGCGTCTATTTTTTTCGAAAATACAGTTGGCTCCGCCCCTTCACGGACCCGTTCTCGGAGATAAACGCCCATGGAGATAGGCGTTATCGTTCGATTATGCCCCTCTTTGTGTTCTAGACTGTAGTTTTGTTCTTTGCAGCTGATCAGTCTATTCTTCTACTTCACATGCATGCTAGGATTAGTAGTCTAGACTGTAGTTTTTTTGTGTTGTTTTAAAAACCTTGGACTGGCCTGGGTTCAATATTCGGGGGGTTGGTTTAATTTTGAGCTGCTTAGATAAACTGTGATAGGAGTTTTACGGTCTCAATTATTTCACTTCTATAGAGATTTCAAATTATTATATATTAGATTATAAAGGGTACGCTACTATTTGTATACTGACAAATTGATTGGTATAAACTGCCTAAGGCATATACCAATTGACGCTATATCAAATAATAAATGGAATGGTGTGGTAGCCACATGGACATTAGTGAGCAGAGATGTAGTACAACTTACTTAGGAATGACTTATGATCATTTCACACAGCCCTGTTTCTTACAGCTTTTTCTCCATTTCTTTCTTGCAGTGCAGACCCAGTTCTGAGAGACATGTGGCCAGAGGGCAAGCTCAGCATCACGGAGGTAACCAGACGGCCCCTGACTGCTGCCACCCTCTTTAAGAACTCCATGGTGGCCCTTGTTGAGAACTTGGCATGCAAGGTAATGCTTCTCGTTTTGTTTTGCCAAAACCTCACCTTTCATGTTTCCCTCACTTGAGATGCTTGCTTTAGACATGTAACTGGGAGGCATTGACCATGTCCTGCCCACTTGTACTTCTGTGTTATGCCACTTACAGAATAGCATTCATGTGTGTAAGTGTTAATTTTTGTGCAGTTACGTACACAAGGGGGTGTGTACCCTTGTTCTAGACTTGCCCTACATGTGTTTCAGCAGAAGAAGCAGGATTCAGACTCTGGTTCCCACCCACTGCTCCAACCACTAAGATAGGTTCATCTTCTCTAAGAAGACCTAGAGCACATTCATCAATCTAGAGGTCTTATTTTTCAGTATTAAGGCCACTCCTTTCCGGTGGTAGTTCAAGGTGTGTTACATCAGGTACAGTAGGTATTTCTCTGTCCCAAGAGGACTTATAAGTTGGAGCCAAAGGGTTAAGTGACTTTTCCAATGCCACAAGGAGTGCCAATGGGATTTGAACCCTGGTTCTCTGGTTCACAACTTGCTGCTCAAAACACTAGGCTTCTCCCCCACTGTGTAGAATGGAGCATACATGTGGTGCTGGCATCTGCATTGGCACTTTGAGCTGCTAGCAGTCGAGCTTTAAGGGATCAGGGCCAGCTCCAGATTTGTA
This sequence comes from Microcaecilia unicolor, assembly GCF_901765095.1. Taxonomy (NCBI): domain Eukaryota; kingdom Metazoa; phylum Chordata; class Amphibia; order Gymnophiona; family Siphonopidae; genus Microcaecilia; species Microcaecilia unicolor. The sequence continues at coordinate 45,529,910 of NC_044031.1, read as the reverse complement.
CAGATGGCAGAGCTTGGGGATCCTCACCAATTACAGAAAGATGTGTCCAACTGCTGCGTAGCCTGAGACAAAAGTGAATGGGCCCTGGCCACCTCAAAGTCCTAACTGAAGCAGAAGGTCTGATTAGATTCACCAGGAACAACACAAGTCTAGTACTTTTCCTCGTGAACAAGGATATGCAATATCCTCCTTTTGATTGTCCTTTTCTCTTGTCATTACACTTTCAAAAATATTTCTTGGGTCCCCAAAAGTCACTGTGAAACAGCCTGTTCTTTCTCTGCAGAGTACTTGACTGATAACCTTTCAGGGGTAGATGTTAAAAGTACTCTGACAAGTATGTATCGTCCAGGACTTGCATAAATTCTGGCAGCCTGCACAAGTTCAGTCAGACACTGATATTAAATACAGGTGCCCAGACATGGCCAAACATTGAACATCAGGGCCTAATTTAGCTGGTGACAGACAGTATTTTAAAAAAACACTGACCACTGCTGGCTGAATATTGACTGGACGAGTGTTCTATAAAATAGGCATCTTATTGGATAATCTATCTAGGTGCCATGTTATAAAATTAGTCCCACAAGTGCAGGCTCTCAACTCCTAATTCTATAAAAGTCGCCACAAATTCAGGGCCAGTGCTAGGGTTTCTGGCGCCCTCCTGCAGCCTATTAGTCAGCGCCCCCTACCCATCCAGGGGCAGGGTCACTATGGCTCTGCCCCCATAGTAGCCATACCTATAGTAGCCACACCCATTTTACCGGCCATGGCGCATATAAAAATATTACACCAGTTTAGGAGAAGAAAAATAACTTGTTTTTTTTTTCATTATAAATAATTTCTGTAAGCTCCAGTATACCCAAAATAACACAAACCAAATTAGCATACAGACCAGGAATTAGGAGAACAGTCTTGCCAAACCTGAAACAATATGTTATCAAAATGTCAGAACCTAACAAACAGATTCCTATTCAGACATTTGGCCTTGCAGTCACACATGCAGAACAGAGAAAGCCCTGCTTCAAATTTTAACCTGAAATCCTAAAAAGCTAGATTCTGCATGCAGCACAATACCAGAAAAACAGAAAGAAACACATTGCTATTCATTGCAAAATAAGACAGCACATGTAAATTTTCAAATTGGATATATTCCAAACACTAAAATTAAAATAAAATGATTTTTTTCTACCTTTGTTGTCTGGTGACTTTGTTTTTCTGATCATGTTGGTCCCAGTATCTGATTCTGCTGCTCTCTATGTGTTCTCTTAACTCGTTTTCCAGGGCTTCCTTTCCATTTATTTCTTTACTTTCCTCCTTTGTTCTTCATTCCTTGTTCTACATCCATAGGTAAAAGCTGGGTCCTCCGCGGACTTAACTGGAAGAGGTATAGAGTGGATCCAGCTTTTGCCTATTTTCTCCATCCATGTGAAGCATTTTTCCTCTTTTCCCTTTCCCTCATCTCCGTTCAGTATGCATCTCCTTCCGATTTTTTCCCTCTCCTCCATCCACGTCCAGCATTTTTCAAAATGGCAGTTAGGCCCTGCCTAGTGCATCCCAGGATGCACTACACTGGGTGGTGTGCCACCATTTTCAATATGGCAGTCTTAGAAGCAGGAGCAAGTGGGCATTGCTTCTGCTTCCAACTTTAAAGGTACAGGGTATGGTGGTGGGCATGGTTTGCTACTAGACCACCAGACAGCTCTGTCAGGGGGCCGGGCTGGGCCTGGCCTAGCCCAGCTGGGGGGGGGGGGGTTTCTGGATGTGCTGAGCCTGGCCTAGCCCAACTGTGGTGGGCCTCCAGGTGGGTCAGGGCCTAGCCCACCCTAGCTGGGGGGGGGGGGAGTCCCACTGGACTACCAAGTTTTTCTTTGTTTTGTTCCAGGTTGGGGTGCTGAGGGCCATTTTTGTTTTAGTGTTGGGGGGGGGGGGTTAGGGGACCATTATAGATTTTTTTTGGCGGGGGGAGTTGGGTGCTAAGGTCCATGGCATGCTTTTTTTCCTCCAAACATCAACCTTCCTATCAGTGCTTGAGCCAATCAGCACTCAGGCACTGACAAGAAAGTTAGCACAGAGTACTGAGCAGCTAATTAATGCCAGAATTTTAACATGCTGCTGTGACTTTTCTGCATTAGATTCGCAATAGTTTCCCTCTACCTTGAATCATCTTTGAGCATTGGGCCCAATGAGAGTTATCGTGAGTTATATTAGATCTATAACTAGACCTTCAACTGCATTTTATAGATAACTAGTAAAAAAGGCCCGTTTCTGAAACAAATGAAACGGGCGCTAGCAAGGTTTTCCTTGGAGTGTGTATTTTTGAGAGAGAGAGAGAGAGAGAGAGTGAATGTGCGTGTGTGTGTGTGTGACTGAGTGAGTGTGGGTGTGAGTGTGTCTGTGAGAATGAGTGTGTTTGTGATGTGTGTGGAAGTGCGTATGTGTGACACAGTAAGTGTGAGAGAGTGTGTTTCACACAGATACAGTGATTGGGAGAGAGAGAGTGAGACTGTGTTCGAGTGTCTGTGTGAGAGAGAGAGTGAGACTGTGCGCGAGTGTCTCTGAGAGAGAGAGTGTGTGTGTGGGAATGAGAGTGTGTGTGGGAATGAGAGTGTGTGTGAGAATGAGTGTGTGCCAGGATGGTCCCCCCTCCTGCAAGGTGCCCCCTCCCTGTCTCCCTGCCATGTGTAAGTGTGTATTTGTGAGAGAGTGAGTGTGTTTGTGAGAGAGTGTGTGTGTGTGTGTGGGAATGAGAGTGAGTGTGAAAATGAGAGTGTGGCAGGATGGGCCCCCCTCCCTCAGATGTGGCCCCCTCCCTCTCCTCCTGCCAGGTGCAAGTGTATGTTTGTGAGTGTGAGAGAGTGAGACTGTGTGCGAGTGTCTCTGTGAGAGAGTGTGTGTATGGGAATGTGAGTGTGTGTAAGAATGAGAGTGTGTGCCAGGGTGGCCCCCGTCCGCCAGGGTGGCCCCCTCCCTCCCAGGTGCAAGTGTGTATTTGTGACAGAGAGAGAGAGTGTGTGTGGGGGAATGAGCGTGTGTGCCAGGGTGGGGCACATCCCTCCCCTCCCCCTCCCAGATTTAAGTGTGTGTTAGTGACAGAGAGAGAGTGAGTGTGTGTGAGTGTGTTTGTGTGAGAGAGAGAGAGAGTGTGTGTATGAAGGAGAGTGTGTGCCAGGTGAAGGTGAGTGTGTGCCAGGGTGGTCCCCCTCCCTCATTGTCTGCTTCCCTGCCAGGGGCTCCTCTCCCTCTCTCCCCACCTCCTCCTCCTCCAGCCCTCCCTGCCACTTGATCCCGTTCTTCGGTACTCCTCCCCTTGCCTGCTAGCACTGATGTTTACCTCCTCCTCTTCTGTCCCTCCCTGCCTCTTGATCGGCGTTCTTTGTGACTCCTCCCCCTGCCTGGTACACACCCACCTTCTCCTCCTCCGGGCCGCCATGCCACTTGATGTTGTATCTTTGGTACTCCTAGGGCTGGCGCTATAAAAAGAAGCGCTAACTACAAAAAATGTTTAAGAAAATGTAAAAACGCGGCACCGCAGGCAGCCTTGAGGCATTGGCTGCTGGCTGTGCAGGCTCCTCCCGTCTCTTACGTCACTGCCCCCGGAGGGACGTAGAGGCAGTGACGTAAGAGACGGGCGGAGCCTGCACAGCAGCAGCCAGTGGCTCAAGGCTGCCTGCGGTGCTGTGTTTTGTTTTGTTTTTTTTTTACATTTTTTGTTGTTTGCGCTCATGTTAGTCAGCTGATTGTTTTTTTTATTTTTGTAGCACCGGCCCTGCTGCTGAACATGAAAAGCAGCATTGGCCGGCAATAGGAGCTGGGGCTGGTGCGGTGGAGGAAAAGTGGGCTGGCAGGGCTCGTCTAGGGCCGGCCGTGGCTACGCCCCTGGCAGCAGTCTTGAGCAATTCTACTCCTCCCCTGCCTGAGTTGGTGTTTGCTGGGGTGTGGCATTCAGTGTGTTTGCGGTGTCAACCTTGGGGGGGGGGGGGGGGGGTTTGGTGACGGGCGGCGACTTTGGTGGGTGGGGGACGTGCTGGGGGGTCTTGTTCCGTGTGTTAGCGGTGGCAACCTTGGGGGGGGGGTGTTTTGGTGACGGTCGGCGACTTTGGGGGGTGGAGGAAGTTGGGAAGGGCGGATAGTGTGTTTCCAACCTTCTAATGGGACATCATTTTAGGTTGAGCGCTGTTATTTGCTGAGTGTCATTGCTCCGCCCTGACGTCATTACGTTTGACGCGTGGGCGGGGCAGACACTCATGGAGCAAAAAAGTGGTCTCAGCCGCCTCACTTTAGAGCGTTGGGAAAGTGAGGCTTCATTAGAATGTTGGAGGTGCGTTTTATATAGAGAGATACTAGTAAAAAAGGCCTGTTTCGGTATGAAATGAAACGGGTGCTAGCAAGGTTATCCCTCCCTCCCTCGCTCTCTCCTTCTGTCCCCTCCAAGTCCCAAGGCCCCCTTTCTTCCCTTCCGATTTTCAGGCCCTCCCTCTCTCTCCCTCCCTCTCTCTCTCTCCTTCCCTCTGTCCCTCCCCCGAATTCCAATCCCCCCTACTCTCTGTCTCACAGACACATCCTTGCGATGCCTCCACCTCATTTCCTGTTTCCGCAAGGGCGGGACCAGAGTCAGAGCTGAAAGCGAAGAGAAGGGAAGGCAGCAGACTCGCGAGGCTCTTCACTGCTGCCGTCGGGACCCCGGTAAGAGGGGGGGAGGGGAGGGTAGCAGAGGGGGGTTGGCAATTTTGGAGGGGGGAGCAACGTGCACGTAGGGACGTCTCTGCCCGCTCCCGCTGTTCTTCAATGCGCGCCTCTCACTGGGATCGTAACCCCCTGCTGACGTCAGTAAAGCAGGGTTCTACTGCTGGGCAGTGACGTCAGCAGGTGGTTACGATCCCAGTGAGATATTTTAGAACGTTTACTTAGCAAATTATTATGTTAGATAAAATGCAGTTGAAGGTCTAGTTATCTGTTTGCCTTTCCCATTAGCATGCATTATGATCACCCTTGTTAATGTCAGTTTATTTTCCCCACCTGCTCCTTTTTTTACCCTTAGCCTACATTAACATAAAATCCTTCCCTATGTGTTCCACATTGGCTGTTTTTTAAATTCATGCTAATACCCACATTAATAAAGTAATATGTAACAACTTTGCCAAGGTAGATTTTTATTTTAAGAATTTGGATAGCATTTAAAATATTTGACTAACATTCCTAAAAGGCTATTTGTGATGCCCCATTTCAAGCCAATAGTTGAAGCTGGCTGGTCTCTTGGCTCACTCAGTCTACCCAATGGTTTCTGCGGGCTGAGGCCCTCCTTGATCTCCAGTGAGCTTTCCCATGTCCATGCCCCATCTCTCCAGTCTCTCTTCAAAGCATGCTTGAATACTGTCACTATTTTTCTTAGCACCACCTCTCCTGGATTTCTGGAAATACCTATTTGCATGTTTCTTAGCTTTGATGCCTTCGGTTTCAGGCTTATTCATATGAGTCTCTTTTCTGTCCTAACACATTTTTGAACTCCTTTGGATCAACGGTTCTCAACCCCATCCTTGGGACATGCCTAGCCAGTCAAGTTTTCAGGATACCCACAATGAATATGCATGAGATAAATTTGCATGTGGAAATCTATCTCATGCATATTCATTGTGGGGATCCTGAAAACCTGACTAGCTAGGTGTGTCCGAAGGACTGAGTTGAGAACTCCTGCTTTGGATTGAAATCATTCATAGCAGCCTCTAGGAGGTACTGTGGTTTTTAGGCAGTGCATATGACATTTTCTGCTCCCAGGAGCAAAAAACGGAAGCCCCAGGCAGAGACTGGGCAATCCTGTGAGAGCCAGATAGCCAGCTGGACAGGAACAGGGGCGTAGCCAGACACCCAACTTTGGGTGGGCCTGGACTCAAGATGGGTGGGCAGAAGAACCCCTCCCTGTCCCACGGGTGTTTTGGTCTCTCCTTGTCTCACCTTCATGCCATCTGCTATTTACAAGGTATGCTTGAGGGACAATAGTTGGGAGTTTTCAGTTGGTGGGGCTAGGGAATCAGCATAGGTGTGCTGCTACTGGGTGGGCCTGAGCCCAAAGTGGGTGGGCCTGGCCCACCCAGGCCTACCCTTGGCTACGTCACTGGACAGGAAAAGTGAAAATGAAAGGGACCTAATTACACACAACTGAGCAGTAAATTTTCACAACCCAAAGGGGAGAATGAAACTGTGAAAATGTCTTTAAAAAAACAGTGAGTTGTCACCTTCTGCTCCAAAAGCCAGCTCTGCCATGCTCTGAATGGTTAACACCTTTCTGGCTGGTGTGGATGAGAAATCCTCAGGGCCTGCAACTTCTTTGGTAACAGTCAGCAGTGAAATATCCTGAATAATTTGTCATTTTCTCCAACGTTATGATCATTAACCTCTTCCCAGAAGCAGAGACTAAAATTAGCTCTTAGTAGAAAGAAAGGAAAGGGAAAGGGGAAATGATTTGATATACCACCTTTCAGTGGTTACAATCAAAGCGGTTCACAAATTATATACAGGCACTTTTTCTGTCCTTAGTGGGCTCGCAACCTAAATTCTGTTTTTTTGAGAGATGAATTGAGGGGGAAGGAAATGAAAAGAAAAAAAAAAACCATGAAGAAGAGTAATGTAGAAAACCATGACTGAAGGAAGCAGGTATGCCATTATATGGATAGAAATACATCGATTTGATGTCAGGTAGCTGTTACTTTGAGTGGCGTAGCAGTGCCATCCTTGTAATGAGGCAGAAGGAAAACTCCAGATAATCAGGCACAACTGGCCCAGTTTTAGGCTTGTTCTAGGCCCTATCCCAAAGGATGCTGGGGACTGTAGTTCTGCACTCCTAATACAAAAGCTAGATCTATGACTCCCAGAGGACTTGATATGAGGGATTAAATTAAACCACAAGGTGGAGCCACTTGGAGCTCATGGAGATTACAAATGAAGAGGTCCTAGACACCTATGGGGACAGTTCTAGAAGAGAAAACCACCAGCATGATTAAAAGGTGAAGTAAAAGAGGCTATTAGAGCCAAAAATGTCCTTCAAAGGATGGGAAAAAAACCCAAATGAAGAAAATAAGAAGCAACGTAAGCTTTAGCGAGCTAGATGCAAAGCACTGATGAAGAAGGCTAGAAAACAAATATGAAGAGAAACTTACCACAGAGACAAAAGCTCACAGTAACAACTTTTTCATGTACATCAGAAGCAGAAAGCCTGTGAGGGAATCCATGGAACCATTAGATTATGAAGGAGCACAAGGGGCAGTCAGCGAGGACAAGGCCATAGTGGAGTCCCTGAATGAATTCTTTGCTTCAGTTTTTACAGAAGAAGATTTAAGAGATCTATATGTACCAGAAATTGTTTTCAAGAGTGACGATGTGGAGGAACTGAAAGAAATTTCAGTGAACCTGGAAGATGTACTAAACCAAATCAACAAATTAAAGAGTAGTAAATCACCTGGACCGGATGGTATGCATCCAAGGGTACTGAAAGAACTCAAACATGAAATTGCTGATCTGCTGTTAGTAATATGTTACATGTCATTAAAATTATCTGTAGTACCTGAAAATTGGGGAGTAGCCAATGTAACGCTGATTTTTTAAATCCAGGAAATTACAGACTGGTAAGTCTGACGTCAGTACCGGGCAAAATAGTGGAATCTATTATAAAGAATAAAATTACGGAACACTTAGATAAACATGGTTTAATGTGACAGAGTCAGCATGGATTCAGCCAAGGGAAGTCTTGCCTCACCAATTTGCTTCATTTCCCTGAAGGCGTGAATAAACATGTGGATAAAGGTGAGCTGGTTGATGTAATATATCTAGATTTTCAGAAAGCTTTTGTCAAAGTTTCTCGTGAGAGACTCCTGAGAAAATTAAAGAGTCCTGGGATAGGAGGCAATGTTCTGTTGTGGATTAAGAATTGGTTATTAGACAGAAAACAGAGGGTAGAGTTAAATGGCTATTTCTCTCAATTTAGGATGGTGAATAGTTGAATGCTGCAGGGATTTGTACTGGGACCAGTAACATTTAACATATTTATAAGTGATTTGGAAATCGGATTAACAAGTGAAGTGATTAAATTTGCAGATCACACAAAACTATTCAAGTTTGTTAAAACACATATGGACTGTGAAAAATTGCAGGTAGACCTTAGAAATTTGGAAAACTGGGCATCCAAATGGCAGATGAAATTTAATGTACACAAATGCAACGTGATGCACATTGGAAAGAATATCCAAATCATAGTTAAATGATGCTAGGTTCCACCTTAGGTGTCAGCACCCAAGAAAAAGATCTAGGTGTCAAAGCAGTGGCGTAGCCAAGGGTGGGCTGGGGTGGGCCTGGGCCCACCCACTTTAGGTTCAGGCCCACCAAGTGGCAGCACACCTATAATGTGGCTGGCAGGGACCCCAAGCCTCACCAGCCAAAAATTCCCAACAACTGTTTGCTGCCGGTGAAAATCTGCTATTTAAAAGGTATACGGGGGAGAGGGGATGTTTGAAAGACCATATGGTATGCAGGCGAGAGAGGGAGAAACGAAATCACTTGTAGGACAAGGTGGAGTTCTGCCTATCCACCTTGGGTTCAGGCCCACCCAAACTTGGGTGTCTGGCTATGCCCCTGTGTCAAAGTAAACAATGTGCTGAAATCTTCTGCCCAGTGTATGGCAGTGGCCAAAAAAGCAAACAGGATGTTAGAAATTATTAGGAAAGGAATGGTAAAGAAGACCAAGAATACTATAATGCCTCTGTATCGCTCTATGGTGCGACCTCACCTTGAGTATTGCATTCAGTTCTGGTCACCGTATTTAATCAAATCAATTCTTGTATACTGCTAATATCCCCTTTCCAGGGTTCAGTGCGGTTTACATTCTAGGTGAGACAATATGGCGGAATTAAAAAAAATTAAAAGAGCGACCAAAATGATAAAGGGGAAGACTCCTCTCATATGAGCAAAGGCTAAAGAGGTTAGGGCTCTGCAGCTTGGAAAAAAAGATGGATGAGGGGGCTATGATTGAGGTCTACAAAATCCTGAGCGGTGTAGAACGAGTTGAAGTGAATCGATTTTTACTCTTTGAAAAAGTACAAAGACTAGGGGACACTCAATGAAGTTACATTTATTTATTTTTTTATTTATTAGTATTTATTAACCGCCTTTATGAAGATAATTTATTTAATGTAATGATGTCAACACTAGGCAACAGACTAGAAACAGCAAGATTCAAAACATTCATATATGCTGATGATGTTACCATATGCATAACCTTCAAAAAGAACATTAAAGACATCTTACAAAAGGCAAAACTTGACTTAAATCTGAACCATTACTTTTTAAATTATTTCATCATTGATCTCGCTATACCTAATGTTTTATTCCACTATGTTACTCATATTCTTGTGTTATTATTAGTTGTATCTCTACTCAGCCATGGCAATAGCCAGGGTGGAATATTGTAAGCCACATTGAGCCTGCAAATAGGTGGGAAAATGTGGGATACAAATGCAACAAATAAATAATGAAAACCTGGGCCTCAGAACCCAAACTAAAGCTAAATAAAGAAAAAAAAACTAAATTCATGGTCATTACCAACCTATTTGACCAAAACAACTACAACAGTTTCACAGTTGACAACACTTCATTCCCCATTGACAATAATCTGAAAATTCTAGGTGTAATTATAGACAAACATTTATCATTTGATACTCAAGTTTCCTCAGTAATCACAAAATCTTTTAGGTCTCTTTGGAAACTAAAAAAGATCAGACCCTATTCAGACTATTGGTACAATCATTAACATTATCCCAATTTGATTACTGTAATGCCATATATGCTGGCTGTAAGGAGTAACCGTTGAAAAAACTCCAAACAGCTCAAAGCACTGCAGCCACGGGTTCATATGTAAAATCTCTTGTTTTGAAAGTGCCTCCCTTTTATTAATCAAATTACACTTGCTTCCCATCAAAGCAAGAATTACCTTCAAATTATGTACCTTTATCTTTGAAATACTAAATGGCACAGCTCTAAACAATATTTATTTATTTAGATTTTTGCTCACATCTTTTTCGGTAGTAGCTCAAGGTGAGTTATACTCAGGTACTCTGGATATTTCTCTGTCCCAGGAGGGCTCACAATCTAAGTTTGTACCTGAGGCAATGGAGGGTTAAGTGACTGGCCCAAGATCACAAGGAGCAGCAGCAGGATTTGAACCGGCCACCTCTGGATTGTAAGACTGGTGCTTTAACCACTAGGCCACTCCTCCACTCCATTAATAAACCATGGTACCATTAATAAACTTACCTCAAAGAGACACTAAATATGCGGCAAGAAACTATCTCAGACTACACCTCCCAAATTGCAGAAAAGTGATCTACAAAACTGTCCACTCTGCAGACTTCACTTACCTAGGAACCACATGGTGGAACTCCTTACCACCCAAAACAGTGGCGTAGCCACAGGTGGGTCTGGGTGGGCCAGGGCCCACCCACCAGTAGCACACATTTAGTGGTAGCTGGTGGGGAGCCCAAGTTCCACCAGCTGAAGACTTCCCCCTGATGGTAATGAAAATGCTATTCTCCACGATACTGGCACCTGTGCATGCTCTGTTTTCAGCGCATCCCTGCTGCAGACTGCCAAGGCGGAAAGAAACATTTTCCTGCCATCTGAGATATTTTTTTGGTGGTGGTGGTGGTGGTGGGAGAACACTTGGTGCCCACCCACTTCTTGCCTAGGTCCACCCAAAATCTATTGTCTGGCTACGCCTCTGACCCAAAATAAGAAATAGCCAGGAATATACTAGATTCTGCAAAATCCTCAAATCGTTCCTATTCAAACAAACCCTCACAAAGAACAACCATATCTCAAACAATTCATTATACCTGAATTGGTTATTACTCTATTTACTATTAACTCATAGCAAATGCATTGCAGGTCTGCTCTTCTTTATGTATATCACCGTCTTTAAATAACTGCTGTGACCACTGTAAATTAGTACTAAACAATGATGATGATGGTGTAATTGATGTAAATTAAGAGATTAGAGACGACTGAGTACAACATAGAAGATAGGAAAAAGAGTGTATGTATTGAATGAATGAGACGAGGCTAGGATATTAGGGTTTTAAAGAATATTTACACTTTTTGTACCTTGAAGTATATTTACTTATTTGTTGCATTTGTATCCCACATTTTCCCACCTATTTGCAGGCTCAATGTGGCTTACATAATACCGTCAAGGCATTTGCCCAGTCGGTTGATAGCAAATACAAGGTTGTATAGTGATCGAATGAGGTATATGTTATTATTATTTATTACATTTGTACCCCGCGCTTTCCCACACAATGCAGGCTCAATGCGGCTTACATAGTAATTTGAAATACAAAGTGGAGGGTCGGAAGGGATGAAGATTGTGTGTTGTCCAGTTAGGTATGCTGTGTTTCTGGGTGAAGAGGTTTACGTAGGATCGTTGGGGTAGGCCTTTTTGAAGAGGTTGGTTTTTAGTGATTTCCTGAAGTTCAGGTGGTCATGTATTGTTTTCACAGCTTTTTTTATGTTTAATAAAGAAGTTTGATATAATATATACGGATATAAGTGAGTTCCTTGGTCAGTAGATAATAATATGTAATCAGATTGGAATTTGGGAACTCAATAAAGATTTGATGCATATTCATAAGGGATATTCTAAAAACCCAATTGGCTATGCAGATCCTTTGGCTCTGGTTCAGAGCTGTACACTAATCCTGCTTAGACCACATTGTTTGTTGTTGGGGTTTTTTTTTTAGAATTAATGTTCTGCTAGATGAACTCACTCTTTGATGCAATCCATGCAAGTGGATAAGCAATCACTTACTGTATGCACCGTGGTAACCAGATCCAGTAAAGACGTCACCTGATTGTCTCCTAGAGGTTGGATATCAAATTTAGAAACTGTGTAGGCAGATAACTGTATTTGGAACACTGACATTTCATGCTTTGTTGAATTAGAATATAACATTTCTGTATAAGGTTCTCCAGGAGGAAGCTCAGTCATACATCCTGATGGGGAAGAGAGAGCTTGAATTCAGCCTCTCTCCGGAAAGTATTAAAACGATGTCTGTTTTAAAGGGACAACAGCGTTATTGGGTTCTTGTGGCACTAGGACATGCTTCATTGTACAATGAGTGAAAAATGCTGCTACAACACGTTTTCTTGTAGGGGAAGTGCACAGTGAGGCAACAAGCTGCAAACCACCACATACATCAGCTTTCTTTTTAAATGTATTAATAGCAGGCTTTTGTATGGTATTGGGATAAATGTAATTTTAAACTGGTCTAAATTGATTTTGCTTTAAGTTTATTTTATAAATTTGTTTACTGTTTTATTGTGCCATGTTTTAAAATTCTATCCTGCTTATAATCGAAATAGAAAAACGCCTATTTTGTGACCCAAATCGGGAGATAGACGTTTATCTCACAAAAATGAATAAAGCGGTATAATCGAAAGCCGAATTTGGACGTTTTCAACTGCACTCCGTCGCGGATGCGGACAAAATTGATGGGGGTGTGTCGAAGGCATGGTGAAGGCGGAACTGGGGCGTGGTTATCGGCCGATCAGAGATGGACGCCTTTCGCCGATAATGGAAAAAAAAATGTGTGTTTGTAGTGAGAATTTAGGGCACTTTTCCTGGACCCTGTTTTTCCACGAATAAGGCCCCAATAAGTGCCCTAAATGACCAGATGACCACTGGAGGGAATCGGGGATGACCTCCCCTGACTCCCCCAGTGGTCACAAACCCCCTCCCACCACAAAATATGCCGTTTCACAACTTTTTATTTTCACTCTCAAATGTCATACCCACCTCCCTGGCAGCAGTATGCAGATCCCTGGAGCAGTTGTTAGGGGGTGCAGTGGACTTCAGGCAGGTGGACCCAGGCCCATCCCCCCCACCTGTTACACTTGTGCTGGTAAATGGGAGCCCTCCAAACCGCCCCCCAAACCCACTGTACCCACATGTAGGTGCCCCCCTTCACCCCTTAGGGCTATAGTAATGGTGTAGACTTGTGGGCAGTGGGTTTTGAGGGGGATTTGGGGGGCTCAACACCCAAGGGAAGGGTGCTATGCACCTGGGAGCTCTTTTACCTTTTTTTTTGTTTTTGTAGAAGTGCCCCCTAGGGTGCCCGGTTGGTGTCCTGGCATGTGAGGGGGACCAGTGCACTACGAATCCTGGCCCCTCCCACGAATAAATGTCTTGGAGTTATTCGTTTTTGAGCTGGGCGCTTTCATTTTCCATTATCGCTGAAAAACAAAAACGTCCAGCTCACAAATTGTCGAATAAAACATGGACGTCTATTTTTTGCGAAAATACAGTTCGGTCCGCCCCTTCACGGACCCGTTCTCGGAGATAAACGCCCATGGAGATAGACGTTTCCGTTCGATTATGCCCCTTCACGTATACTTAACTCCCAGCACTACTCACTTATGAGTTCTTTTATCACAGTGGCAAATTATAAACATATATTCTCGATAGCTTCTCCAATATATATTTAAAAAATATTTTATTTAGACTATCAGACATATTAAGTAAACAAATCGCAGTATTTCACTGATGACTTTGCTTCCATTCCACATAGGTCCTTTTCTTTATAACATTTAAAAAATTTCTTCTAGCTTCCATCTTGTTATCATATCTTAAACATTCTTTAATACTTAACTTACATGACTGGATCCACTGTCAATAAAGCCAGTGTTTCACCACCTTCTTCAGGGTAGCAGTCCAAATCTAACAAGAAAAAATATCAGCCATTAGTAAATTCCCAAGTAGTAACATTTCTTTAATTTCATATATTATTATTATTATTTGTTACATTTGTACCCCACATTTTACCACCTTTTTGCAGGCTCAATGTGGCTTACATAGTACTGTAAAGGTGTTTGCCAATTCGGTTGATAACAAATACAAGGTTATATTGTGGTCAATGAGGTAGGTATGAGTCAACCGTCCTGAGTGTCGAAGGGAATAAGGATTGTCATTGTCCAGTATGATCACTGGATATGCTGTGTTCCTGTGTGTGGGGATTTAAGTAAGATCAGTGGGATAGGCCTTTTTGAAAAGGTGGGTTTTTAGTGATTTCCTGAAGTTTAGGTGATCGTGGATTGTTTTTTACCATTTTTGGGAGTCCATTCCATAGTTGTGCGCTTAAGTAAGAGAAGCTGGATGCGTAAGTTGTTTTGTATTTAAGTCCTTTGCAATTTGGGTAATGTAGGTTAGGTATGATCGTGATGATCCGATTCTGTTTCTGGTTGGTAGATCTATGAGGTCTGTCATGTATCCTGGGACTACACCGTAGATAATTTTGTGGACCAAAGTGCAGATTTTGAAGGTGATCCGTTCTTTGATTGGGAGCCATTGCAGCTTTTCTCGAAGGGGTTTAGCACTTTCAAATCGAGTTTTACCATATATTAGTCTGGCTGCTGTGTTTTGGGCAGTCTGGAGTTTTTTTATGAGTTGTTCTTTACATCCCACAAAGATTCCGTTGTAGTAATCTGCATGGCTTAGGAACACTCACATATGAAGACTCACATAAATTCACAATGTTGCCACTTGCTCTCTGAAACACATTCTTCCAATATACAGTACAGCCAGTGTCTAGTTGGCGTCTTTAAACTGACACAAGAAAATAGGCAGCTTTCTGATTGGTTCATCGCCATTCAAAGCAATTCCAATTCCACATTTAAACCATGTGGCTGATTTGTGTTTAAACAAAAAATACACAGTTGTTCTTTGTAATTCAAAAAATACTCCAAATTAGCACCCTTCCACTCAACTTGTATATTATCAATCACTCTCCAGCGGATATCTTCCCATGTATGTTTATCCAACCAATGCTGTACCAATGGCGCAGATAACATTTGGTTGACAATCCGAGATGTGTGCTCAGTCAAATGAACTTTTATAGGTCTTGATGTATGACCTACATATATTAAGGAACATAGACACATAATTATGTAAATAATATTACGTGACATACAAACAGTATGTGATCTTGCCATTATTCTTTGTTTCTTTGAGGGTCAGCCCATTCAAGTCCTTCAAATGTAGAAGAACACCATTGACATTGTTTACATTGAAAATGTCCCAGAGATTCATTTGAACAATCCACATAATCAATACGTTTGAATGTCAAAATCTCTCCTATTGTTTTATTCTCCAATAGGCACAAATAGGGGGATCTTGAAAGAAGTCGCAAACTTGCAAAACATGCAACAAGTCCCTCATCAATGTCACAATTTTAGAACTCAAAGGAGAAAAGGGAAGTACCAACACCAGCCCTCCCACAGGAGGTGGTGAAAATGAAAACAGTAATGGAATTCAAACATGCGTAGGATAAACACAAAGGAATCCGGTTTAGAAGGAATGGTTCCATGGAATCTTAGCAGAGATTGGGTGGCGATGCCGGTAATTGGGGAAACAAAAACGGGAGCTGGGCAGACTTCTACGATCTACGCCCTGATCGTGACTGGATAGAGATGGGCTGAAGTGTAAATTTTAAGGGGGTTCGACATTAGCTTCAGAACTTAGTACAAGAACAGTGCTGGGCAGACTTCTACAGTCTGTGCACTGAGAAAGGCAAGGACAAATCAAACTCAGGTATACATATAAAGTATCACATACCATGTAAAATGAGTTTATCTTGTTGGGCAGACTGGATGGACCGTACAGGTCTTTTTATCTGCCGTCATTTACTATGTTAACACAAATTCTTCTTTCTCCTGTCTCTGATTGTATTGTAATAGTAAATCTCTTTGCGTAAATTTCGCTTTAAAATAGGCTTGTTGAACCAACTTTGCAGGATATCCACGAGCTATAAAATTAGATGACATCACTACAGATTGCTGTTTAAAATCATCCAAGGATGAACAAATCTGGTGCAAGCAGAGAAATTGACTTATAGGCAAAGTTCTCTTTAGACAGTGAAGTAGACTAAGGGTATTCTATAAAAACTTGCATAGATTTGTGAAATACCCTCGACTCGTCCAATCCACACCCATGGCCATGCCCCTTTTCAACTATGTAACCTAGAATTTATGCACATAACATTATAGAAAACGCTTAGACAGTTGAACCATATGGAATCCGGGGGATGATGTCTAAAGCAGCTGCCATATCTACAAAAATTAACCCCCCCCCCACCCCCGGTTTACTAAGCCGCGCCAGCACTGACACAGCCCATTCAACTAAGGCTCCTAAATTTGGCAGAAAATAGATTTAGGGACCTAACTGTGGGGCCATTTTACTAAAGGGTTGCCGTCTGGCAACTTGGAACTATCACCGGCCCAACGCAGGTGTCTTCAGTAGTTCTTCCCCCAGGATGCACCATTTCCGGTGCTAGTGGAAATATTGAAAAAAATATTTCTGCAGGGGGGTTACCTAGCGGTGACGCTGCCCAGCTACCGCTGGGTTAGCGTGGGAGCCCTTACTGTCACCTCAGTGGGTAGCGGTAAGAGCTGCCCCGGAAATGGCCATGCAGCAAGTGCAAACGTACTGCATGGCCATTTAATTTTTAGTTATTTTCACCCGCTGTGGTAAAAGGGCCCTGGTGCATGGAAAAAATGGCCGCCATCGCTAGCTCAGGGCCCCTTTAACTGCAGCTTAGTAAAAGGTTAAGACCTCAGGTTTTTTTTTTAACGTTGGGCCCAATGTTTCTAAATGGGACCAGCTAGAATGTGGTATCCTTCAAGGGTCCACTGGATTAGCAACCCTTTTAATTTATAGGGAAAGGGAAATGAGACTTGATATACCACCTTTCTGAGGTTTTTGCAATTACATTCAAAGCAGTTTACATATATTCAGGTACTTATTTTGTACCAGGGGTAATGGAGGGTTAAGTGACTTGCCCAGAGTCACAAGGAGCTGCAGTAGGAATTGAACTCAGTTCCCCAGGGTCAAAGTGCACTGTACTAGCCACTAGGCTACTCCTATATGATCCTGCTTTGTAAGAAGCTATGAGAGTTGAAGACCAATTTAAGTCTTTATGCTAATGATATTTTGCTGTTTGTACCGTTTTCTATTCAGACAGATATCCAGTCTGGGAAGTTAATTTCTGATTTTCAAGTAATATCTTTGTGTGCTGAAAATGGGCTGGCAATAAACCTTAAAAAAAAGCATTAGTAATAACTACAAATCACACTTAAGATCTGTGATTATATTAAAATATTCAAACAATTTATTCCAGCTTGCAATGAAATGCAATATTTAGGTGTTGTTCAATACCACAAATTGTCTTTTTGATCACATGTAAATAAAGTGATCTGCAATATCTTTTAAACTGCATATGATACCAAGGCTTCATATGTTGTTAGACTCATCTTGATTTTCAAATTGCTGTTCAATTATTGACTCATTTTTATTTAGACTACTGTAATGTGATTTATCTTAGACTTCTAGATGTAGTCATTAAATAACTACAGGTGGCACAGAATGCTGCAGCAAACACCACAGAAGGTGATCTCTCCACAGGAGAACCAAAGACAAACGAACAACAGTGGATCCAATAAGAGTCCTCTCACAGTGGGCGTCCTTCAAAACAAGGTCTTTATTCAAAACAATCAATCAAACAACCCGACATGTGACGTGTTTCGGCCAAAAGGCCTGCGTCAGGGGTCTATTGATCCTTTATGTGAAATACCTTGAAAATCAGATGGCTCTCAGTAAATAAATTATTAACAGAGATATTTTGTGCTTTCACTCGTCGGCTCCCCACCATCCTCAGATCTTTTCGAAAATTATTGGATCCACTGTTGTTTCGTTTGACAGAATGCTGCAGCTCATATCGTCACAGGCTACTGGAAGTATGATCATATTTCTCCATTATTAGTAGAACTCCTCTGGTTTCTAGTGAAGCACCATTTACAATTTAACATTTTGGGAATGGTGTTTAAAATTCCATCTTCTTTATGTGTTGTGAATCTAGATTACCCCATGCAACTATATGAGCTTTTTTGTAATTTATGCTCCAGTTAAAGAGTT
Organism: Microcaecilia unicolor; assembly: GCF_901765095.1. Classification (NCBI taxonomy): domain Eukaryota; kingdom Metazoa; phylum Chordata; class Amphibia; order Gymnophiona; family Siphonopidae; genus Microcaecilia; species Microcaecilia unicolor. Next base: position 45,511,912 of record NC_044031.1, on the reverse strand, counting down.
TCTTGGCAGCCGCTCATTAGGGTGTACTAAGAAACAGCCAACTATCAGCTGCTGTATTCTGTAAGAGGATTTTCTGGCTTTCAGAAAGGATTAGAAGACACATTTATTTGAGATGTATTATGCACAGTTTTAATGGTGTTGTTTTATGACTATATTTGGGATTGTATGTATTTGTTTTAATTATGTATGTTTTAGATGTATATCTCAAAAGTGGAAAGACTGAAACTCTAGATCTATGATTAAGCAAACACTATAGTGAAGAGTCCAGTAATAATTTTTAACAGTACAAAATACTTGTTTAAAAACGAGGAAAAGACCTCAAAACACCCAAATGCCTACTTTAATTTTGAGCGTCATTAGCTGGGGTCGTGGTATTCATCATTGATCAGAAAAGCCTCATGACTTTTCTTTATTTCGATTAATATATTTTATCATACTTTACTTGTCCTTTATTAAAATAAATATTTCTTTATTTTTGAAACAAAAGGTCTAACTTCTTTGACCATATATTTAAGATTGTCTTGCACAAAACATTTTTTTACAGACAATTTGTGGAGCAAAAAAGTCGAGCATTTATCTGACACCTGACGGCAGCCAGATCCGCTTCACTTTGTCGGCTTCTTCAGGGGTTGTGCATCGACAGTTACAACAAAAAGGATAGTGTCATTCTTTTAATGATCACATTTTATCCCACTGGCGGTTTGCTCTACAATGTGTGATAAAGTATGATAAAATATATTAATTGAAATAAAGAAAAGTCACAAGGTTTTTCTGACCAATGATGAATACCATGACCCCAGTGGAGGAGTGGCCTAGTGGTTAGGGTGGTGGACTTTGGTCCTGGGAAACTGAGGAAGTGAGTTTGATTCCTGGCACAGGCAGCTCCTTGTGACTCTGGGCAAGTCACTTAACACTCCATTGCCTGCCGCATTGAGCTTTGAGCCTGCCATGAGTGGGAAAAGCAAGGAGTACAAATGTAACAAAACAAAACAATGCTGAAAATTAAAGTGGGTGTTTTGAGGTCTTCTCCTCATTTTTAAAGAAGTATTTTGTAGTGTTAAAAAATTATTACTGGACTCTTCACTATAGTGTTTGTTTTAGATGTACACCACCTAGATTTACAAGGATAGGTGGTTTTAGAGATATATTAATTGAAATGAATTGAAATTCCTATTGCACAGCCTTCTGACAATCACCTGGAAGAATTCAGAAAAACAATGTGTCCCACTCTCCATGCCAAATGTGAACCTCGCTATAAATTATAATAGCTCAGGGACAAAGCCTAGAATTTGCTGAGCCATTCAGAATTGAAAATAGCACTTTGACTGATCATTATCTTCCTGCCAGCCTTTTTATATAGTTCATTAGCCCTGAAGGCCCCAGTCTGGGCATCCCGAACCTGTCATCAGCTGTCTGCAGAAGAGACTCGGGGTATTTAGACTGCTAATAGCTCCAGCACTTCCTAGACCTTGGACATAATAGTGAAACAGAGCAAATAATCGGTGCTGGTGGTGTTTAAGATTGCATTACTCTAAAAGGAGCAGGCAGCGTCACTCACACTCACACTATCAACGCCTCTCAGGAGGCAAAGATTTTCTCGCCTTCCCAAATACAGATGCTTTTCCTCACCTTCCTAAACACAGATGCATTGCCACTACATTTCACACACCAATGAATTCTTTGCCCTCAGCTCCTGTCTCTGGCTCTCAGTCTTATTCATTCTTAGTTTCCCTCTCTTATTTATTTATTTATTGCATTTGTATCCCACATTTTCCCACCTCTTTGCAGGCTCAATGTGGAATGAATGATGGAAATGTATAGGAGAATATACATTTAGTATAACATAAGGATCTTGGGTACTTTGATAGTGATGAAACATGATAGTAGAGTAACAAGCAAATGTTGTAAGTCAATTCTGGATATATGTGTAGGGATTCACATTCGTTGATCTTTGTGGTATGCCTTGTTAAAGAGATGAGTCTTCAGTAGTTTGCGGAAGTTAGTTAATTCGTAGATCGTTTTCAAGCTGCATGGCAGCTCATTCCAAAATTGTGTGCTCAAGTAGTGCCATTTCACAGCTTCTTAGATGATGTAAATAACTGGTTATACATCTTATATGTCTAGAAATCATTGTGCTCTCTCCCCCCCCCCCCCACCCCTCCTCCCCAAGCCCCAACATACCTATTCCAGCTCCACATTGCAAGTTGCCAGCTATACCCACTGTCCTATTTAGGATTTCTGCTTTCCCTGGAGCCCAATTAACAACTGCGGGACATCTCCAGTCAGGCAGCCTCTTGCATGATTCCCTTTAGTGAATGATTTATATTCCATTCTTTCTATCCCTTGGTTCTTTCAAAATGCTATGTTTTCTATGTATACGCCATTGTATCAAAATGCTTATTTATTACGATTTATTTACCGCCCTTTTGAAGGCATTCACTCAAGGTGATGTACAGCAAGAATAAGTCAAATGTAGGCAATAGACAATTACAGCGGTAAAAAGTATTCAAATAACAGTACATATTCCCCAGGATTCTATATATCACGCCTTAATTTTCATGTGGAAATCAAAGCGTATTTTAAAACAATGCGCGTAACTTAATTGGTTAACTGGCTAATTAGCGCTGTCAATTAGATGTTAACAAGCAATTATCAGCATCATTCATTCACAAGCATCTAGAGATTTTTCCACTATTTTGAATCCCCTCTCGGCTTTCTTGTTAGTTCAATCGCTGCAGTGATAGCTGTTGGTTGGAAGTCATTCACCCCTACAATCAAGGAGGTTTGATTGACAGGAGATGGCATCACATGACAAGGCTGAAACCATCTACACCAAGGACGTTAATTGCTCCCCTATGCAGCAGCTACCATCTTGATACACTCAAAATACATTACTTTGTATGGTGGCAAGCTCCGTCTACTGGCTTTAGGCCAGAAAATGGGCCAAGCACACTCCCACCATTTCCTGTCAATTAAACCTCCTTGCCTACAATCATAGAGCCTCAATCCAGCCACTAGGTGTCGTTTCTGCTTATCCACTCCTACCCTAGCTGAGATCATTTTCAACCATCTTTCTGACTTCATATGCAACTTTCTTTAAATTACTCCCTTTATTTTCTAACTCCTAATACTCTCTTATTTATCTATAGATTAATCTTTGCTTATACCCTATGCTGTCTATTAAAATGTTTTATTGCATATTGTGTTGACATTGTAAAGTAGCATACTATGCCAATCGGTTCGCTTTACTCATACTACCCCACTACTCAAGTCACTTCACTGGCTCCCTATCCGTTTTCGCATCTTGTTCAAACTTCTTCTACTAACCTATAAATGTACTCACTCTGCTGCTCCCCAGTATCTCTCCACACTCGTCCTTCCCTACACCCCTTCCCGTGCACTCCGCTCCATGGATAAATCCTTCTTATCTGTTCCCTTCTCCACTACTGCCAACTCCAGACTTCGCGCCTTCTGTCTCGCTGCACCCTACGCCTGGAATAAACTTCCTGAGCCCCTACGTCTTGCCCCATCCTTGGCCACCTTTAAATCTAGACTGAAAGCCCACCTCTTTAACATTGCTTTTGACTCGTAACCACTTGTAACCACTCGCCTCCACCTACCCTCCTCTCTTCCTTCCCGTTCACATTAATTGATTTGATTTGCTTACTTTATTTTTTGTCTATTAGATTGTAAGCTCTTTGAGCAGGGACTGTCTTTCTTCTATGTTTGTGCAGCGCTGCGTACGCTTTGTAGCACTATTTAAATGCTAAATAGTAGTAGTAGTAGTAACCATACCTTGTATTGTCATTTGAATATTTTTACTGCTGTATTTGTCTGTTGCCTATGTTTGACTTATTCTTGCTATATACCGCCTTGAGGGAGTTCCTTCAAAAAGGCGGTAAATCAGTCCTAATAAATAAATAAATACTGCACAATGACTGATTCACTTCCTTTAAACAGTTGCCTCTGCAACATTCTCAAAACCAGCAGATCTGTGGAGCAGAAGACCTGATTCAGGAATCAGACTCAGGTCTCTTCACATGGTACTACATAGTACTAAGACACAGGCCAGCCCACTGGCATCAGTGGCGTAGCTACGTGGGGCCACGGGGGACTGGGCCCCCCAAAATTTGCTCTGGGCCCCTGGTTGGCTGGCAGGGGTCCCCAAACCCTGCCAGCTGAAGACTTTGTCCAGTTCTGGTCTGTGGCAGCGCCGCTGCATTGTCTGCTCTGCTGTCTCTTCCCTTCACGTTCCGGCATGCTCCTTTTAGTGAAATTGAGCACTCAGTTTCACTAAAAGGATCATGCCAGATGTGAGGGGAAAAGAGAGCACGGGCAATGCAGTGGCGCCAGAGACCAGCGCTGGATGAAGTCTTCAGCTGGTGGGGGTTGGGGACTCCCGCCAGCCAAGGTATTTGTGGCATCGGTGCTTCAGCTGGCAGGGGTTGAGGACCCCAACCAGCCAAGATGTACAGCGGCTACAGTGGGTGTGGAACGGCAGGGCGGCGAATGAGGTGGCAGCGGCGAGGCAGTGGAGGCGGCAGCAGGGCAGTGACCAAAATGTGCCCCCCACCTTGGGTTCTGGCCACCCTCCCACCTCGAGGTCTGACTATGCCCCTGCCCTGCACTCCTCCCCCCACTGATCTTTTTAACAGTAACTGGAATTTATTTTTATTTATTTTTTATTTGTAGCATTTGTACCCCACATTTTCCCACTGATTTGCAGGCTCAATGTGGCTTACATTTGCCGTAATGGCGGTTACCATTTCCTGGTAACAGAATTACAAATGGCATTGCATTAGGTGCATACATACATACATGGTGCATGCATACATGGTAAAGAAGAATACGTTATGGTATTGCATATTATTTCATGAGTGAAAGATTGGATTGTAGTATACATTAGTTCATCGACTATAGAGAGACCATAATCGACATAAGGAATGAAGTGGTAGTGCTTGATCATTATTAACAAAGAGGTTATTCATTCAAGTGAAAAAGAGTTCGGTTTTCTAGTTCATGTGCAGTTTTATTATTTACTGTTGAGGATGGATGTTATTGGTATGCCTTCTTGAACAGTTCAGTTTTCAGTAGCCTTCGGAAGATAGTTAGGTCTTGCATTGTTTTTATGGCCTTCGGTAGTGCGTTCCATAGTTGTGTGCAGACGTAGGAGAAACTGGTTGCGTATGTGGATTTATATTTTAGCCCTTTACAGTTGGGGTAATGGAGATTGAAGAATGAGCGTGCTGATCTTTTTGCATTCCTAATAGGCAAGTCTATAAGGTCTGACATATAGGCCGGGGCTTCCCCGTGAACGATTTTGTGGACCAGGGTGCAAACTTTAAACGTAATTCGTTCTTTTAATGGGAGCCAGTGCAGTTTTTCTCTTAGGGGCTTGGCGCTTTCGTATTTCGCTTTCCCAAATATGAGTCTGGCTGCTGTGTTTTGGGCGGTTTGAAGCTTCTTAATGATTTATTCTTTGCATCCGGCGTAAATGGCATTGCAGTAATCTAGATGGCTTAGTACCATTGATTGTATTAGGCTGCGGAATATTTCCCTTGGGAAGAAATGTTTGATCCTTTTAAGTTTCCACGTTGAGTAGAACATTTTCTTTGTGGTGTTTTTCACATGGTCTTCGAGTGTGAGATTTCGGTCAATTGTGACTCCCAGAATTTTCAGGCTGTCTGAGACCGGAATTGACTTCACAATGTGTGTTTGTTTTTCTCTTTTACAGGAGCCATACTACGTGCGCTGTATAAAGCCCAATGAAGTCAAGTCTCCTGTCCTCTTCGATGATGAGCGGTGTCGCCACCAAGTGGAGTATCTGGGTCTTCTAGAAAATGTGCGGGTGCGGAGAGCAGGCTTTGCATACCGACAGCCCTATGACAGATTCCTTCTCAGGTACAAGCACAGTGATCCATTTTCTCTTTTTCCCATAATATTCAAAGCCTGGGCATGTACACTTGATTTAGAGGGAGGAAAGTAGTTTTTGGTTCCCCAAAGAAACAGACAATAATCACAGGCACAAAATACGAAAAGAAAAAAAAAAAAAAAAAAAAAGGAAAATTAGGCTTTCCTTTATCCAATGCGTCCAACTCATAGTTGGCAAACAAAATAAGGTCAGCATCTGAGCTGAAAACTCAAAATAAGATAGTTCCAAAAAATATGGCCCATTTTTCTCAGTGTTTCTTCAGAGTTCATCAGTCACGCATCATAGTAACAGGTTCCACTCATACACTCATCACCTTATACATGCGTCATGACCCAGGTGATATGCAGATCAGTGTTTTTACAGCTGAGTAAGGATCTAGTATTGACATTTCTTTTTGATTAGTGTTTGGTTACAGGAAAGGTTCCAGAACAGAAATGGGCAGATATTGTCTCATTCTGATTATACCTGGGTTAAGTGCAGAGCTGGTTTTAGACATTCAAGGGCCCAGAACAGAAACTGGAGAGGGGGCCCCAAAGCTGGTCTTCAGCCTATGCCTTCTTCAGCTTGAAGCAGGCTTGGGGGACCCCTGTAGTATGGTGGCCCAGAGCCATTGCCCTGTTTAAGTGACTGACTGTTTGTGACCCCGGGCAACAATGGAAATCACACCCATTTCACCAGGTTCTCAACCGTTAGGCTACTCCTCCACTGGTGATGCATGGAATGGCTTGAGGAGGAGGATGAGGAGGAAACGATAACAATGTGACAGGACTCAAGAAATAGTTTGCTAACACAGGGGACCTCTAGTTGAGAGGAAAAGAAGCTAAATCCAGAAACCAAGTAGACTGGGTAGTACTGCACCAGGAAAGGATATAGAGCAGACTGGATAGGCCTGTGGTCATATGTGTACTATTAAGAACGATATTCAGTTTTTTAAGTTTCCTGGTGTGGTGTCAGTATTTCCATTCAGAATGATTTAGGGAAGAGGTACACTTTGTTCGATTGAACCGGTCTGATGTGCCTTCCTCTTGTCTGCCATGCAAGCCATAAATGTTAATTTGTGGTTCTGTTGCTTCCTTATTCTCCATGCTGCACCTGGATTTCTGGAAAGTGGCTTCAATTATATCATTTCAGTCACAACTCCAGATTGTGCTCCTGTTCTCAACTAGGAAGGTGTGAAAGCTTAAGAACATAAGAACATAGGTGTTGCTATACTAGGACAGACCAAAGGTCCATCAAGGCCAGCATCCTGTTGCTAACAGTGGCCACTCCCGGTTACAAGTACCTGGCAAGATCCCAAAACAGTACAATACATTTTATGATGCTTATCTTAGAAATAAGCAGTGGATTTTCCCCAAGTCCCTTTTAATAATGGCTTATGGACTTTTCTTTTAGGAAATTATCCAAACCTTTTTTGAACCCCGCTAAGCTAACTGCTTTTACCACATTCTCTGGCAACAAATTCCAGAGCTTAATTAAATGTTGAGTGAAGAAATATTTTTTTCTGATTTGTTTTAAATTTACTACTTTGTAGCTTCATTGTGTGCTCCCTAGTCCTAGTATTTTTGGAAAGAGTAAATAAGCAATTCACGTCTACCCATTCCACTCCACTCATTATTTTATAGACCTCTATCATATCTCCCCTCAGCCGTCTTTTCTCCAAGCTGAAGAGCCCTAACCACTTTAGCCTTTCTTCATAAGGAATTCATCCCATTCCCTTTATCATTTTCGTCACCCTTCTCTATACCTTTTCTAATTCCACTATATCTTTTTTGAGATGCAGTGACCAGAATTGCACACAGCATCCGAGGTGCGGTCACACTATGGAGCAATACAAAGGCATTATAAAGTCCTCATTTTTGTTTTCCATTCCACAAACTAAAAGAAGTACAAAACAGTTCCAAAGAAATAAAATGGAATGTGGCCATTAAACAGCAGTCTCTGCAGCAGCCCAGCCTCTGCTCCTAATTTTCAAGATGAGGACCACAAACCAATGTCAGAAAAAGCTACAGCCAACAGAACCAACTAGTGGCAAGCAAATAAAGAATTTATTGTAAGGAGCAATCTTTGGTAAGGAGGCATAAGTACTGTCCTACCACAGAGGTGTTTCAGTCGTCACCCAACACGTTTTGGCAGCTGGACTAACCTGCATCAGGGGCACAATCAGTCTTTATAATGAGAACAACAGATACACCTTGAAACAAGATATTCAATGCATAAACATTGCATACACTGGGCTCCTCAAGGCCAATGTGAATTGCTTCCAAACTGCAATAAAAACATTCGGAATTTAAAAGAAAAAGTGGGAAAATGACTTTTCACATGTCTTTTAATTTTTTGTAATTCATTTGCAAAGTTCAGGAAGGTTCCCCTATTGGGCCTTGCCACAGATTAGCAGCATTTCTCTGTCTGAAATTTACACTCCACATCACATAAGCAGTTTCTTTACCCAATCAGATTGTGTCTTTAATCCATCAGCATCATCTGAAACTGTACTGTAATGTTCCTTGTTTCATGTCAGTATGCTCCTTGGTTGCCACAACTATCCAGTCCCACTGAAGGCTTGGTTATGTCTAACTCACTTTCCTCCACCTTGATTGGATATAAAATTATTTGCAGCAGGCTTCGTTGTGTCTAACTCACATTCGGATATAAAATGATTTGCAGCAGGCTTGGTTGCGTCTAACTCACTTTCCTCCACCTTCATTGGATATTAAATGATTTGCAATAAGCTTGGTTGTGTTTAATTCACTTTCCTCCATCTTGGTCAGATATAGAATGATTTGCAGCAAGCTTGGTTATGTTTAACTCACTTTCCTCCACTTTGATCGGATATAAAGTGATTTGCAGCAGGCTTGGTTGTGTCTAACTCACTTTCCTCCACCTTCATCAGATGTATACAATGATTTGCAGGAGGCTTGGTTGTGTCTAACTCAGTTTTGGATATAAAATGATTTGCAGCAGGCTTGGTTGTGTTTAACTCACTTTCGGATTTAAAATGATGTGCAGCATGCTTGGTTGTTTCTAACTCACTTTGGGATATAAAATGATTTGCAGCAGGCTTGGCACTGTTTAACTCACGTTCCTTCACCTTGATCAGATATAAAATGATTTGCAGCAGGCTTGGTTGTGTCTAACTTACTTTCCTCCACCTTCATCGGATATAAAATGATTTGCAGTAAGCTTGGTTGTGTTTAATTCACTTTCCTCCTCCTTGATCGGATGTAAAATGATTTGCAACGGTCTTGGTTGTGTCTAACTCATTTTCAGATATAGAATGATTTGCAGCAAGCTTGGTTGTGTTTAACTCACTTTCCTCCACCTTGATCGGATATAAAATGATTTGCAGCAGGCTTGGTTGTGTCTAACTCACTTTCCTCCACCTTCATCAGATGTATACAATGATTTGCAGGAGGCTTGGTTGTTTCTAACTCACTTTTGGATTTAAAATGATTTGCAACGGTCTTGGTTGTGTCTAACTCATTTTCAGATATAGAATGATTTGCAGCAAGCTTGGTTGTGTCTAACTCACTTTCCTCCACCTTCATCAGATGTATACAATGATTTGCAGGAGGCTTGGTTGTGTCTAACTCACTTTTGGATATAAAATGATTTGCAGCAGGCTTGGCACTGTTTAACTCACGTTCCTTTACCTTGATCAGATATAAAATGATTTGCAGCAGGCTTGGTTGTGTCTAACTTACTTTCCTCCACCTTCATCGGATATAAAATGATTTGCAGTAAGCTTGGTTGTGTCTAACTCACTTTCGGATATAAAATGATTTGCAGGAAGCTTGATAGTGTTTAATTTACTTTCCTCCTCCTTGATCAGATGTAAAATGATTTGCAACGGTCTTGGTTGTGTCTAACTCATTTTCAGATATAGAATGATTTGCAGCAAGCTTGGTTGTGTTTAACTCACTTTCCTCCACTTTGATCGGATATAAAGTGATTTGCAGCAGGCTTGGTTGTGTCTAACTCACTTTCCTCCACCTTCATCAGATATAAAACGATTTGCAGCAGGCTTGGTTGTGTCTAACTCACTTTCCTCCACCTTCATCAGATGTATACAATGATTTGCAGGAGGCTTGGTTGTGTCTAACTCAGTTTTGGATATAAAATGATTTGCAGCAGGCTTGGCACTGTTTAACTCACGTTCCTTCACCTTGATCAGATATAAAATGATTTGCAGCAGGCTTGGTTGTGTCTAACTTACTTTCCTCTACCTTCATCGGATATAAAATGATTTGCAGTAAGCTTGGTTGTGTTTAATTCACTTTCCTCCATCTTGCCTAGGTATAAAATGACCTGTGAATACACCTGGCCTAACCACCTCATGGCAACGGACCGTGATGCCACCAAGGCCATTATTGACCAGCATGGCTTCCAGGATGATGTGGCCTATGGTCTGACAAAGGTGTTTATCCGCACACCCCAAACTCTCTTCACACTGGAGTATGAACGGGCACAGCTTATCCCCATCATTGTGCTCCTCTTACAAAAGGTAAGATGGCAGAGTTGCAGACTTGAGTTTCTAATCTTCTCTAATCTGTGTAATTGCTTTTATGTATGTGATCTTGTAACCCACCTAGAATCACAGATAGCGTGAAATATAAATTTTAAAAAGAAAGAACTTGTATTAAGGGGAAAAACACATGCAAAATCTCATGATTAGATTTATTTTTACATACGGGGTCACTTTATAAATCATGTTTTTTTTTTTTGTTACATTTGTACCCCGCGCTTTCCCACTCATGGCAGGCTCAATGCGGCTTACATGGGGCAATGGAGGGTTAAGTGACTTGCCCTGAGTCACAAGGAGCTGCCTGTGCCTGAAGTGGGAATGGAACTCAGTTCCTCAGGACCAAAGTCCACTACCCTAACCACTAGGCCACTCCTCCACTGTTGCAACTATTTGAGATTCTACATGGAATGTTGCTATTCCACTAGAAACATTCCATGTAGAAGTCGGCCCTTGCAGATCATCACCAATGTGGCCGCGCAGGCTTCTGCAGGCCATGCAGGACGTCAGACTCACAGAAGCCTTCTACATGGAATGTTGCTAGTGGAATAGCAACATTCCATGTAGAATCTCTAATAGTAGCAACATTCCATGTAGAATCTCCAATAGTATCTATTTTATTTTTGTTACATTTGTACCCCACGCTATCCCACTCATGGCAGGCTCAATGCGGCTTACATGTGGCAATGGAGGGTTAAGTGACTTGCCCTGAGTCACAAGGAGCTGCCTGTGCCTGAAGTGGGAATCGAACTCAGTTCCTCAGGACCAAAGTCCACCACCCTAACCACTAGGCCACTGCTCCACTCCACATGAAAAGCATGTTTTCCCTACAAAACATTACTGTTACAAAATTGTGCATGGGTATGCACACATCAAATGCAGGTGCACTAAAAGACTGCACATAGGCATCCTGTATAAGAAGCTTAGGAAGGCTAAGCCACCCCAGCCCCAACCATAAACTTCCCCTCCACTCCACCCTCCTGCACGCTCACTTCCTCCACCAGGTCCGCTGCCTTTCCAGCTCTGCAGTGGTAAAGAACAGAAAAGACAAGCAGGACCATTGCTTTATGTTTGTCGCTGCTAGCTCTGCTGTTCCCACCCCTGAGAAGCAAGAAGTCTACATAAGAGGGGGCAGGAACAGAAGAGCTAGGGGTGGCATGCCCAAAACAATGGTCCGGTGCATGTTTTCTGATTTTGATGCCGCAGACTCGGAAGGCAGTGTTTTTTATGTTTTTTAATTACTGTGGACCCAGTATTCAGCCAGTGGTGATCAGCATTTTGCTGAGCGCGGCAGCAATAAACCCAGAAATTCAAGAGAGCCATGTCCAAGTCCTGGAACTGAATTTCCAGGTCTAGGGAACTGGCTACAACATAGCCAGTTAAGTGCGAAATTTTGCACTTATTTGGCTATGAAGTACTGCGTAGAGATAGGACTGCGTTTTATGCGGTCCTATTTATGTGGTTATTTTAACTGGTTAAGTGCCAACTCCTCACCTGGAATGCTCCCAAAAATAGCTAGTTTTGGCTTGAGAGTTAACTGGATATTTTCAGTGGCATTATCCAGTTAACTGCTGCTGAAAATGCCCAGTTAGTCCTATGTATATACAGTGGGGGAAATAAGTATTTGATCCCTTGCTGATTTTGTAAGTTTGCCCACTGACAAAGACATGAGCAGCCCATAATTGAAGGGTAGGTTATTGGTAACAGTGAGAGATAGCACATCACAAATTAAATCCGGAAAATCACATTGTGGAAAGTATATGAATTTATTTGCATTCTGCAGAGGGAAATAAGTATTTGATCCCCCATCAACCAGTAAGAGATCTGGCCCCTACAGACCAGGTAGATGCTCCAAATCAACTCGTTACCTGCATGACAGACAGCTGTCGGCAATGGTCACCTGTATGAAAGACACCTGTCCACAGACTCAGTGAATCAGTCAGACTCTAACCTCTACAAAATGGCCAAGAGCAAGGAGCTGTCTAAGGATGTCAGGGACAAGATCATACACCTGCACAAGGCTGGAATGGGCTACAAAACCATCAGTAAGACGCTGGGCGAGAAGGAGACAACTGTTGGTGCCATAGTAAGAAAATGGAAGAAGTACAAAATGACTGTCAATCGACAAAGATCTGGGGCTCCACGCAAAATCTCACCTCGTGGGGTATCCTTGATCATGAGGAAGGTTAGAAATCAGCCTACAACTACAAGGGGGGAACTTGTCAATGATCTCAAGGCAGCTGGGACCACTGTCACCACGAAAACCATTGGTAACACATTACGACATAACGGATTGCAATCCTGCAGTGCCCGCAAGGTCCCCCTGCTCCGGAAGGCACATGTGACGGCCCGTCTGAAGTTTGCCAGTGAACACCTGGATGATGCCGAGAGTGATTGGGAGAAGGTGCTGTGGTCAGATGAGACAAAAATTGAGCTCTTTGGCATGAACTCAACTCGCCGTGTTTGGAGGAAGAGAAATGCTGCCTATGACCCAAAGAACACCGTCCCCACTGTCAAGCATGGAGGTGGAAATGTTATGTTTTGGGGGTGTTTCTCTGCTAAGGGCACAGGACTACTTCACCGCATCAATGGGAGAATGGATGGGGCCATGTACCGTACAATTCTGAGTGACAACCTCCTTCCCTCCGCCAGGGCCTTAAAAATGGGTCGTGGCTGGGTCTTCCAGCACGACAATGACCCAAAACATACAGCCAAGGCAACAAAGGAGTGGCTCAGGAAGAAGCACATTAGGGTCATGGAGTGGCCTAGCCAGTCACCAGACCTTAATCCCATTGAAAACTTATGGAGGGAGCTGAAGCTGCGAGTTGCCAAGCGACAGCCCAGAACTCTTAATGATTTAGAGATGATCTGCAAAGAGGAGTGGACCAAAATTCCTCCTGACATGTGTGCAAACCTCATCATCAACTACAGAAGACGTCTGACCGCTGTGCTTGCCAACAAGGGTTTTGCCACCAAGTATTAGGTCTTGTTTGCCAGAGGGATTAAATACTTATTTCCCTCTGCAGAATGCAAATAAATTCATATACTTTCCACAATGTGATTTTCCGAATTTAATTTGTGATGTGCTATCTCTCACTGTTACCAATAACCTACCCTTCAATTATGGGCTGCTCATGTCTTTGTCAGTGGGCAAACTTACAAAATCAGCAAGGGATCAAATACTTATTTCCCCCACTGTATATAATCAGTGCCGTAGCGAGGGCTAATGGCACCCAGGGCGGGTCGTCACTGCGCACCCCCCACCCGGGTTCAGCACGGCGCGACCCCCCCCCCTCTGCGGTGCACCCCCCCGGACCACATTCTTATCTGCGGGAGGGCCGATCCGCCCCGAGTGCACGTCACTCAGAGCTGCGTCGGCCCCGCTGGTTCCCTGCTCTCTCTGCCCCGGAACAGGAAGTAACCTGTTCCGGGGCAGAGAGAGCAGGGAACCAGCGGGGCCGGCACCCCCCGAGCGCGTGCTCCTGGGGCGGACCGCCCCTCCCGCCCCTCCCCCTCCCTACGCCACTGATATATATATATATAGTTAATAAAAGAGAGAAACTAAGACAAGGACTAATGACTATAAAATGTACAGCAGGAAAGTTTCTCCTCATCCATATGAGGGTCCACTTTTCTATTAGACCTGATAGACTTACCACCCAGGAATGCTAAAAAATCATCCCGCACATTCCTTAATCTTCACTTCCCCAACTGTAAAGGTCTAAAATACAAACTAACGCATGCGTCAACCTTTTCCTACCTGAGCACACAATTCTGGAATGCTCTACCACGCAACTTAAAAACGATCTATGAACTAACTAACTTCAGCAAACTACTGAAGACCCATCTCTTTAATAAGGCATACAACAAAGATCAACAAATATGAACTCCTATATATATATCCAGAACTGCCTTACGATATTTGCTTCTTAAACTACTATCATGTTTTATCATTATCATGTTACCCAAGATCCTTCTGTTATACTAAATGTATATTTTCTTATATATTTCCACTATTCATGATGTATTGTAAGCCACATTGAGCCTGCAAAGAGGTGGGAAAATGTGGGATACAAATGCAACAAATAAATAAATAAATATTTCTACTCGTTGGGAGAGCAGGTGTCAAGGCATCTTAGACGGTCTTGCCCCTTTGCAACTTAAATCCTCCTTCCACCGCAGATCTAAACCTTGGTTTACTCATGAACTTAAAGAGTTGAAGCAACAAACTAGAAGGCTGGAGAGAGCTTGGTTTACGTCCAAAAGCGCCCGCACCTTATCAGCTTGGAAGCATTCTCATTGCACTTACAAATATGCAATCAAACAAGCCAAGAGAGCTTTCTTCCATAAAAGAATTCAAGCGAATATGTTGGATACTCGGAAGCTATACCGTCAACTGACTTCTCTTCTAGACACCACCCCAGTTACCTCACCAAGTGCTGATATGCCTTCAGCGTCCCAGTTGGCCAACTATTTCAGGGAAAAAATCCTTCTACTTCGGAATTCGCTTCCCCTGAATGCCACTAGTGTTGATGCCTTCCTTAATGGCCTTTCGGCCCCACTAGCCCCTTGCCCAGCTGACCATTATTAGTCCTTCTTTGATCAGGTCACCACTGTGCAGGTCTCCTTGGCCCTTCGCAAGTTTTCACTGACGCACTGCAAGCTGGATATCTGCCCTAACTACCTGCTGCAATCGGCACCAGAGTGTTTTGTTGCTGACTTTACATCCTACCTCAACTACATGCTTCAGCGTGGGCGCTTCCCCGCGGCCCACGGTCACATTCTCCTAACACCAATCCCAAAGGACCCGAAGTGTGAGCCTAGTATTATTTCTAACTACCGCCCTGTTGCTACTATCCCATTACTTGTCAAGACTATGGAGAGCATGGTTAATTCCCAGCTCATTAATTATTTAGACAAATTTTCAATTCTTCATGCCTCCCAATCTGGATTCCGGTCTCACCACAGTACCGAGACAGTGCTGGTTACTCTTCTGTCCAACTTTCGGAAGGAACTGTCTTTTGGGAAAAACATTTTGGTTCTCCAATTTGATTTGTCAAGTGCGTTCGACATGGTTGACCACAATCTCCTCCTTACGCTGCTAAGTGAATTTGGTGTTGGTGGCACTGTCTTGGATTGGTTTTGGGAATTTCTATCTTGCCAATCCTATCGGGTCAAAGTCCAGTCTACTATATCTCCATCCTGGAAGTCGCAATGTGGAGTTCCTCAAGGCTCCCCCCTTTCGCCTACCTTCTTTAACATCATAATGACCCCACTGGTAACTGCCCTTTCCAACCATGGCCTGAATCCCTAAAACTATGCTGATGATGTGTCTATTTACATTCCTTTCCAAACTTCCTTAGCCAAAATCACAGCGGACATTCAGAACAGTCTCGCCATTATGGTCAACTGGGCTAGCACATTTAAGTTTAAGCTAAATAAGGAAAAAATGCATTGCCTCATTCTCTCCTCCCCGTTCAAACAGCCTATCCCGGGCACGATTGCTGCGCTGGACTTCTCCATCCCTATCTCAACAAGTCTGAAGCTTCTCGGGGTCACTCTGGATTCCCACTTGACTCTCGACCTCCAAGTATCGTCAATTGCAAAGCGTATGTTCCTTTCCATGAGGTCTCTTAAGCGTATCAAGCAGTTCCTGCCATTCGACCTCTTCAGGACTCTACTCCACTCCCTCGTTCTGAGCCATTTCGACTACTGCAATGGAATTTACACCGGCTGCAAAGAACATACCCTCAAAAAACTCCAGACTGTGCAGAACACGGCGGCGAGGCTTCTATTTGGCAAATCTCGGTTTGAAGCAGCAAAACCCCTTTGTGAAAAGCTCCACTAGCTCCCGATTAAAGAACGTATTGAATTTAAACTATGTGCTCTTACGCACAAGATAGTTTATGGGGGCGTTCCAGCTTATATGTATAGCCTGATTGACCTTCCTCCCCGAAATTCCGAGAAGTCGTCTCGCACCTATCTCAATCTTCACTTTCCAAACTGCAGAAACGTAAGATACAAGCTACTGTTTGCCTCCTCTTTTATCTTTATGAGTCCCCGTTATTGGAATGCATTACCATTATCGTTAAGAGAGCTATCCGATCACAGCCCGTTCAAGAAGTCCCTAAAGACCTACCTATGTGATCGATCATACTCCTCTGTTGCTTGACCTCCTGTAATCCCTCATCCCTTTATCCTATTGTTTCCCTCCCTTCCCCTCTTCTGCCTTATTCTCTGTTGTCCTAGAATTACTATGTTACTCCTTTCCTTGAATGTTGTAAGCCACATGGAGCCTGCCTCAGTGGGATTGTGTAGGATATAAGTGTTCATAAATAAATAAATAAATTTATATTAATATTAATATTGGTCTGCTTTGATGATGATTTTCTGTAAAATAACTGTGGAAATGAATGACTGCTATATACAAGCTTTACTAGTTACTGGCATTTGTATCAATAGTCATGGATCCCACTGGAGTAACATTGTATTTATACAATAGGCATAAAGGGCTAGATTCTATATATAGTGTCAAAACAATTGGTGCTGAAATAAAGCAATGTTCTATAAGCTGCGCTTAAAGTTAGGCATGGTTTATAGAATAGCACTTATGCCTGGGAATCACACCTAACTTTAGGCGTGACCATTTGCATCGACTGAAACATGGTGCAAATGTACATGCCTACATTAAGCGCATATAATTTTAGGAATGTCCTCGTTTTGTCTATGGCCCTCCCATTTCTGCACACTCTCTTTCAAATCGCACGTAAATTATAGACACAGATCCTGTGCCTAAATTTAGGTGCATATTCAATTAGATTTTATTTATTTATTTATTTATATAGCTGGTTAGCCACTATGCGCTAAGCACTGATATTCAGCTGAGATAACCAGCTATCTCATGCTGAATACTAACGCTTAGCCGGCTAAGTGCTATTTAATCGTTCCTGGCCAGTTAAATAGCGCTGAATATTGGTCAAACTATATTTATGTGCTCAGTGTAAGTGCAAGCGCCTAGATTAGAGAATCGCCCATATTGACTTTAAGGATCTTATATGAAGAGAATTTGCATCAAGAAAAAAAAACTGGTTGAATCCTAAACTTGCTGTCTTTGTTAGTGTCAGAAATGTGCTCTGTCTTGTATCTTCTAGTCAGCAGGTTTGTCCTTCTCTTGCTTGCTTTTTTTGCTGTTGTTTGGGAGAGCATTCTTTCTTTCTTTCTTTCTGCCTTCTTAGAAAAATGGAGCGTTCATCAGTCTTCAGTTCTGTCTCTCTGCATGCTCTGTCCTGTTTTTATATGGTCTCATAGAAATGCAGGGATGTAGTGTGATGTACTCTTCCCTCAGCAGGCCATTGATTGTGATTCTCTGTAGGACATGATTCTCCCAAGTGCTTCAGATGGTTAGTCGTAATGGGGGGAGGGGGAGACTGGTTTTTGACTGCTGATTCAGTTGAAACTACAACTGAAAGCCAGTCATAAGTTGTGTATTACATTGAATTTGTGCATTGGTTTCAATCAGCAGTAGGCATTCTGGTATGCTGTTTAATCAGCGGACCAGTGATTGACTCCACAAAACATCTCTTTTGTTCAAGCTGGTCTCTTCTCTGCTTTCATCTTGTCTGTCTTTTAATTTCATCTCCCGATTTCTCATCTCAGTTTTTCTTTTCTTTTCTTTGATGCTTGCTCCATCTAGCTCTCTCTTTTTTTAAGAATATTTTTATTTCAAAGATTTTAGAAAAATTACTGTATACAATTATCCATTTGTGCCAGAAACCAAAGAGAGCAACAACTGGTAACTATTCAAGTAAAATGGTACATATAACAAAATAATAATAATTATCTCTTACATTAGACTATAATCATAAGGGAGGAGGGAGAAAAATGGAGCACTTTCGTAAGTAACAATCAAAAGGAAAGGCTTAACATTGAAGAACCTTGAGGGGCCCTTTTACTAAGACGCGTAGGCGCCTACGCACGCGCAGTGTGCATCAATGTGGAGTTACTGCCCGGCTACCGTGTGGCCCTTGCAGTAATTTCATTTTTGACGCACGTCCACTGCGCGCGCCGGAAAAGAATTTTTATTTTCTGGCGCACGGCAGAAACCGGGTGGTAATCGTCATTTTATGCGCGTAGACGATTTCTGCATGGTTAACGCCTGAGACCTTACTACTGAGTCAATGGCCGACGGTAAGGTCTCAGACCCAAAATGGACGCACGCCAATTTTTATTTTGCTGCACGTCCATTTTCGTCAAAAATTTTTTAAAGGCCTTTTTTACAGGCGTGCTGAAAAATGGATCTGCGTGCACCCAAAACATGCGCCTACACTAGCGCAACCTATTTTTTGACGCACCTTAATAAAAGGACCCCTGAGTTTCTTAACCATCACCCACCCTATCATTGGCTTGAGACAGCTGTGATGCCCCAGCTTCTTTAAATCTAAAAAGGCACATAATTGATCAAGGACAAAAAAACTGATATCTAGCACCCACATAGGAAAATATATATGTGCAGGTGTGCCTAAGAGAAAAAGGCAGCTTCCAAAGATACCTCCACCCCCCCCCCCCCCCCCCAATATTCTAAACTATTTAACCAGCCAGGTACGGTTACTGCCTAACTGCAGATATTCAGCAAGAGATAACCAGTCATCTCCTGCTGAATATCCCGGTTAGCAGCTAACTGCTAACCGGCTATATCGCATGACATAGCTGGTTAGGCATGGCTATTCTGTGCCTAACTGGCTATGTTGAGCGGTCAAAACAGGCCACTTAAATAGCAGCCTTATCTTTGACCACTAAAAAAGTTAACCAGCTAGCAATGAATATTCAATGCCAGTCACCGGAAACAACTCGGCATTGAATATCTGAGGTCAACACTGATTGCGACACTTCTGTGAGCTGAATATTGGGCCCAAAGTCTCTTGGTGCATAGCCAAAAACAACTGGCACCTTTCTTACTTGAGCCTACTACTACTACTACTACTGCTATAAATCATTTCTATAGCGCTACCAGTCGTACGCAGCGCTTCACAATTGAACATGAAGAAAAGACAGTCCCTGCTTAAAAAGAGCTTACAATCTGAATCAGGACAGACTGGACAAATAAGTGATAAGGGTAGGACAGACAGATAGGACACATAGGGAAAAGGGACTATTGAAGAGAGGAAGACAAGATAAGGTTACGAGCAGGTGACAAGTTAGGAATTAAAAGCAGCATCAAACAGGTAGGTCTTTAGCCCGGATTTGCAGGCGGCCAGGGATGGAGCTTGACGTAATGGCTCAGGAAATCTATTCCAGGCATAAGGTGCGGAGAGATAAAAGGAACGGAGTCTGGAGTTAGCAATGGAGGAGAAGGGTGCAATTAGGAGAGATTTGTCTAGTGAACGGAGTTCCTAGTCATGTCAGGGTAGATTTGTATCCTTTGTCTCAAAAAGACGACAGAAGCTTTCTTACGGTATAAACGCAGACTTATGTCTTGGTCAAAAACCAAAATGACTAAAAGAGTGGCCATTTCTTGGAGCTCAAAGTCAGAAGATTCAAGGATTACGGAAATATCCACGAGTTCCGTATCAGAGGACTTCTTTTTTCCAGGAAGAAAGGGAAAGGGAATGGGACTTGATATACTGCCTTTCTGTGGGTTTTTTTGCAATTAATTCAAAGCTGTTTACATAGTATTTATTTTATTTATTTATTTATTTATTGCATTTGTATCCCACATTTTCCCACCTTTTTGCGGGCTCAGTGTGGCTTACAATACGATATGAATGATGGAAATACAATTTGTTACAACTTGGTTATGGTTTACATTTTGAAGAGTTATACAAGACAATCAAAGTGTTGTTAAGGAATATATATACACATGTACTTATTTGTACTTGCGGCAATGGAGGGTTTAGTGACTTACAGAGATTCACAAGGAGCTGCAGTGGGAATCGGACCCAGTTCCCCAGAATCATAGTCTGCTGCGGAAACCACTAGGCTTCTCCTCCGAAACAAAACTTATTACACGGAGGCATCATGGAGTCTGAAAAATTCAATACTTCCTGCAGATATTTCTTAAAGGCTTAAACAGGTGGCAATCCAACAATTTTTGGAACGCTCAAAACTTGTAGATTCAAATTGTCTAAGAAGATTCTCCCATCTAGTCCAGTTTCCTATGTATAGTGATTTTATCTTGGACTAATGTATTAACAACCCCTTTTGTTTTCTTAGCCTTCTTGCTCCAGATTTTTTATGATGTTCTACTCCTAGATTTCCCTGTTTCTGCACCAACACTCCCACTGTACTAACCAAAGCATTCAAATCAGAAGAACGTTTCACTAAAGAATCATCCAGTTTCACTAGCATAGCCCAGATAGTCTAGAGCAGTGATGGGCAACCTTTTGAGCTTGGTGTGTCAAAATTCACCAAAAAACCGAGCCTAACTCGGGTGGTGTGTCACTTCAAGAAAACTCACTGCTACTAGGAACGCACCCGGGCCCCCCCCCCTACCCGAGATTGCTGCCCACCCGAGGTCGCCGGGCCCCTCCTCCACCCGCTACCGGGCCCGGAACTAACCTTAAAGCCTCCTTTCACGTCGCAGCAAGCAGCAGCAGGGCAGACCTCTCCTCCTTCCTTCTGTGTTCCGCCCTCGCGGACGTTACGTCAGGCGAGGTCAGGACACGGAAGGAAGGAGTGGCCTGCCCTGCTGCTGCTTGCTGCGACGTGAAAGGAGGCTTTAAGGTTAGTTTCCGGGAGCGAGGAGGGAGGGCGGACCACACTGCGGCGGCGCCGCGTGTCATCCAAAATGGCTACGCGTGTCAGTGCTGACACGCGTGTCATAGGTTCGCCATCAGGGGTCTAGAGGGACACCTTAGGGGTCTCCAAAGATCAACCACACTTAACTGAGCTTCAGCTTATGCCTACTCTCAACGGCTCATCTGGCATAGCTGCAGTACTCACCACGCCGGGTCCACTCTCCAGCATAACATCAGAAAGGATCTCTTTTCAATCGTGTCTCAGTGCCCGGGTTCCATTATAGAATACTACTGTAATCCCATATCGGCACGCCGAACATATAGACACCCTCACTTAAACCAGCTATAGAGCTGATGTAAGCATAGGCACCTACATGTGGCAGGGATGCATGTAACTTATAGTAGTCTAAAAGTTACACAGATAAGTGCGAGCCCTGCCTGTGTCCTGCCTGTGTGATTTACCACCTTGCAGATGCTCACTAAGTAAGTTAAGCGGGTATTTGCACAATAGCACTTAGGTGCCCTGCCAGCGTAAACGTGGACACACCTTGGTTATAAAATTAACCTTCACATAAATGCAGCTAACACAAAATATGGTTAAGAAGCAGAACAGAGACTTTTTTCACCTTCTCTTGGGACACCTTCATCTCCCTGCTGACTCCCTGATGACTTTTGTTACTCCTGTTTCTCCAAATGCTTGAATCTATCCTCTTTTCACCTTTTACCTTTCTTCTCTGGACAAGACACTAGATAGGCTGCTGGCTCAACCATTAGACAAGATTAGGTAGTCACCTAGGGCGACAGCTTCTTGGGAGGGTGAGCAGTTGTTAGCCCATTTACCTAGATTATTCTGGGAGGGCTGCTGTTAGAGTCATCAGTAGTCATGATTGTTGCATGGGGAAGCAAGGGGCTACAGGTTAATTCAGGGTGAAGGGGTGCAAAACTAAAGGTTTGCCTAGGTGCCTGATATCCTTGCTCAAGCCCTGGCTTTCCTCTTTCTACACAGCTGGCTACCTCTGGATAAGCACCAGATACACATTTCTGTGCTGTGGTGTAGCCACAGGTGGACCCAACTGTGTAGGGGCCCACTCACTTTGGACACAAGTCCACCCAGCAGTGATGTACATCATCTATCTAGCTGCAGGGATCCCCAAGCCTTGCCAGCAGAAGACCTTCTATCCCCGGGCCATCTGAACACTGGCAGTTGACGGCTGTGCTCCCAGCCATTGACCTTGATACCACCCCACGCATACACAGTTCTCACATGCTTAAGGTGCCAGCATCAGCAACTGGGAACACATCCACTGAATGTCATAGTGTTCAGATGGCCCAGGGGTTCCTACAAAGGAAGTCTTCAGCTGGCAGTGGCGGGGCTTGGGGAGGGGAGTAGGGAGCAGGGGTGCAGAGGAAATGCATGGGCCCACACATTCGTCCTCAGATCCACCCGAAAATTACATTTTGGCTATGCCACTACTCCTGCATGGATCTTCATCCACTGCTGGAACACAGGTCAGGGTCCTCTTTCCCCATGAAAGAGCAAGAGTGAGAATGGGGCTACTTCCTTCACCACTGCAGTTATCTCTGTAAATATCAGAAGTTTGCTTAGTTTTTTTCAGGGGGGGCAGGGGCAAAGGGTAAGGAAACCGTATTGGCAGTGGAGGAAGGAGGAACCTGTTCAGCATTAGGACCCACAACATTTAATGGGGCACAGCCTCCCCCACACCTGCTTTAAACTACACCCGTGAGTACTTCCACTTTATTGTAATGTCTTTGCACCCACTGCAGGAACATAGAGACAACAGATCTGCTTCCTCTCTCTCTAGGTCCCTTCTCTGACTGATAAGAACTGGAAATAAGACAAGGGAGTTCTGACTCTCCCATCAGCAATGGAGCAAGTGCAAAAGGCACTGGAGTAGAGGCAGTAGGCACCATAGGGAACAGTCAAAGCAGTGTCCCTTTTTACCTCCTGTCCCCACATCTCCCCCTGCCTCTGTACAGGCTTCGTTGCTATTTAGGAAGCCCCTGCGTGATAAGCAGTAGCGTAGCTACGTGGGGCCTGAGGGGGTCTGGGCCCCCGTAGATTTCAGCCTGGACCCCCCTCCCTGCGAACCCGCCCCCGCCGCCTACCTTCGTTTTTGCTGGCGGGGGACCCCAATCCCTTCCAGCCGACATCCTCTCCGTCCTGCTGCAGTCAAAAAAGTCTTCTTCCTTCTGTCGCATGCTGACGACCTGCACGTTGTACATGCAGGACGTCAGACTCAGAGAACAGAACGTTCTCTGGTCCCCCGCCAGGAAAAGCGAAGGTAGGCGGCGGCGGGGGAGGGTTCATGGCGGGAGGGGGGTTGGCAAAGATGGGGGAGCGGCAATGGCAGCAGGGGGGGGCGGCGCCTGGGGGGGCTAAAATGTGCCCCCTCCCCTCGGGCTCTGGATCCCCCTTCCACCGAAGTCTGGCTACGCCCCTGGATAAGGAGTGAAAAAAGAGACTAAAGGGATAGGAGTGCAACTCTTTTACCATCTCTTACAGTGCCTGCTGCCTTATACAGGCCTTCATTGCTATTTAGGAAGCCCTTGTGTGATAAGGAGCTAAGAACCCCAGGGACTGGAAGAGCAAAGTTTACCACCTCTGGCATTGCCGGCTGCCTCCGTTCTAATTCCGTGGCTCTTTTCTCAATGATACTGCCCATCTCCATTTTAGTTCTGCACGCCAGAATGTGGTAGCCAGCGGCGAGACATGGACCTCCTGCTTGATGTTGCTGCTATGTGTGGTAGAGATGGAGGAGGGGGAGGGGTCAGTTGCATTCCATAGTTCGAGTTCCCCTCACTTATGTGTTGGCAGTCTGATTGCAGGCCCCTGACAGGTAGCCATATACCCCAGCTAAGATCCACTGATTTACAATGGCATAACTAGCCATGTAGGCGGATGCAGTGCGGTGATGATATATACCATTGATTACTGCACATCCCATGAATATGTGGAGAGGAGTGGCCTAGTGGTTAGGGTGGTGGACTTTGGTCCTGGGGAACTGAGTTCAATTCCCACTTCAGGCACAGGCAGCTCCTTGTGACTCTGGGCAAGTCACTTAACCCTCCATTGCCCCATGTAAGCCGCATTGAGCCTGCCATGAGTGGGAAAGCACGGGGTACAAATGTAACAAAATAAATATGCAGGAATTTGCAGAAAAATGCATTGCAATGAATGAGCAAGGAGGAGTTTGGGGCACAGCTTGAGATTTTGCAGGGTTTAGGACAGAGAATAAGACCCCCTAACTAAGTTCTGCTTCCAGATCTTACACACCTCACTGCCAAGAGTGATCATAAAGGTGCCTGTGTGGAAAGGCTGTTACAAGCTGTGTGTCCTCTTTCCCCACAGAAACGGACATCAGGATTGATTTCTGCCAGCCTCCCTATCTCCCTGTGATTGTGCTGGGAAAATGGGAAGCATGCTCTTCCTCCTTCCAGAGGTTCTGAGCTCTGCAAGTTGCAAGGAGATAGTTATCAAGTTTTCTCAGTGTGTAACCAGCTTCACTGCAATGTCTTTCCTGAGAGAGATTTACCTCTTGTGTCTGCACACAAACTCTTCTTTCTTCTCAGTGCTCTGCCAGCTCCCTCAGCTCTTTTACAAACTGGACACAAACTCTACTGTTCCAAAGAATGTTATTCACTGTCATCTGGAATAAAATAAATGCGGAGAATAACAACTCCTTGCTGGTCAGGTGACACCCGCTCCTCTCCATATACTGAAAGTGCATAAAATGTAGGAGAGGCATGAGGACCAATACATATTGTATTCTTCGTATACTTTTCATTCAGATGACATAATTGAATTTACATCTGTAAAATCAATTCCATACCACAGACAAGTCTCTTTTTAAATGTTTAGTCCAGCTGTCCCACCTCCCTCCCCCCCACCATCATCCCTAGTCACAAAAATGAAACGATGAAGAACCACTCAGTCACTCTCTCCACCCTTTCCTAGATCTCCTTGGTCTTTTACCCCATCCACTGGTTCTTCATGGTGCAGCCAGAGTAATTCCCAGTTGCTTCTGCCCCAGCTGAACTGTTTTTCAAATACTGCCAGCACCAGAACCGTTTCAGAATTGGGACTGAGATTATAAATGTGTGGAGTTTTTTTAAAGCGGATTTGCAGAAAACTGATTTATTTGCAGTCTTTCACTTAATTTTTATTTGTGGAAAAAACCAATTCCAGTTCACATGATCCAAGAATACAGGTATTTGTTGTCCTGGGCGACCATCCTATATACTCAGGTTTCCCAGAATGCACTGTTCTGTATCGCACCAACATCCCACTCAGGTTCCTGGCCATTGTCAGTTACCATGGCAACTAGAGGCTCTGACTAGCAGACCTTATGCAGAATATCTATGAATTTCCATTGCAGATTGATCATTTTAAAGCATTGTTTTATGTTATTAATGTGGGTGAGAGGTACTTTTTTTTTTTTTTTTAAGGTCAGGATTGTTAGTCTGACGACCATGGTAATGTCAGTATTGAAGGCGCTGAGAGCAATCTTAGAAAGGCTTTCTACTTGCAACACCTGGTTTACACATAGGAAGCAGACTATGCAAAATTCACCACCATATATATGTATAAATGGATCCATAGGGAGTTGTATTCCTGGGGGCAGAGTTGAGTGGAGCTTGGAGTTTGCACATATACTGTGCAAATTGCAAAGGAAACATGCGTAATCTAGCAGACATAGACTTGTGTACTGACACCTGCCCTAGAGTGTCTCAACCATGCACTGCCAGGACTAGAAATTGGGTACAAGGAGTCCCAGAGGATGGACCCAAAGCCACAGTCCCAACAAGAACTAGGCTCAAAGATCCAGAGTTTGGACACCGGAGTGCATAGTATCCTCTCTCACCATAGTAGAGACATGAATTCAATGTCTGACGCCTCTGCTTTTCCTGTGCAGAGATAGGGACGTGGTCCACCTGCATGTGTTTCTCGAGATCAAGAGATGCCCCCCGCCCCTCCGGCTGCGGATGCATGAGTTTAGTGATAACTAGGCACCCAGCGGACCATCTTCCTGGACGATTGTTGCTCTCGGGCAAGCTATTGGAACCAGATATCAGCCAAATTGCAGAGACTGATAAGGTCATCCAAGGCAGTAGGGAGTTCCCGTCCTGTCAGCTCACCCTTGATTTGGGGTGCCAACCTCTGGGAGAATCTCATTGTTTCATCTTAGTTCCAAAGCTAAGGTGCAGAACTGTATGGCATAATTCCCAATGGTCCATGTTCCCTGCTTCAGTCTAAGAAGCTTGGAAGCTGCCGGCATGACTTTCCCAGGTTTCTCAAACACTCTTCTGAACTGCACCAGAAAACTGTGGAGGTCATGGAGCACTGGGTCATTTTGTTTCCAGAGTGGAGACGCCCATGCCAGAGGTTGGCCAGACCCTATCTGAAGAGAAATCTCTAGCTTGGAGTTCAAAAATTATCCGACACTGGTTGATGAATCCTCTACAGTCTTTGAGGCTCCCATTGTATCTTGGTGGAGCTATGAGTCAAATACTTTGAGCTACAGAAGCAACTGGAGGCAAGGGAGGACTAGCACTTCTGGAGGCAAGGCAGGGCTAACAGGTCTAGAGGCAGGGCAGGCAAGTTGGAAGACAAAGCAAACAGGTCTGGAGGCAAGGCAGGGCACCTCAAGAGACCTGTTATGAAGGCACTTGATGAAAGTCAGGAGCTTCCTTAAATGCCCCTCGAACTGGAAATGATGGCTTCATTGGGCCTTCTGGAGTTCCTGCTGCAGGCTCTTTAAAAGTACCTTCTGCGCACGCACACTTAAGGAAACCGGAATTGGCTGGCACAACAAGGGGAAAGGAACTGCGGACCACAAAACCATTAGAGACTGCCGTGCTGGTGGTTCAGTTTAGAGGAGAAGGCTGCCAGCAGCCCAAAGACTCCCCATAACCCAACCATTGAAGGATAAGGTGAGTCGGGGCATGAGAGCACAGCCATGACCAAGACACAGAGCTGCTATAGTTTTCCTTTCTAAAATCACCGCTGTTTATATGCGTACTGGCTGCATCCACTCATGCAACTGGCTCTCAAGTTACCCCATTTTGGAACACACATTTACAAAAGGTCAATGGCTCTTGTAAATGCAGATGCCTAATGCAGCATGTACATGCATACATTACAGTATCCTGCAAACCAAAGGGTCGATATTCTCCTGCGCAGGAGTCTGACCACCACCTGCATTATGCCTGCTAATTCAATTTCGGGCCATAGATTGTGAGCCCATTGGGGACAGTGCAAAGTACCTGTAATAGAAATTGTAAACCACGTAAGCCTCAGAGATCACTTGCTGTTACGAACCCAGACAGCCAGCCAACCAGAGAACATTGGAGGTACAAATTATCATATAGGATGTTATCTTATAGGCACAATTAGGCCACAGCACTTACAAGTGCCACTGACTGGGAAGAACTGTTGGTGCTTAACATTCAGCACACCAATGTTGACTTACCCTCGTATTCTATAAAGGAATCCAGATGCCTTTATTGAAATGACACTAAGCACATGGCTTTCAGGCGCTGAAATCTTGCCGCTATTTTACCTTTGACTGTAAACCCTCTGAGGATGGGAAAATACCTATTGTGCCTGAACGTTACTCACCTTTAGCTACAGCAGAAAGCCACATTGAGCCTGCAAATAGGTGGGAAAATGTGGGATACAAATGTAACAAATAAATAAATAAAATAAAAGGAATGAGCTAAATCCACAAAAAACAAAACTCTTCTACATAGCAGCCAAGTATCAATAAATTTATAGCTGCTAGTGGTCAGCAGTCTAGACAGCACTACTCCACATAGCAGTACTGTATATTTTATTTATTTATTTATTACATTTGTATCCCACATTTGCCCGCATAGCAGTAGGCTCAATGTGGCTCTGGAGAGGAGAGCACCAACTCCGGGAATATATACAGAGTGGAAAATGGAGTAACAGTAGGTGCAAGGAAGCTGGTAAGGTTCCGGAAAAGAGAATACAACCTTGGGACGAATATATAGTAGCATATAGAGAGAAATAATCCCAAATGAGGCTGATAAGTCTCCGGGGATGGGACTACAGCTTCTAGTGAGCAATACAGAGTAGGCTAAGGGTAGAAGTATACTTAAATATAACTGGAGTGGTAAAATTTGTACAGTGTGTGTGTGTGTGTGTGTGTGTATGTATATATATATATATACAGGGCTTTTTTTGAGGGGGTACTTGGGGGTACTGAGTATTGGCACCTTTTCCATTGTCTCCTAAAACTGACCCATGGACCCCAAGTTTTAATGAAAGAGCTCAGGCTCTACACACCAATTCTGCCTTGTCATAGATTCTGTGACTGGTTGCAGGGGGCCTGGCTGTTGTGGGGTGGGTCCCTCAGTGATCACCCTACCCCTGAAGGGTGGTCTAGCATTTGAGTACCGGCACCTTTTTTGCTAGTAAAAACGTACTGTATATATATATATATATATATATATATATATATATACATACATACATACAGTATATATGTTTTTTTCTGAGTTTGCATAATTTTTATTGAATAAAAATGTGGGAGGCATTTAAAAAAAACACTGACTGCCATGACTGAATATTGGCCCATAAATAAACAGCGATTATTTATGTATTTATAACATTCAATATGTGTCATCTTTCCATAACTGCTCCAGGCAGTGTATAAAAATCATAAACTATATAATATTAAAATGTGGATCAGCCTGATCAGAAAACGCTCTGTAAGCACAAATATCTGCAGAGCCTGTGTATCACATCTAATCAGCATCAAATAACCAAGATTTTACAATTTACTAAATCGAACATACTCTCCATAGGACCAGGACTTAACTGATTTATACATTCGGAGCCGAACAAGAAAATGCTTTTCTACAGGTTTCAGTATATTTAACTCCAGCTAATGCAGGACAATTCAATCTCCCGTCCACAAAGGACCACATAGCACATCCCAGAGAACAGCACATAACCTTCTGTATTAAATAACACAGGATATTATTAGACAACATTTTAAAATATACCAGAATTATCTTAAATTGAATTCAAGCATGGGCAGGCAGGAAGCTAATGTAAATTATGGAGAGCAGGGGAAGGATGGGATGCAGTACTTTGCATAAATTGTAGCTGGAGTAAGTGTTTCTTCGATAAACCCATGTATAATGAGTAACAATAACCCAAATGCCCCACTTTACATGCATAAATCAAGGTAGCCAAATGGTCCAAGCTGAAATACGGACATAAATTCAAAATATCCTGCAACTGAGCAAAGCAGGAATGGATAACACTATGAGGCTCATTTTCGAAGCCCATAGACTTACAGAGTTACATAGGTTACCATATGTAAGTCTATCTGCTTTGAAAATAAGCACCTATATGAACTTCAGACTGCATAGTCAGAGCACAATCAAGAAAAACCTCAGTCTCTTCCTCAAGTCTTAACTTTTCACCTTCCCAAACAATCGTAAGAAAAGGATAATCCACAGCTGCCGACTGCAACCACAACACTTTAGTTATACCAGGATTCAAATGCAAGTGATTTTGTCTTATCCATTTATTTACTTTTTATGTATTAGGATTTTTTTTTAACTGTCTTTATGAAGAGATTTACCCAAGATGGCGTACAAAAGGTAGAGCTTCACATCAGGGGCGCACTGACCGTTGAGGCAATAGGGAGTCACCCGGGGTCCCACTGTCCCCTAGCTTCCATCTAGTTTAATCATTTTGGATAGGTGGTTTGGGGCCCATGACCCTTAGGTGCCCTTTTATAGAGCAGCAGTAAGTCCAACGCGGGCTTACCGTTCGCTCTTCCGGGACTACCGCCAGACCAATGCAGTCGCCAGAGGTAGTCTCGCCCCAAGCGTGCGCCATTTCCAAGGGAAAAAGAAAACCTCCGGAAATGGCTTACATGGCGGTAACCCAGCAGTAATCGGGCATCGCCGTGCGCTACCCGGTTACCACCAGGTTCGCCGGAGCCCTTATTGCCACCTCAGTGGGTGGCAGTAAGTGCTCCCTGCTGCATGGCCACATGGTCCCGTGGCCATTTTGTTTTTTGGGGGAGTTTACTGGGTTTACTGGCTGTGGGAAAAGGGGCCCTGGCACATGAAACAGTCCCCGCTGCCAGCACAGGGCCCTCTTTTTCCACAGCTTAGTAAAAGGACCCCTTAGTGCCTAAATCCCTGCGAGTCCACCGCTGCTTGACATAACTTGGGGGCAATTCTGTAAGTGTGCACCTCCATTTTTAGGCATTCCAAAGATATGTGGTGAAAGCATATTCTCTAAAGGCATTTTGGCACCCAGAATTTGTTATAGAGTATTAATATAATCCAATACTAGCCGTTGAGCCCGTAAAAACGGGCTGGTATTGAGGTTTTCCTCCCCCCGCGGTCACCACCGCTCCCCCCCCCCCGCGAAGTCGCCACCGCTCCCCCCCCCCCTCGAAGTCGCCGCCGCCACCCCTCCACCTGGCCCGGGCCCTCTCTTCACTTCTGAACTTACACATCCATTCGCCGAACGCAGCAACGCACATCAGCTGAGCTGCCCCTTCCTTCTCTGCCTGTATGTGTCCCGCCCTCGCTGACGTTACGTCACAGGAGGGCGGGGCCACAGGCAAAGAAGGAAGGGCTCACTGCAGCTCAGCTGATGTGCGTTGCTGCGTTCGGCGAATGGATGTGTAAGTTCAGAAGGGAAGAGAGGGCCGGGTGGAGGGGTGGCGGCGGCGACTCCGAGTGGGGGGGGGGGGGAGCGGTAGCAACCTCGGCGGCGCAGTTTCCCTCTCTGTCCCGCCCCCCGTCATCACGTATTGATGCGGGGGCGGGACAGAGAGGGAAGTCTCTACTGCGCATTTGCGAGTGAGTTGGTCACTCGCCATTTATATGTTTGATTGGCACGTCTTACATACATGCGCCTGCAGTTACTCTAGCCAGTAACTGGTATAAGTGCAACAGGGGTTCATGTAACTTACAGTGCTCTGTAAGTGGCAGTCCTAGCCATTGCCCACCCATGTTTCACCTATGTGTAGCCCCCCCCCCCCCCATTTTTCCATACTGTGCCACTTATGTGCATAAGAACATAAGTGTTGCCATACTAGGACAGACCAAAGGTCCATCAAGCTCAGCATACTGTATCCAACATTGGCCAGTGCAGGCCACAAGTACCTGGCAAGATCTCAAAACAGTAAAACATAAGTTCATAAGTATTGCCATACTGGGAAAGACCAAAGGTCCATCAAGCCCAGCATCCTGTTGCCAACAGTGGCCAATCCAGGTCACAAAATGTTGCCCAGTTCCTAACAAATCTAAAACCCTCCTCCCTGCACCATTGTCTGATCCATGCATTGAGACTCCAGAGCTCTGCCTGTCTCTTGGGCCCTGCGCATGGAACGGGTAACGTTTCAGAAAATGCTACCCTAGAGGATCTGGATTTGAGCTTTCTACCTAAGAGCCTAAATTTGGCTTCCAGAACCTCTCTCCTACATTTTCCTATGTCATTGGTACCCACATGTACCAAGACTGCTGGCTCCTTCCCAGCACTATCTAAAATCCTATCTAGGTGACGCGTGAGGTCCGCCACCTTCGCACCAGGCAGGCAAGTCACCAGGCGATCCTCACGTCCACCAGCCACCCAGCTATATCTATATGCCTAATGATCGAATCACCAACTACAACAGCTGTCCTAACCTTTCCCTCCCGGTCAGCACTTGGAGACATATCCTCGGTGCGAGAGGATAGTACATCCCCTGGTGGGCAGGTCCTGGCTACAGGAGTACTTCCTACTTCACCAGGATTCACCAGATTTTATGCAGCTTATCCTACAAATAAGCAGTGGATTTTCCCAAGTTCATCTTAATAATAGCTTATGGACTTTTCTTTTAGGAAATTATCCAAATTTTTTAAACCCTGCTAAATTAAATGCTTTCACCACATTCTATGACAATAAATTCCAGATCATAATGATGTTGCCTGAAGAAATATTTTCTCCATTTTGTTTAAATTTACTACTTTGTAGCTTCATTGCATGCCCCCTTGTCCTAGTTTTTTTGGAAAGAGTGAGTAAACAAGCGATTCATGTCTACCCGTTCCACTCAACTCAGTATTTTATAGTCCTCTATCATATTTCTCTTCAGCCGCCTGTTCTCCAAGTTGAAGAGTCCTAGCCGCTTTAGCTTTTCCTCATAGGGAAGTCGTCCCATCCCCTTTATCAATTTTGTCACCTTTCTCTGCACCTTTTCTAATTCTGTTATATCTTTTTTGAGATGTGGTGACTAGAATTGCACACAGTATTACAGAATAGTTCTTAAGCTTCCTGTTCATGGCTAACTGTACACGTACACGCAGAGCTAGTAATCTGTAATTTTGTGTGCGCAAGGGATGTGTAAAACGTGCACCCAGTTATGGAATTGCCCTTCACATGTTGTATTAACAGTATAACACTAGTAAATAACTTAAATCCTATTAATAGCAATACCATCATACATGAGGAAAGAAATGACAAACACATCTTCAGATATGGTGGATCCT
This sequence comes from Microcaecilia unicolor, assembly GCF_901765095.1. Taxonomy (NCBI): domain Eukaryota; kingdom Metazoa; phylum Chordata; class Amphibia; order Gymnophiona; family Siphonopidae; genus Microcaecilia; species Microcaecilia unicolor. Next base: position 45,479,181 of record NC_044031.1, on the reverse strand, counting down.
TCAAGGTTCCGCACTTTTGCCTTTTCCTTTTAGTGTTTTTATTTCTTTCCTGTTCTCTAGGGGCTGAACTTACTGTATTTATGCTGATGATGTTCAAACTATTTTTCCTATAACTTCTAGTTTTTCTGATACAAACATCTTTTATACTTCGGGGTCCTTTTACTAAGGTGCACTGAAAAACAGCCTTTCGGTAGTGTAGGTACGAGTTTTGGGCGTGCGCAGGTCCATTTTTCAGCATTCCTGTAAAAAAAGGCCTTTTTTAAAATTTGTGCTGAAAATGGACATGCGGCAAAATCAAAATTGCCGCTCATCCATTTTGGGTCTGTGACCTTACTGCCAGCCATTGACCTAGCGGTAAAGTCTCACGTGATAACCGGATGGTAATGATCTACGTGCATCAAATGCCACTTGGTGCGCATCCGATACACGTGTCCGAAAATAAGCATTCTTTTTCTGATGCGCGTATCGGACGGGTGCCAAAAATGAAATTACCATAAGAGCCACGTGGTAGCCGGGTGGCAACTCCATTTTGGCACATGTTGGGCACATGTAGATGCTTACATGGCTTAGTAAAAGGGCCCCTTTATCCCTTGCTTTTCCCTTTATTTTCCTGCTGCAACTCCAGCTTTTGCAGCTTACTCTGAAGCAGAAGCAACTAGTCATTAATTAGTAGTAACGTGGAGGGGCATAATCGAAAGGGGCGCCCAAGTTTTCCTGAGGACGTCCTCGCAGAGTGTCCCAGCGAAGGGGCGGGGAAACCCGTATTATCGAAACAAAATGGGCGTCCATCTTTCGTTTCAATAATACGGTCGGGGATGCCCAAATTGCGAAATTTAGGTCGACCTTAGACATGGTCGTCCCCGATTTTCAGCGATAATGGAAACCGTGGATGCCCATCTCAGAAACAACCAAATCCAAGCCACTTGGTCGTGGGAGGAGCCAGCATTCGTATTGCACTGGTCCCCCTGACATGCCAGGATACCAGCTGGGCACCCTAGGGGGCACTGCAGTCAACTTCAGAAATTGCTTCCAGGTACATAGCGCCCTTACCTTGTGTGCTGAGCCCCCCCAAACCCACTCCCCACAACTGTACACCACTACCATACCCCTTATGGGTGAAGGGGGGCACCTACATGTGGGTACAGTGGGTTTCTGGTGGGTTTTAAAGGGCTCACATTTACCACCACAAGTGTAACAGGTGGGGGGGATGGGCCTGAGTCCACCTGCCAAAACTGCTTCAGGGACCTGCATACTGCTGTCATGGAGCTGGGTATGATATTTGAGGTTGGCATAGAGGCTGTAAAAATATTTAAAGAAAAATTTTTTGAGGGTGGGAGAGGGTTAGCGACCACTGGGGGGGAGTAAGGGGAGGTCATTCCCGATTCCCTTCGGTGGTCATCTGGTCATTTAGGGCACATTTTTGTGGCTTGGTCATAAGAAAAAAATGACCAGGTAAAGTCTTCCTTCGTCAGGGATGCCCTTTTTTTTTTCCATTATTGGTCGAGGACGCCCGTATGCTAGGCACGCCCCAGTCCCGCCTCTGACACGCCCCTGTGAACTTTGGTTGTCCCCGCAACGGAAAGCAGTTGAGGACGCCCAAAATCGGCTTTTGATTATGCCGATTTGGCGACCCTGTGAGAAGGATTTGCGATTTGTGTTGAAAGATGGGCGCCCTTCTCTTTCGAAAATAAGCCTGCTAGTAACATAGTAGATAATGGCAGAGAAAGACCTGTAAGGTCCATCCAGTCTGACCAACAAGATAAACTCATATGTGCTACATGTGTATACCTGACCTTGATTTGTATCTGCCGTTTTCAGGGCACAGACCGTAGAAGTCTGCCCAGCACTAGCCTCGCCTCCCAACCACTAGCTCCACCTCCTACCACCAGGGCGCCACCCAATCTCCACTAAGCTTCTGAGGAGCCATTCCTTCTGAACAGAATTCCTTAATGTTTATACCATGCATTTTTGAATTCCGTTACCATTTTCATCTCCACCACCTCCCGCGGGAGGGCATTCCAAGTATCCACCACTCTCTCTGTGAAAAAATACTTCCTGACATTTTTCTTGAGTCTGCCCCCCTTCAATCTCATTTCATGTCCTCTAGTTCTACTGCCTTCCCATCTCCGGAAAAGGTTCGATTGCGGATTAATACCTTTCAAATATTTGAACGTCTGTATCACCTGTTTCTCCTTTCCTTCAGGGTACACATGTTCAGGCCAGCAAGTCTCTCCTCATACGTCTTGTAACGCAAATCCCATACCATGGACAGCTGATGAATAAGACTGTTGATGAATACGATACACAGGTCCATACACAGAGTTATGTGCAGGGCCGGCGTTAAGGGGTGAAAACCAGGGCAAATTGCCCTGGGCACCCATGCCACAGAGGAACCTAATCCTACTCAAGCTGATGGAAGCTTGGCCTAAAGATGGGCTTTGGGGGCCTCCTCCCCAATTTCTGTCTTGGGGTTCTGCATTTATTTATTTATTAGGATTTATTTACCGCCTTTTTGCAGGAATTCACTCAAGGTGGTGTACAGTAAGAATAGATCAAACATGAGCAGGAGGCAATTACAGCAGTAAAAATATTCAAGTAACAATACAAAATATGGCATGATATACTACTTGCAATGACAACACAATACGTAATAGAACATTATAATTGGTAGTGAAGGGTAAGGCAAAGTTGTAACATATAGATGAGTAAGAAAGTAGGAAGAATTTGAAAGTAAGGTGACTGATTTGAAGAAAGTTGCACGTGAGGTTAGAGAGATGGTTAAATATCTCAGTTCGGCTAGGAGTGGATAAACATGTCCCGCTGCAGTATGTGCAGCCCGAGTCAATCCTTGTGTGTGTGAGTGAGACTAACGAGTTAATTATTTCTTCCAATAAAGGCCTGGTTGAAGAGCCAAGCTTTTACCTGCTTCCTGAAGTAGAGATAGTGGGTAGAGACAGTGCATGTCTTACACCAGGCCTGGTCACCGTGCAGTTCACACCTCCATTACTTGCACATGGCTGAGCAGAACATGAAGATGGCTACCCCAGCAGTATCACATCAGTGGCAAATACTCTTTCCTTAAGCATTTCAAATAACCAACCTTAAATGAACTGTTGTCACATCTGAAACGGTTCTTTGAAATGTTTAAACAGGAAGAGTTTCTCAGTGATCTGAGAGTGCCTGGAAAACTGCCATTTTTCTGACTAATTATGCAGCATATGGAAGTCTGCCAGTTGCTGTAGTTTGTAGTAGTTTTCAACTCTGATGGTAAGGACGATGTGCCATCGGAACGTGTTTCTCACACCCGAGTAATCCACAGTCCAAAATGGAAAGACACTGCTGGTGAATCAGTGAGCAGCCTTTTAGGAGTCGGTTTTCAAAGGCTTTGACAGGATTTATGCATGAAAGCTGTGTGATTGACATTCAGTGTTGTGAATTGTTTAAGTGGGCAGGAGAGGCTTCTGCCCTCTTAAACCACACTCAGCATCCTGGCTACCAACATTCAGCAGCACTTCGCCAGGCAGTGCCACCCAGTGTCAGTTCTGACCACCAGTCCCCGGCAATATTCTGTGCCAGGGCCTGAATATCAAACTGGGCAAGTAGGACTGTGGAAATAGCTGCCCTAACTTTGCTCAATTAGTTATGCGAGTATGGCAATGAATATCAGCTGTACCCGCATAACTTCTGGGTATTTGTGCAGACTTGGATATTGATGAATGCCGGTGTCCGGGCACAGCCCAGCATTGAATATACAGGTGTATTCTAGCCGGTGGCAGTCAGCGTTTAGAAAAATGCTAACCACTGCTGACTGAATAGGAGTGGGTTGGGAGTCATGCATAGATAGCACAAGTGAATATTCAGCCACTTAATCATACCTGCATACATTTTAGCTGCATAAAAGGAAGCATTATGAAGTTGTACTTCATGTAAGTGGCTCGCCTTTAGGAAGCATAATTTTACGTCTTATTTTGCAACAAGTAAAATCAGCTTATAAGAAATCAGTTTTCTACACCTGGAGGAATTCTGCACAACTGCACAGCGCAAAATGTGCGCAGAATTCCCCACGTCTGCAGAATGCACAGAATTCTGCACTTGCTGTGCAGAAAGTGGCACAAGTGCCGGCAGCAGCTGCTCTGCTCACTCTCTCTCCTCCTCACCTGCTTAGACCGTGTGGCAAGAGAAGGAGGTCGTGAACAGCTGCACATCAGGCCGCTTCCTCCTCCTGTGCCAGCCTGGACCCCCATCTTTTCCGTGTCCGTTTTACTGTATCTGGCTCTTTGTGTGGGGAGTGGGAGAGTAGCCTAACGCTTAGTGCAGTGGCTGAGAACCTGGGGAATTGCATTCAATTCCCACTGCAGCTTCTTGTGACTCTGGGCTCGCCATTGCCCTAGGTACAAAATAAGTACCCGTAAATTATTTGCAAACCACTTTGATTGTACCACAGAAAGGCAGTATATCAAATCCTATCCCCTTTGGACAATATGGCGTCCCTGTACAAAGGGTTACAAATCTATGAAATAGTTGTGAAGGTTTGTTTACGTTATACACATATTGAGGGGCAATTTGATAACTGGGTGCTCCAATACCGCACGGTAGAAGCCTATTCAATAACAGAAACTAGGCGCACTAGGTTCCATTACAGAATGAAAGTGTAACCAGGTATTGGCATTTCTATTGTTTTATTTATTTATTTATTTATTTGGATTTATTTACTGCCTTTTTGAAAGAATTCACTCAAGGCAGTGTACAGTAAGAATAAATCAAACATAAACAATAGACAATTACAGCAGTAAAAATATTCACATAACAATACAAAGTATGACGTGGTATACTGCTTACAATGTCAACACAATACGTAATAGAACATTTTAATAGACAGCGTATGGCATAAGCAAAGATGGAACGTATAGATAGGTAAGAGAGTAAGAGGAATTAGAAAATAAATTTATTTATTTATTTATTTATTGTTTGCATTTGTATCCCACATTTTCCCACCTCTTTGCGGGCTCAGTGTGGCTTACAATAAGATATGAATAATGAGAATACAGTTGTTACAAATTGGTTATGGGTTACATTGTACAAGTTATGCGAGATAATCGAATTATCATTAGGAATATCACAATGGGACATTAACAGGGAGAGTTTGGGAGGAGACAATGGGAAGCTTAAGGGCAGTGTTAAGACCCATAGGCACATGGTGTACATATTCCTGTAAGTATATGTATGAGTAATGTGGAATTAGGGGGAATGAGAGATCATAAGTGGATGCGTGATGCATTTATGTAAGTGAGTGTGGGCTCTATGTGTTTTGGTTTTTTTCCGTAAATTGTCTCAAATAGATGGGTCTTCAGTAATCTGCGGAAGGATGCTTGTTCGTGGATCGCTCTTAAGTTGCGTGGCAGTGAGTTCCAACGTTGCGTGGTCGTGTGAGAAAAGGTTGACGCGTGTAGCGTCTTGTATTTCACGCCCTTGAAAGTAGGGAAATGGAGGTTGAGGTATGTTCGGGAAGATCTCCTAGCATTTCTGGGTGGTAGGTCAATCAACTCGGACATGTAGGCTGGGGCTTCGCCGTGAATAATCTTGTGGACTAGTGTGCATACCTTAAAGGTGATGCGTTCCTTCAGCGGAAGCCAGTGTAGTTTCTCTCGTAGTGGTGTTGCCCTTTCATTGACTAATTTAAAGACAGTTGCACATGAGGTCAGACAGATGGTTAAATATTATTTCAGCTAAGGTAGGAGTGGATAAATATGTCCTTCTGCAGTAGGTGCAGCCCGTGCCACTCCTTGTGTGTGTGAGTGAGACTAACCAGTTAGTTACTTCTTCCATTAAAGGCCTGGTTGAAGAGCCAAGCTTTCACCTGCTTCCTGAAGTAGAGATAGTCTTGTGTTAAGTGGAGCCTTTCAGGGAGTGCATTCCAGAGTGTTGGAGGAAAGCTCGCTTACGGGTATCACATCGTGTAATGTCTTTTGGAGAGGGCGTGGTTAAGGATACCACTTGGGAGGATCTTACTGTCCTTGGAGGTGTGTCAAGGGTCATCCTGTTCTTCAGCTACTTGGGGTCATTTCCTTTCATGCTTTCATTACGTGGAAATGAAGATGTGAGCATTTCTATCGTGTAGGAACCCACCCTAACATCAACTGTAGAGCCTAAGGGGCCTTTTTACTTAGTGGTGGTAGGGCTCCCCTGCAGGTAGCATGCAGCAAAACAGCACTACTGCCAGACGGACCCGGGCGCCTGGTGATAGCTCTGAGTTTGCTACACACCTTTGCCCGTGCTAGCACAAGGGACAGGGATTAGGTACTCCTGGTGGTAATCAGGCAGCTCGGGCACATTGCCACACGCTGCCCGATAACTGCTGAGCTAGCGCTTGAGCTCTTACCACCTGCCTAATAGGTGGCAGTAAGGGCTCAGGCAGTAAATGGCCACACGTAGTGCGTGCCCATTAATGACGCCAAAACAAAAATGCTTTTTCCCTCAGCATGTGGCAGTTCCACGCACCATCACTACCGCAGGCCACGTTTTACCGCCGTTTGGTAAAAGGGCCCCTTAATGTGGCAGGGACACAGGTAACATAGGGTATTCTGTCGGTGCCCACCTCTACATGCCAGTAGTCTAAACATTTACGGAAGCATTGGGAATGTCAATGTTAGCACCCAGTTTAGAGAATTACCCTTATTATACAGATACAGCCCAGAACTAGGCAAAAACCATGAGCAATGACAACACACTGACTACAGTTAACTGCTTGCTGACTTTGGCTGTAAGTGTAAGAATCTCGTTACAAGGAGGTTTCAGCTCAGAGCTGCGCCCCCCTTTGGGCTCTTGGTGAGAAATGTACATACAACACAATAGAGGACTTCTGACCTTCTGAACTACTTATGTGCCATGCTATTGGCAGAGGAATGGGGCGGGCCACTGGGAAGCCCAAACAATATTTTGCCCAACAGAGCATCAGCAACAAAGAGCTTGGGGTGGGCTGGAAATTTGTGTGTTTGACCCTCCAGCTTAAAGGTGTTGCTCTGCGTCTGGTTCACAAAATCCTCCCCTTAAATTCTGAATAGGCTACCAGACTCACTGTAGTGTCTTGGCCCCTTGTGCTTGCCATACCAAGAGAGGTACCAGAGGCAAGCAGTTTCCCTCGAAACTTGATGTTCCCCACACCCTGAGTAACAAGGCTGCTGTAGGACTGTTTCTGTGCAAACTGTAGTCGTTATAAAGGTTGTCTCTGTTTATCTGTTGTGTGTCCTCTGCTTCATAATACTGGAGATGAGAGTGGAATGCTGTTGAGGCACACAGAAGTCCATGCCAGCAAATATAAAAGAAAAGGCTCCTTGGGTGGGGGGGCTCAGTTAGTGTCCTCCTCAGCAGCATACTCAAATCGCTAGGGCACCACAGGTCTACAGAACAATTTGCAGGTAGAACATAGAGTCCCTTGTGCAACTGAAGAATTTAAACCCCTCATACCATAGCAAATGGGATAACTCAGACCTGCCAAGTCTCCCGCATCCCGCAGGAGATCCCACTTTCGCAAGTTATCTCCCACACTCCCACTGCGGAGTGAACTTCTGCTTAACAGCCTCCCAGCTGACCAGTGCCAGTTTTACTGTTCCATACCCAGGAACCATCCAGCATCTCTTTCTCCCCCTTTCCCTCTCTGCACCCTGTGTTCGCGAGTCTGGCATGTCTTCCCCCTCCCCCCTCAACTCCAGAGTCTGTGCCTCTACCCCTCTGATGTAACTTCCTGTTACCACGTGGACAGGATACCATACAAGGAAAGCCCTGACATTGACAGAGGCAGTTTGCCAGATGGGAAGACCCGGGGTGGGGGTAGAGGTGAGGAAGTGAGGAACAGACTCTAGAATCATGGGTAGGGGGTGAGAAATGCCAAACTCTGGAGCACAGGTACAGAGAGGGAAAGGGAGAGAGAGAGAGGTGCTGGCTGGATCAAGATGGTGGACCCATTTGGGAAGGTAGGGAGAGGGAAGAGACACACTGGAATCATCGAGAGGTAAGTGGGTGGGTGAGAGAGGGATGTTAGACCCTTGGAGGAGGGGAGGGAGATGGAGATGACCTGGGGGGAAGGAGATGGAGATGTGCTGGACCTGGAGGAGGTGGGAAGATGGAAATATGCTAGACCTGCCAGAAAAGGGGGACAAGAAGAGAGAGAGACTGGACTTGAGTTTGTTATAACATCAGACACTTTTGTGAAAGAATCAGTAGCAGGAGACAAGCCTTGAGATAGCTACAAAATCTCCCAGCTTTATCACAAGACTGGTCCTGTGGGAGCAGGAGATGATGTTTTATTAAGGCATCTCCTGTTGCTATAGGGGGAGATGACTTGTTGGTTCTGTGGACCACAGAATTTTGGTGAGCCACTACTACTACTACTACTATTTAACATTTCTAAAGCGCTACCAGGATTATGCAGCGCTGTACAATTCAAACATAGAAGGACAGTCCCTGCTCAAGGAGCTTACAATCTAAAAGACAGGTGTACAATCTATAGACAAGTGTCCAGTCAAAGACAAGTGTAGAATCCGAATAATAGGGCATACTATATTTCACGGACGGTTAGGTGCCGAAAGCAGCATTGAAGAGGTGAGCTTTAAGCAGAGATTTGAAGATGGGTAGGGAGGGGGCTTGGCGTAGGGGTTGAGGAAGATTGTTCCAGGCATAGGGTGAGGCAAGGCAGAATGAGCGGAGCCTGGAGTTGGCAGTGGTGGAGAAGGGAACTGAAAGGAAGGATTTGTCGTGGGAGCGGAGGTTACGGGCGGGAACATAGGGGGAGATGAGGGTAGAGAGGTAGTGAGGAGCCGCAGACCGGGTGCATTTGTAGGTAAGGAGGAGAAGCTTGAATTGTATGTGGTATCTGATCGGAAGCCAGTGAAGTGACTTGAGGAGAGGGGTGATGTGAGTGTATCGGTTCTGGCAGAATATGAGACGTGCGGCAGCGTTCTGGACGGATTGAAGGGGGGATAGATGGCTAAGTGGGAGGCCGGTGAGGAGTAAGTTGCAGTAGTCAAGGCGAGAGGTAATGAGAGCTTGGACGAGGGTTCGTGTGGTGTGCTCAGATAGGAAAGGGCGAATTTTGCTGATGTTGAAGAGGAAGAAGCGACAGGTCTTGGCAGAGCCAAGGGGTGGAAGCAGAGTGGGTGGGGTTGAGGCAGAATTGGGGGCAGAGTTGAGTGGAGTAGGGCGGGGTTAGGGGGCATGTCGTAAAATCTCCCTCTCAAACATTGGGCCCTCATGGCAGCTCTGATAACTGTGCTGTAAGACTGGAGTTTTATTTAGCACTTAATGACGTTACTAACATAGAGAGATAGTGGGATGCACTATTCAGCCTCTGTGAGGCAGATACTTTTGGCTTGGTCCAAGCCTCCTTTTTCACAGCAGCATGAACTTTCAATGTGCAAAGGATGCAGGGATATCAGATGTTGGAGGCTTTTAATGTTGGATGAAGGCACTTCTTGCAGCTATGTCTGGTGGGCTGAGATGAGCAATAAAATTAATCAGGCACTGTAAAATGTGTCAAGTTTGAAGACCTGAACCCCTGTGTACCCTGGTGTACCTGTGGGAAATGACAAAGAAACCCTGGTCCCAGAGCAAAATAATGTTTACTTACCAGAGAAATGTCCTCTTCTCTCAGAACTTCTCAGAAAGAAAGTTAAGTGGGACCTTTCCTCTCTATATATAATTTATAATCTAAGAGGATTGCTTCAAACAGTCCCTTTCAAACTAACTCAGTAATCCTATTGCCCTTAATAACCTTTGCAAATATTCTACTTCTTCACATCTTAATTAACACCTAATTCAGGTCAGTAGCAGTGCTACCTCTCCAGCAGCCAAAGAACAGGAAATCACTGTCTTTTAGAACAAAATTTGAGCCTTGCTACTATCCTTTTTAATTTTCTTTGGCTGTTAAGTTTCTACCTTTAGAAAAAGTTTTAGTTTAGAACAATGGAAAAAGGGTTGTACACTATGAAAACTAGTTAATAATACTTGCTTCTCTCTTTTTTTTTCCCCTAAGCAGGGCCACCGAGGGGAGGGGAGCAAAATTTCCAGGCTGGGCCCGGGCCCGGCAAGCTTCTTCCTGCCTGCCTGCTTCTGGGTCTGTCTTCTCCTGCTCCTGCTTGCCATCTAGGACCCCGGATGATTGCATTAGTGTGATATTGGATTAATGCAATCATCTGGGTCCCGACTCCCTGCACAGTCAGGAGCAGGAGATGACAGACCTTGGGAGCAGACAGGCAGGAAGAGGCCTGGGAAAATCCACTGCTTATTTCTGGGATAAATAGCATAAAATCTGTTTTACTCTTTTGAGATCTTGCCAGGTACTTGTGACCTTGATTGGCCACTTTTGGAAAAGGGATACTGGGTTTGATAGACCTTCTCTGTCCGATATTCAGCAATATTTAACTGGCCAGGAATGGCTTCTGGCTAGTTAAATAGTACTTAATCAGCTATTCACGAATATTCAGTGGGAGACAGCCAGTTATCTCCTGCTGAATATTCCTGGTCAGCACTTACTGGACAACTGGCTATATTGCGCAATATAGCCGGCTGTCCACGAATATTCAGCCCATCGCCAGCTAAGTTTGGTGACCAAATTGGGCGACCGAACTAGCAGACCTATCTTTGGCCAGTTTCAACTTGACCACCCAGCACTGAATATTGACTTGTCCGGTTAAGTTGAATCTGACCAAAAATAAACCGGATATTCAACGCCGGTCACCGGAAACGGCCCGACATTGAATGTCTGGGCTCAGGGCTGACCATGGAAGGCAGCCCAGCTAACTCCCGCGGTCTGAATATTGGACCCTCAGTCTTGGTCACTATGGCAATGCTTATGTGCTAACCCAGTCTGGCCTGAGTAAACCAACTTGTATGAGAACCTTGGTATCTGAAGGACTGTGTTAGCTAGTGGGGAGGAGAGAAAGGGAGGACACAGGGGATGCATTGACCCCATAGACTTGCCATACCAGGAAATACCAGAGGAACAGACTGCATGCAGTTTCCGTTATAGCCTGTGTTCTAACTAGTTTCCTGAATAGCTAGGCTGCTGCAGGACTGTAGCTCTACATGATATCAATTAAGGTTCCCTGTGCTAGCAGTCTGTGTCCTCTGCTTTGTACATAATACCCACCCACAGCTAGCCTTCCCACAATCTGGAGAAAATAAAACTTGCGTTGGCTGCTGTTGCCATGGAAACAGACCTCTCTCAATTCTGCAGGTCGGAGGTTCTTTGCTACGATTCACAAATTAATGTACTGGAGCCTAGGAAATATCTTTTAAGTTTGGGGACGGTATATGCATGAAAGATTACATGTATGTTTGATGTCGTCTTTCCTGCTACAAAGTAGAAAGATGGAGATAAGATTGGTAAGAAGAATTAGGATGGGGGGAGCAGTTTGCTCTGGAGTATTAGCATCAGTAGGTAACTTAAGTAATACCAGATGATCAAATAATATTGTTTGTGCTTTTATGAAAGCGTCACTGACGTATTGAAGCCTGGTAAAATAATATCTGAGTTAACATAATGTTAATGGAAATCAGCCCTTCACAGATACTGCAGATACTATAACACAGTGAGAAAGGTACATACCGGAACTGTTGCAATATGGTATGAGTCATAATATTCCTCCCACTCCTTGGCAGTCAGTACCTGGGAATATGTTTTTGATTACATACTTACAGAGAAGTATGTTGCACAATATTTTTAGATTGTTTTGGTTGCACTTAAAATTTTGAATAATTAATGTCACTTGGAAGGCTTTTTGGCCGGTGAGGTGACTGTCCTGAAAAGTCTTAAAGAATTTCATAGACTGGAACTTTTGGGGGGGGGGGGGGGGGGTTCCTTCCTTTAAAATTTTCAGTTTATGTGTAAAATCACGATTGATCAATAAGACATAAAACTGATATCGGAACATTTTATGGTGGAAATTTGTTCTGATATAAGAACATAAGTGTTGTCATACTGGGACAGACCGGCCAAACCCAGTTTCCTGTTTCCAACAGTGGCCAATCCAGGTCACAAGTAACATAGTAGCATAGTAAGTAACGGCAGATAAAGACCTGAATGGTCAATCCAGTCTGCCCAACAGTCACATTCATTATCAATTCAAGATTTAAATCAACAATGAACGTGATATTATTTACTTGATCATTGTCTTTCTTTAGTGTTTCTCAGACATAGAGCATAGAAGTCAACTCAGCTCTATCCTTAAGTAGCTGGAGTTGCTGTCAAAGCCCACTCCAGCCTATCCAAAACTGTCTTGTCATTTGCAGGACACAGACTGTAAAAGTCTTCCCAGCACTGTCCTCCCGTTCCAAACTACTGGAGTTTCCGTCGAAGCTCTCTCCAGCCCATTCTAAACCGGATCGCCATATGCGGGACTCAAACTGTACAAGCCAGCCCAGAACTGGCCTTAGTTGATGCATCCAGAGTTGCCATCTAAGCACCACTTGACATGCAAACACATATGCAACCCTTTAAGTTGTGTTTTTTTTAATATATCATTCATTTTCTAATTAGAGATCATCTGTGTTCATCCCAGGCCTTTCACCACCTCCCTCAGGAGGTCATTCCAGGCATCCACCACCCTCTCTGTGAAAAAGAATTTCCTGGCATTACTCCTAAGTCTATCAGCCTGCAACCTCAATTCATGTCCTCTAGTTTTACCACTTTCCCTTCTCTGGAAAATATTTGTTTTAATATTAATACCTTTCAAGTATTTAAATGTCTGTATCATATCTCCCCTGTCCCTTCTCTCCTCTGTTGAGGGAGACCTAAGGGCTCACCCTCCTTCTGACTGAGCCTGACATCAGGTCTTCCAGTCTCTTCTCATATGTCTTTTGGCGCAAGCCCCATATCATTCTTGTTGCCTTCCTCTGGACCATTTCAAGTCTTCTTACATCTTAGCCAGATACAGCCTCCAAAACTGAACACAATACAGCAGGTGGGGCCTGGATCATAGAACAGTAAAACGGATTTTATGCTGCTTATCCTAGAAATAAGCAGTGGATTTTCCCAAGTCCTTCTTAATAATGGCTTATGGACTTTTCTTTTAGGAAATTATCCAAATCTTTTTTAATCCCTTAAGCTAACTGCTTTCATATTATCTGGCAATGAATTCCAGAGTTTAATTACACTTTGAGTGAAGAAATATTTCTCTGGTTTGTTTTAAATTCATTACTTAGTAGCTTCATTGTCTGCTCCCTAGTCCTAGTATTTTTGGAAAGAGTAAACAAGAGACAGTGGCGTTCCAAGGGGCACTGACACCCGGGGCGGATCGCCGATGCGCCCCGCCCCCGGGTGCAGCGCCCCACCCCGTGCAGCGCGACCCCCCCCGGGCGAAGGGACACCCCCAACCCCGGCGAAAGAACCCCCCACCGGGTGCACGCCGCTGGGGGGGTGCCACACGCCGGTCAGTGTCGTTGGTTTCCATGCTTCATCTGCCCTGGAACAAGTTACTTCCTGTTCCGGGGCAGAGGGAGCATGGAAACCAACAACGCTGACCAGCACGCAGCACCCCCCCAGCGGCGTGCACCCGGGGCGGACCGCCCCCCCCCCCCCTTGGTATGCCACTGACAAGAGATTTACCTCTACCCATTCCACTCCACTCAGTATTTATAGATCTCTATCATATCTCCCCTCAGCCATCTCTTCTCCAAGCTGAAGAGGCCTAACTGCTTTAGCCTTTCCTCATAGGAAGTTGTCCTATCCCCTTTATCATTTTCGTCACCCTTCTCTGTACCTTTTCTAATTCTACTATATCTTTTTTTGAGATGCAAGGACCAGAGTTGCACACACTATTTGAGGTGCAGTCACACCATGGAGCGATACAAAGGCATTATAATATTTTCAGATTTGTTTTCCATTCCTTTCCTATCTTAACATTCTATTTGCTTCCTTAGCCAGAACTGCACACTGACTAGAGGGTTTCAACGCATCATCAACGATGACACGTACATCCTTTTCCTGGTCGGTTATTCCTAATGTGGAACTTTGCATCTCATAGCTATAGTTTGCATTCCTCTTTCCCACATGCATTACTTTGCACTTGCTCACATTAAATGTCATCTGCCATTTGGATGCCCATTCTCCCAGTCTCTTAAACTCCCCATGATTGATTATTTAATGTTTTTGATTCCCAACTGTTCATTAGGAGATATTCTTATATCCCAAGGTACCTTTCTAAAACTGTGCCAGTTTTAATACAGGAAAATAGCAACCTCCTGGTGATTTGTTGGGGGGGGGGGACTGCATATTATTGCTTGGCTTCCTAGAAGTTGTGGTCTTGGAGTCACACCCTTCATTTGGTCAACATGCTGTTACAACACCAGAAAATCTGAGCTTAGAGGGATACCAGTCCAGACATGATGGAAGCAGCCTTTCAGTGGCTACAGAACTTCTGTCTTAGTCCCATGACATCTTCAAGAGTGTTGACACATGATGAGAAAAGAGCTCGTAGCTGGACTTCTCCTCTTAGCCAGGAGCGCTGATCTTGCTTATAAGAATGCTAAATCTACTAATGAGCACTGCAGTCTCCTGGCTTCTCTGCTGCCAACTGTCTGAACAAGCAAGTTTGTTCTTCTTGGGGAGCTAAACAGAAGACATGGGGATAACCTACATGGAGCAACAGTTACAACTTACAATCTACATATCATAGGGGGACTGGTGGTGGTGTGGATAATCTGCACAACATGGCAATTATATCCATAAACAGAATGGCGTGGGGTAACCTATATGGAGCCTCAATTATAACCTAAACACCTTACTAGGTAAACTAGATGGGCAATTTTGATCTTTATCTGCCCTCATTTACTATCAGACTTTATCCTCGGCAGGCCTGGGAGCATTTATGTAACTTGCTGCCTTCAGGGTCTGTTGGAAGAGGCAAATATGGCTCCTTCTTGAACTCTTCCCCTGAGGGGTGACCTACACACCTTCTTCCACGGGCCATCCTTGCAAGAGCCTGCTGTCTTTTTCATGACCTTAAAGGTAATCAATAGAAATCAAACAAAATAAAACATGGAAAAGAAAATAAGATGATACCTTTTTTATTGGACATAACTAAATACATTCTTGATTAGCTTTCGAAGGTTGCCCTTCTTCGTCAGATCAGAAATAAGCAAATGTGGTAGCTGACAGTATATATAAAAGTCTTTCATAGACAGTCTAACAGGGTGTCTATGACTTCAGGTTTCTTCAACCCAGCCTTTCCCCTTCTAGAGCTCCTTTTGCATAATGATCAGTGTCCTTTCCTTTCTCCCAAAACAGCCTTGGTGGTCCATCAGTACTTACCGATGGCAGCCTGAGTGACAACTTTTCTTCAAGCTGGTGCTGAACTTATTGGTAGGGTTGCCATCGATATCCAGATTCGCCTGACAGGGTTGATCCAGTCCTGGGCTTACCCTAATGCATGCAGGGACTTGTAGCTTTACTTTTCTTACAGAGACTTTTACGAAGGCATGTTAGCATTTTTAGCGTGCGCTAAAATAAGCGCGCACTAAATGCTAGAGATGCCCATATATTCCTATGGGTGTCTCTAGCGTTTAGCGCATGCTAAAAACACTACTGCGCCTTTGTAAAAAGACCCCTTTAGGGAATCCAATGGGGAAATCAGAACCACATGTCCCTGCATGCAATGGGGTAAGCAGAAGACTGGATTCATCCTGTCGGACAAATCTGGATCTAGTTGGCAACCCTACATATTGGGCTATCTGAGAGCAGACTACTTGTTTACTTTCAGTGTTAGCAGTGCGTGTTCACTTTTCGAGGGCAGCTGACTTCTCTCTCACTGTATTTGGATTTTGCACTATGGAGGAAACAGAACTCCTGAGCCCCTTTCAGCTGAGAGGTTATTTTCAAGGTTACTGGCAGCCTGGTGTTTTACAGCTGTTACCACAAACAACAAGTGAACGGGCGGGAAAAATGAAAGCAGTTTAATGACAATAATACACCATGTGGATGACGTGGAACGAAATGTTCAATCAGATCTAGCTATGTTTAATTTGATTGCGATGGCTAGCTGGTGCCAATTGAAAATTATGCCTTCCTCTTAATACCGATGAAAGCATGTGTGCTGTTTCAAAGTGTACGTACTTTTTCCCACACTAGAAAGGGCACAGACTACCGGGAAGGTTTAGAGGCGATGAGGAGTAGCCTAATGGGTTGAGAACCTGGGGAGCTGAGTTCAATTCCCAGCATAGCTCCTTGTGATCCTGGGCAAGTTATTTAACCCTCCATTGCCTCAGCACAAAAAAAACCAACAAACCTTAGATTGTGAGCCCACCAGGGACAGAAAAAGGTACCTGCATGTAATGAATGTAAAGTGCTTTATGTACAAGGATTTACATTTCTGCAAGTACTTTATCATGGTCACTTTGCGCTTTCTGTAAAGTGGGTGTAAAGCAAGTCCTTGGGTTACTCTTATGCTTATGGTCCCTAAGGGGGTCATATTCAGCCAGTGGTGTGCTGGAGCTGGCTTGAGAGAGCCATTTGTTAAGTTTATAAGAATTTTGGGAGCCAGTTGTTAAAGTAGGGCACTTCCCCCTGTAGTTACTTTAACAACCAGCTCCCCAAATTTGGGCTCAGTCTCACTCCTGAACTCCTTTTTACTTTGTTGGTGGGGATGCCGAGCCCTGTCAGCCAAATAAGTAGACTGCTGTCACTCTCTGCTGCTTGTTTATGGCTCTGAGGAGCATGCTGGGATTTCCCGCAGTCTGAATATGGGTCCCTATGTTATTACTATGTTACTTTTCTTGCAGGGGGTCACCAACTTGGCAGTGATTCTGATGTGCTGCCTGCAGCCCCCTCAGGGGTTTTCCTCTGCCATGGTCCACCCAGGTGGAAACAAGACGTTGCATCAAAGGGGGCAGACCACGGCAGAGGGGACCACAGGCAGCACATCAGAATCACTGCCGTGCTGGCGCCCCCTAAAAAGAAAAATGCATTTTAAAAGTAGACCGGGAAAGTGAAGGAGATGTCAGATGGGAGTGGAGAGAAGGGGAAAACATGCCATCCCACGAGGGACCCCCTGAAGCAGCTGTTTTAAAAGTAGACTGGGGAGTAGGGGGTTCAAAGAGAGGGTAAAATGCAGGACCAGAGGTGAGGAAAGGTAAAAGGGAAGAAATAATGGGCCCAGAAATAGAGAACAGGGAGAGAGAAATGGTGGACAATGGGATGGAGGGAGGGGAGAGAAAGGGAGAGAAATTGGACCTGGGGTGGTGTAGAGAGAGGGGGATAGAGATACTGGATGGGAGAACAGTTAGAAAGAGAAAGGAAGAGATGGTAGACCTAGGGGTGGTGCAGAGGGAGGGAGGGAGGGAGGGAGGGAGGGAGGGAAAGAGAGACAATGGATGGGAGGGCAGTTGGAAAGAGAACAGGAGTGTTGGTGGACCTGGGGGTAGTACAGAGGGATGGAGACAGAGATACTGGATGAAAGGGCAGTTGGGAAGAGAAAGGGAGAGATGGTGGACCTGGGGGTGGTTGGGAGGGAGGGAAAGATATGGATGGGAGGGCAGTTGGGAAGAGAAAGAGAGAGATGGTGGACTCAGGGGAAGTGAGGAGGGATGGCGAGATAGGGCAGTTGGGAAGACAAATGGAGAGATGGTGGACTTGGGGTGGTGGGAAGGAAGGACAGGAGAAACAGGGGATAGGAGGGAAGTTGGGAAGAGAAAGGGAGAGAGAGTTGTGGGGTGGGAAGGAGGGAGATATGGGATAGAAGGGCAGTTGGGAATAGAAAGGGAGAGATGGTGGACTCGGGGTGATGGGGAAGGAGGGAGGGAGAGATATGAGATAGGAGGGCTTTTGGAAAGAGAAAGGGAGAGATGGTGGACCCATGGGTGGTGGGGAGGGAGAAAGAAATGTTAAATGGAATGACAATTGAAAGATGGTGGAAATGAGGGTAGTGGGGAGGGAGGGAGAGATGCTAAATTGTAGGGCTGTCATGAAGAAAGAGAGAGAAGTTAAACATGGGGATGGAAGGGAGAGGGAGAAATGTTGGATCTATCAGTGGAAGGGAGGGACGGATGCTGAACAATGGGGATGGAGGGAAGAAAGAGATGCTGCATCAAGGGGGGGGGGGAGTAAAGAAGTAGAACAGAAAAGAGGGAGTACTGTTGGGCCATGGAGGGTGAGGAGAGAGAGGAGGAGAAATGGGGCAGGGAAAAGAGGTGGGACAGGAAGGTACTAGAGGGTGGTGAGAAAGGGACAGGGAGATGTCAGGCAAAGAGAATGGGTGGGCTACAAGAGTAGAGAGAGGGGGAGGTGATTCTGCAAATAGTGAAACCATATGGAAGAGGTCAAAAAGAGGGTGGCAAGAATAGTGAGTGCAGAGGTAGAAATGTGGTAATGGGGAGTAGATGGAAGGAAATAAGAGGCTAGGAAAGGAGTGAGATGGAAAATGTGAGAGCTAAGGACTGAGAGGTGATGGAAAATTGATAGGTAGCTGAAAATTAAGAAGAAGGAGAAGAGTGAGAAAGAGGGTGAAATTTGAGTGGACAGAGGCAGAAAAGAAAAAAAGCAGGGAAGAGCTGAGAGGAAAAAAATCAGTATGTTAGAGACAGGTTTAGTGAGGGAATGGAACAAGAGAGGAGAAAAGAAAAAGGACAGCAGACACTGGAAAGAGAATTAAAAGAAATCAGACAAGACAGCAGAAAATAGAAACTGGGACAAAGATAATGGAAAACCAATGTCTAGACAGCAAAGGTAGAAAGAGGTGTTTTATTTTTAATTTATTAACTGGAATATGTTGGCTTTGGGATATGTGCATCACAGATACTTTTGAATTGTATTCAGTGGCATAGCCAGACATCTGATTTGGGGGGGGTCGGATACAAAATATAAATACCTGAGCTGGTGGCATTCTCTTACATATTGTGTTGACATTGTAAGTAGTATACTGTGCCATACTTTGTACTGTTATTTGAATAATTTTACTGATGTAACTGTTTATTGCTCATATTTGATTTATTCTTACTGTATGCCGCCTTGAGTGAATTCCTTCACAAAGGCGGAAAATAAATCCTAATAAATAAATAAATGAATTTTTAAAAACCTACTCTGCCTAATGGTTAAACCGGCCCTGGAAGTGGGTGTGACAGAAATCTATGGGTTAACAACAGAGTGGGGAAATCTTTTCCTTGTCACCTACTGAACTGTGATTCCCCTGCTTGAGCTTCAAGCTTCCATATCCCGGTGAATGGTATTGATTTAAATCCCTTCCTTCTCCCCTTTTCAAAATAAGTAGGGAAGAGAGATATAGGGGCGTAGTTATCAACATGGGCTACTGTTAAGACGTATTATTATACTGCTAACCCCAGTTATTAGTAACTGCCTAAAATGGGACCTGTGGTACAATAACAATTTTAATGGTAGCCCATGTTGATAACTCTACCCTTAAATTCTCTATTGGTGTTTTAAATTGTGGCTTCTCCTTATCGTTGAGATGATCGGACTGTGAAGTCTGCTCTGAGGAGGCTTTGGGTGTAACCCTTGAGATTGTTTCTAACAAGAGAAACTTTTCATCTCAATGAATTGGGGCATACACGAGATGTCATCATTTTCACAGACATGGTTTTTAGCAGAAGAGAAACCCCTAAGGTATGATTTTTTTTTTAGCCCCTGTCAAGGAGGGCTTTATATTATCGGACTGAAGCAGAAGATGAATAATGGAACTGTGGATTATTGCAGCAAGAAATTCACAGTTGGTGTCTGACTCACAAAACACAACAGGGTGTTCGCTTCATTTTTAGCCAAACCTTCCCCCCCCCCCCCCCCCACCTCCCTTGCGCCCTCCCCTCCTGCATCCAAATTTAGAAGCACAGCGCTTTCCACGGGCTGCAGAACTTTATGTAAAATGAACGCTTCAGCATTCAACCTAAAAGGGCATTTTCATAGGCTTAGTTCTGTGTTTCCACTTGCTTATGAAAAAATGTTGGACTGCAAATCCCTCCAGTTTTCTGAAAAAAAAAAAAAAGCCAGTAAACTTAAGTTAAGATGATTTCTTACAGAAATAAATGGATTGATACAGCATAATGAGTGAGGTCCAGTCCTGTATCTGGTACATAATGTACTTTGCTTAGTGGCGACATTGTACAGGGATGGGGAGGGGGGGGGGGGGGGAGGACAGGAGGGGGAAGACAGGAAAATTATATGTGAAGCATAAGAACATAAGAGTAGCCATAATGGGTCAGTGATCCATCTAGCCTAGTATCTGAACTAAGGGATGATAAAAGAGCAACTTGGTTCTCAGCCCCTTTCTTTAACCATTAGGTTACTTCTCCATGTTTAGTTCTGCATTCTTGTCTTTCTTTTATACCTCCAACCTCCCCACCCCTATTCCCTAGTTCTGTATTGCACTGTACTGGCTTTCTTAGTGGAACTTGGTAGAAATCCTGTTCTGTTTGTATTGGGCTTATAAATTTGGTTTCATTTTGCGTATGTAGGTCACGGTCTCTTAATATAGAATCTGTACGTAAGTATTGCCACACTAGGACAGACCAAAGGTCCATCAAGCCCAGCATCCTGTTTCCAACAGTGGCAAGATACCTGGCAAGATCCCGGAAAACTTCAATACATTTTATGCTGCTTATCCCAGAAATAAGCAGTGGATTTTCCCCAAGTCAATTTAATAATGGTCTATGGTCTTTTCCTTTAGGAAGCCGTCCAGATCTTTTTTAAACCCTGCTAAGCTAACTGCCTTTACCACATTCTCTGGCAACAAATTTAAGCATCATATGAGACAAAAATGTGGTACTGTAGTGAGCGTCTGTACATAGGTACCATTTGACCCACTCTATCTGGTTACCTTGCCTGCATTGCTCTTAGAAGGTTTGATCTCCACTGTACAACTTGACTGTGAAAGGGAATGGGACTTGATATACCGCCTTTCTGTGGTTTTTGCAACTACATTCAAAGTGGTTTATGTAGTATATACAGGTACTTATTTGTATCTGGGTCAATGGAGGTTTAAGTGACTTGCCCAGAGACACAAGGAGCTGCAGTGGGAATTAGTTCTTATTCCTTTTACCCATAGCTGGAAAGGTAAATTAATCTGTAACCAACGCTATGGAAATTGTCACTTCCCCCTGGCTATAACTGAAAATGTACAAAGCTCTCCCCTCACTCTGCAATAAAACACACTCAGGCTTTGCGCAAGCTGATGTTACAGTGGGAGATTATTTGGCATCTAGTGATCACTGAATGGCATGGTTCAATATTAATACATAATACATATATAATCTGAAAACTATGCAAATAGATTATATATGTATTATCATTTGTTTTTAGTGTTATATTCTTTTATATTTTGTTTATATATTGTTTTTATTTGTAGACCCCTGATGTAGGCCCTTTGGCCGAAACACAACGTTGTGTCGAGTCAATATACTGATTAATAAAGTTTGGTTCATCTTCACTCTGGAACTCCTGGTTTTTTACCCACTGTTTTGTTGTATTGTGACTATCCATGGGATTTCGTTGAGTTCTCCACGTTTGTGGATTCTCTAATGGTTCAATATTAAAACACAGGAGGAGAGGGCTTATTCACGACAGAAGGTCCTAGATTTCAAAAGAACTAATTTTGCCAAGATGGGAGAATTTCTCAAGGTAGAGTTAGTTGGATGGGAACAGCTGAAGGAAGTAGATCAGCAGTGGGCAAAACTGAGAGGAGCTATTTTAAAGACGAACTTTTATGTTAGAAAATTACATAAAAGTAAGGAAAAGAAGGCCGCTCTGATTCTCAAACATAGTAGCTGAAAAAGTAAGGGAAAGAAAGTTAGCCTTAATACGTTACAAGACAAATCAGAAAGAGGATGACAAGCAAAAATACCTGAAAAATCTAAGCAAAGCTGGAAAATTGTCAGCAAAGCAAAGAGGCAAATGGAAGAAAAGATACCCATTACGGTGAAATTGGGAGGCAAGATATTTTTTTATATATGTAAGTGACAGGAGGAAGTGCCATAATAACATTGTGAGGCTCAAAGCTGGAATATGTAGAAGCTGATAAGGATAAAGCTGAACTGTTTAATAGTTATTTCTGTTCTGTGTTCATGGATGAAAGGCTGGGGGCAGCAGTGGCGTAGCCACAGGTGGGCCTGGGTGGGCCAGGGCCCATCCACTTAGGGCTCAGGCCCACCCAACAGCAGCACACATTTAGCGGTAGCTGGTGGAGATCCCAAACTCTACCAGCTGAAGACTTCCCCCTGATGGTAATGAAAATGCTACTCTCCACAATACTGGCACCTGTGCATGTTCAGTTTTCAGCGCATGCCTGCTGCAGACTGCCAAGGTGGAAACAAGCATTTTCCTGTCAGCTGAGATGTCTTTTAGTGGTGGTAGGGGAGAACATTTGGTGCCCACCCACTTCTTGCCTAGGCCCACCCAAAATCTGTTGTCTGGCTACACCCCTGGGGGGGGGGGGGGGGGCAGGACCATAGAAAACAAATGCTAATGGGGATGGATGTATGGTAGACTAGGACCAATTCTCAGAAGACTCTGTTTATGAGTTGCTGGCTAAACTAAAAGTAGACAAAGCGATGGGTCCTGATGGGATACGTCCGATGTTACTCAAGAAACTCAGAGAAGTTCTGGTGGCTCTGCTCTCTGACCTCTTCAATGCTTCCTTAGAGTCTAAAGTGGCCCCAGAAGACTGGAGAAGGGCAGATGTGGTCCCTCTGCACAAGAGCGAAAGTAAGGAGGAGGTTACAAATTACAGACCAGTCAGTCTGACCTCAGTGGTGAGTAAATTAATGGAAATGCTTCTAAAGCAGAGGATTGTGAGGTTTATTGAATCGAATGGACTGCAGGACCCGAGGCAGCATGGTTTCACTAGAGGCAGATCTTGTCAGACAAATCTGATTGATTTCTTTGACTGGATGACCAAACAGTTGGACGTAGGAGGGGCGCTAGATGTGGTGCACTTGGATTTTAGCAAAGCCTTTGACACGGTTCCACATAGGTGACTGATAAATAAATTGAGTGCCCTCAGTATGGGCCCTAAAGTGATTGACTGGGTTAAAAACTGGTTAAATGGAAGGAGTCAGAGATGGAGCTTGCTCTGAGGAAAAGGATGTTATCACTGGTATACTGCAGGAATCGGTCCTAGGGCCGGCTCTTTTTAACATCTTAGTGAGTGATATTATGGAAGGACTGTCTGGTAAGGTTTGTCTCTTTGTGGATGATACCAAACTCTGTAATAGGGTGGACACCCTGGAGAGTGTGGATAGCATGAGGAAGGATCTAGCGAAGCTTGAAGAATGGTCCAAAAATCGGCAACTAAGATTTTAATGCTAAGAAATGTAGGGTCATATACTTGGGTTACAAAAATCCAAGGGAACAGTACACTATAGGGGTGAAGTGCTTCTGTGTATGAAAGAAGAATGGTACTTGGGGGTGATTGTGTCTGATGATCTTAAGGTGGCCAAACAGGTAGAAAAGGCGACAGTCAAAGCCAGAAGGATGCTCGGGTGCATAAGGAGAGGGATGATCAGCAAGAAAAAAGAGGTGATAGTGCCCTTGTATAAGTCTCTGGTGAGGTCCTATTTAGAGCACTGCGTGCAATTCTGGAGACCGCACCTACAGAAAGATATAAACAGGATGGAGTCATTCCAGAGGGCATCTACAAAATTGGTCAGTGGTCTCTGTCATAAAACATATAGGGACAGGCTTATGAACCTCAGCATCTATGCACTGGAAGAGAGGTGGGAGAGAGGGAATGTGATAGAGACATTTAAATACCTCAGCGGCATTCATGTATAAGAGGTGAGCCTTTTTCAAATGAAGGAAAACTCTGGAATGAGACGGCATTGGATGAAGTTAAGAGGAAACAGGCTTAGGAAGAATCTGAGAAAATACTCTTTCATGGAAAGGGTGGTGGATGCATGGAATGGCCTTCCGGTGGAAGTCGTAGAGACAAGGACTGTATCAGAATTTAAGAAAGCATGGGACAAGCCTGTTGGATCTCTTAGGAAAAGGAGGAGTTAGTGGTTACTGAGGATGGGCAGACTGTATGGGCCATTTGCCCTTATCTGCAATCATGTTTCTATGTTTCTAGGCTTAATGCAGCTTTAGTGCACAATTTTGTGGGCACAGGATGCAAAAAGAAAAAGGGTTTTGCACATCATCTAACTGGATGCAAAGCCTTGAGTGCCTGGCACATTTAAAGAAAATGATAAGAAGGCTAATTCACTATTTATTGTAGATGCAGAGAAGTGTGCTGAAGAGTGAAAGCCTGAGCTCTACCATGGGACCTGAAGGGGCACAGAGGGCTTGCAGCTTGATCCTGGCTTTGGAGCAGAGAGTGATCTGAGGTGAAATGCAGCACTTCGTCTCAAATCACGTTGTGCTCCAGTGATGGTTCCCCCACCCCCAAGACCCCAAGCATAGACTCAATAGTGATCTGGTGAATCCAGACCCTCTGAATCCCCTCCCCTCCCCTCCCCCCACTTCCCCATGTACCTGGAAGATGGAAGGCAGGAGTAATGCCCTCTCATCCATTCATTCCTGCCCCTGTGCTGCCACCTTGTGAAATAGCAAAGCCTAACCCCCTGTGGTGCATCCTGGGACATATGGACATGGCTCTGACCAAGGAGGTTTGATAACAGGAGACGGCATGAGCCTATCTGGCCCATTATGTGGGCTGAAGCCAGTAAGCATTGCTTGTCGTCCTATCAATTTCATTGTTTTTGGTGTACCAAGATGGCGGTGGTTGCTTTGGGGAGAATTAAAATCTCCTTGGGTAGAGTCGGTGAAGACCGGCTTCAGCCTTGTGACATCATGCCGTCTCCTGTTATCAAACCTCCTTGGCTCTAACATAAGCTTACTTCATCCCCTCTGCTTGAACTTGTCCCTTCTCCTTGGAAATTTGTAGATGTACCACTAACCAGTGCAAGTCAGCTTAGTTACCTCCTATTTTTGATCCTGCAATGTGTGGGTAGCTAGCAGGCAGGGTTCTATATGTTGTCCAACATCCAGGCCTTTTCATGTCTTTCTTCACTGCTCCACCATCCCTACTATAGGGGTAATTCTCGAAAGGTCATCTAAAGTTGGATGCTGGAATGTTGTGCATGTGCAGGCCTAACTGCAAGGGGGGCATGGACCTGGGAGAGGCATGGGCAGGTCAGGGGTATGTCTGGCAGTTGTGCATATGGGTTATACAAACCTGAAATTAGGCACATAACTGCCTACAGTTAGGCTGCACAATTACACTAGGCTAGCCTATACAGACTTACACTAGCATTCTATAACAAGTATTATGTGTTCAATTGCTGTTATAGAATCGGTGCATAGCGCAGGGGCGTAGCCACGGGCGGGCCTGGACAGGCCCAGGCCCAGCCACTTTTGCTCCAGGCCCGCCCACCCTAATTAGCCCCAACCCAACCAGTGGCGTAGCTCTCCCAAGCGGCTCCAATCTTTTCCTGCCTCTTCTGCCCGCTCTACCCGTCCGCGTGGTCTGGTCATTTTTACTGCCCTGAAGCGCCATTCTCCCTCCAGCACCGGCAATTCCTATAGTCATCCTTCTGCCAGTGTGCGTTGTCGGGGCCTCTCCTCAGGCGTGCGTCCCACCTTTGTGGAAAACAGGAAGTTGCAGAGTAGGCGGCACGCGCCTAAGGAGAGGCCCCAATGATGATTCCCCAGGCCCAGTCTCTAAGGGGCGCCCAGCACTGGCTAGGCTTCGGGAGGCAGGCAGAAGGTTCTGGTCCCTTGGTCTGTCTCTCTCCTGCTCCTGTGTGTCGGGACCTGGATGAATGCATTAACGTGATAACCCAGGTCCCGAAACACAGGACAGACCGAGGGAGGAGCAGACGAAGGAAGGCAAGAGGGCAGGGGGTGGTAGTCTGAATGGGAGGCAGTGGCGACAGAAACACAATTTGGGGGGGTGGCAGAGGTAGCCCAAGTGGGGGGCAGCGGCAGTGGCAGCCCTGCACCAGGCCCAGCTCTGTATCTTGGCAGCTCTGTTTATAATATAAAACCTTCTGTTTGTTAATCCGAATTTCCTGTCAAAGTATAATTATATCTTTGTTGTAAACTTGAAATGCAAATTTTTAAAAAAAGTATTAACAAAAATGTGTGAAACAAACTGAAAAATAGTCTAAAGATCAGAGAAAAGTCTGAAAGTAACCTGGAAATAAACCTACATTTATTTACATACACACATCCCTATTAAGAAGCTAAACAGACATGAGCTGGGGGTCATACTAATTTTCACAATGCGATTATCTTATAGAAACATTTTTTCAAGCTAAAAAAAAAAACAATTCTCCTGTTCTGAGTTTGGTCTATTTCCAAGATCTCTAGATTAAAGACACTGCGAGTACTCTATGAAGGCGATTTCAAGGTTGAAAAAGCACTTATGCTTTGTGGATCTGGATCAGAACACTTCATCTAATCTTATTACAGAGACAGAGTAATCAAGCAAGTTAAAGGCAAATGTGGTACAGCATCATGTGTCTGGGATGTATGAGTTTCCAGTTACTAAGGTCAGCGCCCCACTGAGAACATTGATTTCTGTACAATTCATTAGAGACTGGGCTGTACAGAATTTCACCTTTTGATATTAAGTACATAAGAAGATAAGAATAGCCATACTGGGTCAGACCAGTGGTCCATCTTGCTCAGTATCCTGCTTCCAACAGTGGCCAATTCATGTGACAAGTACCTGACAGAATCCCAAATAGTAGCAAGATTCAGGCTACTGATCCCAGGGACAAGCAGTGGCTTCTCCGATGTCTATCTCAACAGCAAACTATGGACTTTTTCACCAGGAGCTTGTCCAAACCTTTTTTAAAACCCAGATACACTAATGGCTGATACTAATGACTTAGCCATTCGTTGAGTGAAAAAAATTTTTTTTTCTCTTGTTGAGTGAAAGAAAAAAATTTCTCCTGTTAGCAGTGGTGTTCCTAGCCTGGAGGACACCCGGGGCGGATCGCCGATGCACCCCCCCCCCCCCCCCCGGTGAAATGACACCCCCCCCTGGGTGCACGCCGCTGGGGGGGGGGGTGCCGCGGCACGCGCCTGTCGGCTCCGAGTTTGCTAACTTCGCTCGTTCGCTGCAGCTCCCTCTGCCCCAGAACAGGAAGTAACCTGTTCCAGGGCAGAGGCAGCTGCAGCGAACGAGCGAAGTTAGCGAACTCAGAGCCCACAGACACACACTGCGGCACCCCCCCCCCCCAGCGGAGTGCACCCGGGGCGGACAGCCCTCACCGCTCCCCCTTGGTACGCCACTGCCTGTTCGTTTTAAAAGTAGTACCATGTAACTTCCTTAATGTCCCCTAGTCTTTGTACTTTTCGAAAGAATAAAAAATCAATTTACATTTACCTGTTCTACACCACTAAGTATTTTGTAGACCTCTATCATATCCCCCCTCAGCTGTCCCTTTCCAAACTGAAGCGTTCTAACCTCTTAAGCCTTTCCTCGCATGAGAGGAGTTCCATCCCCTTAATCATTTTGGTCACCCTTCTTTGAACCTTTTCTAATTCTGCTCTATCTTTTTTAAGATACGGTGACCAGAATTGTACACAATACTCAAGGTGTGGTCGCACCATGGAGCGATACAGAGGCATTATAATATATTTTGTCTTATTTTCTATCCCTTTCCTGATAATTCCTAGTGTCCTGTGTGCTTTCTTGGCTGCTGCCACACACTGGACAGAAGATTTCAGCATGTTGTGTACAGTGACACCTAGATCTTTTTCTTGAGTGCTGACTCCTAAGGTGGATGATTTGGATTAGACTTCCCAAGGTGCATCACTTTGCATTTGTCCACATTAAATTTCATCTGCCATTTTGATGCCCAGCGTTCCAGTTTCCTAAGGTCTTCCTGCCATTTTTCACAACCTGCATGCGTTGTAACAACTCTGAATAGTTTTGTGTTGTCTGCTAATTTAATCACCACACCAGGGGCGTAGCCAGAAAGCAGATTTTGGGTGGGCCTAGGCAAGAAGTGGGTGGGCACCAAATGTTCTCTCCCCCACCCCCACATCAAAAAAAATATCTCAGCTGATGGGAAAATGCTTCTCTCCAGCCTCCACCTTGGTAGTCTGCAGCAGGCATGCGCTGAAAACTGAGCATGCGAAGGTGCCAGTATTGTGGAGAGCAGCATTTTCATTACCATCTGGTAATGTTGGATGGGCCTGAGCCCTAAGTGGGTGGGCCCCGGCCCACCCAGGCCCACCTGTGGCTATGCCACTGCACCACACTTGTCGTTCCGTTTTCCAGATCAATAATAAGTATGTTAAATAGCTCTGCTACTGCATTCTGTATGCAAAAAATAAATACAAACATGTGTAATACACTAAGGCCAAAATTCTATATACGGCACTGAAAAATCATCACCGATAAAAATTGGTGCTAAGCACTATTCTATTCAGAGTTGGGCACTGTTTTTAGAATAGCGTTTGGTGCCAGGATCGGCGCCCAATTTTAGGTGTGAGGATTCATGCCAAGTAAAACCTGGTGCAAATTCTCGTGCCTAAATTACACCCGGATCTCCCTTATTCTATTAAGTTGCACGTAAATTCTAGGAATGCGCCTCCCATGGCTGCACCCCCTTTTTGGATCCACGTGTAAAATTTATGCATGGATGCTAGCGCCTAAAAATATGCATATAAATTTTAATTGATGCCAATTAGCACTAATAATTATTACCCAGTTATTGGTTCTAACTGGCTTGTTATTCAGTTAAATTGCACATGGAAATTGGGTGCGCACCCAAATTTTCACACGCAATTGTGAGCACCATATGTAGAATTAGGCCTTCAGGGAGGAAGTTATCACTGTGGGCTAATATTAAGTTGGGTTATTTAACACAGGGCCCCATTTTATGTGATGAGACCCTGTGCTAAAATAACCTGACTTCTGGTAAAATAACTTGACCTAACAGTAGCCCACATTAATAACTTCCTTCATTAATAAAGAAGATGGAAGGGCAGTACCTTCTGAGAAAATGTGTTCCATCCTTAATTAGGTCCGGTAACCTTTTGTTCTAAAAGATGGCAGCTCCACCAATCAGCCAGAAGGAGAACCTTAAACTAGACAACTTGCAGAAACTATTATTCTCCGTCACCATGTTCTGAAAGTTCACTTTTCTTGTCTTTTTTTTTTTTAATTCAAGGTTTCCTTTTACAACTATTTCCACTTATGATCCCCTTTATAAGAGGCCAGAAAGGTCCTGTGGTAAGGAGGCAGAGCTGCCACATTATCCAGTCCCAGGAAGGGGATTTTAGGCCAGTGCTGGATTTCTGATGGCCATATCCTGATTTATTTATCTGGATTTGGTTCATAGCTTTTTCAGTAATAACTCAAGCTCAGTTATATTCAGGTATGTTAGGTATTCCCTTGTCTCTGTAAATCCCAGTATTCTATCACATTGTATCTAATTTGTGCGAACTCCCCTGACCTGTCCAGGCAGAATAGAACCCCTTGCTCTCACACACATACACCCTTTCTTACCCCATAGTACCACATTCACAGACACCACCCACAAATACAGTACCTCCACTAATGAACCCCAAGTGGGGACACATTAAGGGGGGTCCTATAGGATGCCTTGGGGGGGGGAGGGCTTTTATGATGGCGGGTAGTAAGAGAGGAGAAGGAAGTAAAAAGTAGGTACACCAGAAGAGTCAATGTTTTAGTTTTTTGTATTTTTTTTAATAAACTTGCCCTTGTGTTGGAATTTCTGTGTTCACTCCCCAATTTTTTATTTGTTTTACACCAGAAGATTTCACATACTTTTACATGATCTGTGTGCAGAGTTTCCTAGTGGTCATAACTTGAGCAGAGCTGAGGCAGAGTTGCAATGTATGCGCATTTCCCCCTAGATTCTGTATATAACACCCAAATTTAAGTGCCAAAATCTGCATGCGGATCAAAAATGCACGCTCAAATTAATTAACTAACAAGCCATTAACTAGAAATAAATTTGTTAACAATTATTGCAGTTAATAATTCCGCCAGAGTCACTATACTCACGTTAGCCCTCTCCTCAAATCGCTTCACTGGCTCCCTATCCGCTTCCGCATACGGTTCAAACTTCTCCTTTTGACCTACAAGTGCATCCACTCCACAGCTCCTCAGTACCTTTCCGCTCTCATCTCTCCCTACACTCCTCCCCGTGAACTCCGTTCACTGGGTAAATGTCTCCTGTCGTCCCCCTTCTCCCCCACTGCTAACTCCCGGCTCCGTTCCTTCTATCTCGCTGCTCCCTATGCCTAGATTAGACTCCCTGAGCCAGTACGTCAGGCTCAGTCTCTGGCTGTCTTCAAGTCTAGGCTTAAAGCCCACCTCTTTGCTACTGCTTTTGACTCCTAACCATGACTCTCTTACTCAACATCCTCACTTATCACCCCTACCACTGCAATTTCCCCACCCCTAGCTGTCGGATCGTCTGTCCAATTTAGATTGTAAGCTCTGTTGAGCAGGGACTGTCTTTTCATGTTAATTTGTACAGCGCTGCGTAAGTCTAGTAGCGCTATAGAAATGTTTAATAGTAGTAGTAGTAGTTAATTGGCATTAATTAGATGTTGTGTATGCATCTTCCCGTGTGTTACTGTATAACCCCATGAGCCTAAATCCCCTAGGGTAGTCCAAAGAAGAGCAGAACAGTATGATAAATAGGCTTTATTTATGCCACTCTGTACAAAATGTCCCAATGTGGCCACGTTTCATCTCACTAGAGGCTGCATCAGGGGCTAAAACAGCTATTGCAGTTCCAAAAGGCACAAACATGCAACAGAGCTAAAATCCAATGAAAGCAGCAACAATCAGCCATACAGCTTGCAGGGTAGATAGAAACACAGCAACCATCTCCCTCATTCAAGAGAACTCTCAGAGATGCACGCACAAATTAATTAGCTAACAAGCCCTTAACTAGCAATACATTGATGTTAACAATCAATTATTGGAGGATCCAAGATGGCGTCTGGACTAGAAGTGTGTCTGTTTTAGCTCCGGATTCTCTTCGTGGAAATCTTGGTGAAACGGGTAATTCCTCTACCCAGAAATGGGGAAGAGGAAGGGAAAAACCTGTACACTTACCTCCACAAGTGGGGTGAATGTCCCTCCCATGCGCCAAATGACGCTAGATGAACTCGGGCTACAGACGCCGGGAGGACAGGAAAATACCACGAGGGGTCCACCGGGAGAACGGGACCATAGTGCAGAGGGAGTGTCTCTTTCTCCTCCCTCGTTTACGGCACCTCCGAGACCAGGAACAGGACTGGTGGTAACAGAGCTACAGCTGACTGAAACCTCCAACGTGAGGGGAAAATCGGCAGCTGCCTGTGGAGGGCATGCAGCCATCTCGACTCCTGTGGGAACAGCATTTGCAGATAATCAGATGTCGTCCCCTGATTTACCTACAATAACACAGATCAGTCTTTCCGGAGGGAATGGTGGTAAAGTTAAACCGGCTGTAATAACAATGGAAGTACTTTGGACAGCAATCCAGGGCATAAATACAACTCTCCAACAGATTTCAAGCTCCCTTCGAAGAGAGGTGACTGAAATAAAACAGATTCAAGCTCAGAATGTTGTGAAGATCGAAGAGCAGACTTCTAAGATTGAAGCTTTAGAACAAGAGATAAAATCAGTAAAAGATTCGATTGTCGTGTTAATTAAAGATAGTAACTACCAAAAACGTAAAATTGAACACTTGGAAAATCAGGCCAGGAGGAACTGCTTACGTTTATTAAATTTTCCTAAGTCTCCAATTATCCCAGCACTGGAAATGCTAAAAAAGTATTTCAAAGAAGTGCTGGGCATACCACCTGAAGCGTTTCCACCAATTACAAGGGTTTTATATATTACTGGAACTAAGGGAAAATCTGATCCTCCACAACCAGATTTAAATCTTATAGATTTTCTTGAAAACTCTATGGAAGTTATATCTGAAAGGACTACAATGTTAGTAACGTTTGCCTTAGAATACGATCGAAATAATATATTAAGAGTGTATTTTCGTCACTTGAATATTTCTTTCCTAGGTTCAAAAATTCAGATGTTTCCAGATTTTTCACGTGACACTCAAAAGCGGAGAAAAGAGTTCTTGGCTTTAAAACCAAGAATTCTTGGTTTAGGGGGGCTTTTTCTCCTTAAATTTCCTTGCAGGTGTATTATTTCCTTGAATGCCACTAATTATATATTTTTCACTCCTGGGAAATTGCTGGAATTTATAACTAGTAAAGAATAAGTTGGATTAACATCAGATTGCATAGAGATTGCATGCACTACTCGATTGTATATTCCTGTAAACCTTCTACTCCTAGATTAAGGAAACATTTTTGTTTATTGATGTATATTTCCTAGTACTTGGATCATTTATTGTGGACAAATAATTGAAAGTATTATTTCCTTATGTTTATTTTGTATTTACAAAGTTTAGTAATATTTGCCTAATTTCCATATATTTATGTTATTGCATAAATGTAAAATGAAAATTTATAAATAAAGCATTAAAAAAAAACCAATCAATTATTGCAGTTAATTGGCATTATTTAGATTTTGTGTGCATCTTCCTGTGTGCTACTGTATAACCCCATGAGCTTAAATCCCCTAGGGGGCATGGCCTGGAGCATAGTAGGAGAGTATATTCCAAAAATGTACATGTGTAATTATAGAATACCGCCTTTCCTGAACCTAAATGGCAAGATTTGGGTGCCAGCATTTACACCAGGTTTCAGGTGGCATAAATACCAACACCCAGATTTGGATGTGGGAATGGGCTCTAATTGCTATTCTATACAGAGCGCTCAACTCTTCACCGATTTTTTTCTGGCACCCAAATTTGGGTGCCATTTACTGAAACCAGGTCTTTCCCCACAATCCAAGATCTGTAAGCCAGAATCAGTCTACTGTCTATCCGCATGGCAAAAGGTGACTAATGTTCCATGAACTCGGAGAGCTTCTGAATACTTTATCGGTAGACTGGCTATGCCTTTCTTAAAACATGAACGACAGGCATCACATCCCAGTAACTGTAACGGAAGATTTTCCACCTTTTGGTCATTCTCTGTTTGTATTTCTGGCTTTTTCTTTCTGCCAGGCTTGAATTCTTACTCATTCCCTTCTCTCCAGGTGTGGAGGGGAGCCTTAGCCCGGAAACGCTATCGATACATGCGAGCCATTTATACCATCATGAGATACTTCAGACGCCACAAAGTGAAGTCCTATCTTCTGGAAGTGGTGCAGCGTTTCCAGCATGTCCGCAGTATGACAGATTATGGCAAGAACGTGGAGTGGCCAACACCACCAGCAGCACTGATGCAGTTCCAGGAGAATAGCAAGCTACTCTTTAGGAGGTATGTGCCCATGAAAGGGAAGGGTTATCTGTCTTTGAATCTTGCTTAAAGAGATAAAGACCTTAAGGCCAACTAGGTTGTACAATTTGCTTTTTGTTGCAATTCCATAGACTCCAGTTGATCTCTTGCCCTCCTTTCATGTCTTCACAACTACTCCTAGGAGCTTATTCCAGGCTTGCTTGGATTCTGCTACTGTTTTCTTCAAGCAGTTCCACTTGGAGGCTTTCCATGGAGAAATATTTCCAAAAGTTACTTCAGAGTCTACTCCCTGTAAGCCTCCTTATTCTACAACATCTTTTCCACTAAAAATGTTTGCTTCTTGTGCAATTTGTATGTCTTTTCAGTTATTTGGATGTCTCTCCTCTGGAACTAGGCTGAGTGACCAACAAAGGAACAAGGTAGACATGCTAGAGGGCTCCATGGGAGTAATTTAATAAAGAATTTTCCACATGTAAAGTATGTTTTATACATGGAAAGAGTAATGTTGTTCACCTGTAATAGTTGTTTTCTGTAGTCAGCAAGATTGAAAAGACACACAGGTGGGTGACACCATTCAACAATGCCAGGATTGTGGGGACTAAACACAATAACCATGCCTCGTTAGAGGACCGGCAAAGACAGGGAAGTACAAATATGAGAAATAATGGTAATTTAGCACTCTGGGATGAGATCACAAACTTCCCACTCATGCAATCTAAATTCGGAACAGTCCAAATTATAAACACTGAGAGGAAAGGACACAAGGCTTAGGTATTAGAAAAAACTAGAAAAGCTGTTTTATTAAAGATAATGTCAGTAAATGTAATTAGAGACAATAATTATATAGAATGACCCACAATGACGGTAGAACAATGATTTCATGTACCTGTCAAGGCAAAGATAGCGATCACTAGCCCTAGTCCAAAACTTATAGGACACCAGACACCCCAAGAACTAAGGAGAAAGCAGTTCACCCTGACAGATGATAACACTCATGAACATTGGGTCTGTAGGGAGTCAGGAAGACAGAGGCTGGCAAATTGGTTTCATCTCATGATCAGACAAGGCAGCATCCGAGACTCCAGGCTGGTCAGCAGATGGTAGCTGTACCCAGGCAGGTGAACTTGCAGGTAGGGGGGCTACATATCTTTAACAAGCCTCCATCATGAGGCTGCTTGGGCCAGCTGATAGCAGCTTTCACATGAACTGCCCAAGATAATAGCCAGCTAGCTATTAGCTTATGGAAGGGGGTTTTATACCCTTTCCTCTGGTTTTGGTGGCATACTGACTAGAACAAAGTCTGATGTTTTCCGGTGTTGTGTCTTTGGGGGCCCATCAGGACCCGGCTCTTGACACTGTAGATGTTTTCTTTTTGTCCATGAAGGTCCCCAGCACAGTAAATAAAAGTTGTTCTGCACAGTTGTTTTGCCTCTGTTAGCCTTGATGTGTCAGCAATGTGCTTGAGGCCTATTACAGGATCAAGCCTCTGCATGGGAGCTGACATGGCCTAAGTCTGTTAAAAGTCAAGTTCATAATGTAGAATAGTGCTTGACTGTAGTGCTACATGTTTTGTCCCTACAGGATAGAACTGTTGACCTAGAGCTCAAAACTTAGTAAATGTTATGAGCACGCTCAGTCTTTTCTGTGCACAACAGTCTTCTTAGCTGCTCAGTTGGTTTTAAAGCTCAATGCAAGCAACTGTTGGCGTTCTGAGAGGGATTGTGTGCATGATCAGTTCCGCTGTCCATTAGAAAATTGTGTTACAGGTGAGCAATACTGCTTTTCCTTTCGGCAAGCAGGATAGAGTAGCGTGGTCGCTGTTTAGTCTAGTTTAAAGGTTAATAAATAAAATAATGCAAAACAAAAAAAAAAAGAAAAATACCTTTTTAGGTTTTTTTACTGAATAAATTTAATATACCTTTTAAAACTAACTTTCAAATACCAGAACCACCTTCTTTAGGTCAGGTTCTTTCAAAGTTGTTCAAAAATTCTTTCTATAACATGAGCACCTAAACGTACACGCTATGGGCTGGATTCAGTAAATGGCGCTGAAAATTAGACAGCAGAAGAAGACCTACAAGAAGTGAAGGAAGAGGACACCCTACGACTATAGTAGAGTAAACAAAGGAGTAGAGAGAGGATGGCACTTCCAAAGACCATGAAGAAGACATAGAAGATGGCAGTGGATGATGTTTATTAAAAATACACCAAAAAGACAACACAGCAGCTGTGTTGCGGTGCCTAAGCGCCTGCCTCAGGAGTCTGTGGTTAAAGGTTAAAATGGACTTCTGCATGACAGACAAGACGGCATTGTGAAGAAACGGGTGCCACGGGAGACTTTCCTCCTTTGAGATATTTTTGCAGCGATTGAAGGTACCCGTTTCTTCGCAATCTAGTCTTATCTGTCATACAGAAGTCCATTTTACCCTTAACCACCAGATTGTTTTCTGTATTATCCGACTTTTTACTTATCCGACAATGGGTCAGTCCTATTTATGTTGGATAATCGAGACTGTACTGAAGTTGCTACTATGGAGCGTACTTTCCAGATTAGAAACTTGAAAGAACTTCCAAAGTTTCAAAGGGAGACTTCTTAACTGAGACTTTAAATGAAGCAGACCTTTCATAAAACAAGCGACCATATGCAACATATGTGATGGTGGAAGGTTATTCACTGGAGTGTAATACACAGACAGTGCACTGAGGTGAACTCAAATAGAGGAGGTTTGAAGGTCCAGATGTTAAAAGTGGTATAGATACTGCAGAATAGCACAGTGGTGTGCAAAAGACTGGGAAAGGTTGTTTGCGATGTGAAATTAATTTCATTTCCATTTAAAAAAAATTTGTTCTTATTTAGTTTTACTATTCTTGTGGCTTCATGCACAACGACTCCTTAATGCTATTCCAGTCATAAATGCATTGTGAGAAGGGAGAGGCTGTCCTACCCTGGTTAGGCCCCTAGAGGGCGCTGTTCCCCTAAAATGTCCAGGGAGAAGGGCTGGGTGAGTCGCTGAAGGGAGCCAGTAAGGGGAGGTATAGCTGGAGGTCGCTAGGACCGGGGAGAGTCCTGGAGGTGGAAACAGGTGCAGCAGGTTATGGGCTGAGTCCTGTTTGGCCGTTAAACACTTAACACCCCACCTGAGTGGTGAGGGGGAGAGGAGAGCTAGCAGCGGAAGAAGAGAGCTGGTAGCTGAAGCAGGAGGCCCCCATGTGAAGTACTGGCTGAGCCCTTTGGACTGGTGGTGAACTGTGTGCAAAGCAAGGAAGCTGGCTGGGGTAAGAAGGCCCTAGAGTGCCAGGTATAAGAACTGTGTGTTACAAGGACGGACTGGGTGTCCGGGTTACAAGGAAGGACTGGGGTGTTCATGTTACAAGGAAGGACTGAGTGTCCAGGTGCTTAAGCTGGAAGATTGAACTGACTAGGAAGAAATGTTTAAGCTGGAAGGACTGTTTAAGCTTGTAAAAGTGTTTTAAGCTGGAAGAAGTGTGCCCCAGGAAGGGGGAATAAAAGATTTGTAAGAGAGTATCCTGTTGGTGAGACCTGACTGTGTTTGCCTTTGAGAAGCAGGTCCCCCTGAGCAGAAAGGGGTAGTAGAATAAGTTGCATAAAATCTGCATACTGAGAACCAGCTCACCCTGAGTGAAAGAGGGACGTGGCATCCTGAGGTGGGAGCTTCATCCTCACAATAGCCTCATCTTCACAGCATGTTACATATGTGAAAAATACAGTTACTGATCTATATATTGTAATTTTAGTGTGGTTCAGCAGCTATTCAGATGTTGTGTCCCCCCCACCACCACCTCTACCATAGGCAGGGCAGGATGAGTATTCTGCAGGGAGTGGAGGCTCAGAGTATAGTCAAAAAGAAGGCTGTTGCTTAGATTGAGTGGAAGCCACTTATTTAGGCTGAGCCCTTTATCTTTGTCCTGGCTATAGGGCAATGGGTCATTGACCTTATTGTGTAATAGAATCTTTTGTGTTAATAATAGCCATGTCAATATTGGTTGAAAGAAATACACCTAGCAAAGGAGGTCCAAGCAGAATGCTGAACTGCTGAGAGGTGCTGAAGTGTAGAACAATGATCTTTAATCAGTCAACTATCACTTTTACTTTTTCTCCAAAGAGGAGGTCTCCAGTACAAGGAGCATATCTGGGTTTAATGCCAGCGGCAGTCAGTACTGCCTGATAACTCCAGTAGTTGGAACATAAGGACAGAGCCAGGCGAATGTCTATGTCCCAGAAACACCAAAGAAAGACCATGATCAAGTATATAATATCACATTCATTGTTGATTTAAATCTTGAATTGATAATGAATGTGACTGTTGGGCAGACTGGATGGACCATTCAGGTCTTTATCTGCTGTCACGTACTATGTTACTATGTAAAAAATTAACCGGTTAAGTCTATATTCAGCATCAACCAGTTAGCTCTTTAGCAGTTAAAGATAGGCCTGCTATTTATGGGGGCCTACCTTAACCGCTGAACATAGCCGGTTAAGTGCTGAATATTCGCGCCTAACTGGCTATGTCGCACGTTATAGTGCTAGCTGCTAACTGCGGATATTTAGCAGGAGCATGAGGAGTCACCATTAAGAATGATCCCTCATGTACTGCGAGCCACCTTAAAACACTTAGTCCCGCCCAGAGAGGAAGTGTGATGGGAGGTGTGGAGCCGAAAGGACAGGAACCAGAAATTCTAAAAGGCAGGGCCAGAATGAGGTTGAGGAGGCCTAGGGGATAGATGAAATGAAGTCTGAGCATACGTCTTCACTACATACATCTAGCTACTATGATCAGGCTGGGGTAAACCAAACTTTCAGTTGGATACTTATGAGCCCGTTTCTGAGGCCTGGCTGACCCAGAGAGAGAGAGAGTGAGAAAGAACTCTACAGACTGTGTTTGGGCCTTGTCAGTCTCAGCCCCTTATCAAGACTTTCCCCTCTGAACTGAGACTTTGCCTTTTGTTTCTGACCCTGAGGTAACAGTCCTCACGTGTAAGTCAATAAAGTGCTTACCTTAATTTTGCAACCTTGTCTAGCTGTGTTGTTTGGAGACCTACCCTCAACCCTCATTCACAATATCACAGGGAGATAACCAGTTATCTCCCACTGAATATCTGCAGTTAGGTGCCGATATGCTATTTAACCTGTCAGTGGCTATGTCTGGCTAGTTAAATAGCTTTGAATATCAGGGGGATGGAGGGTAAGGGGACACTTCATTTAAGATGACAAGTAGGTGCCTACTTAGCTGGGATTTTTTTACAATGCAGATTGGTACGTATATGTCATTATAAAATACTACAGAAGGAATCACATCTACAGTACAGGTGCAGACAGTTACACCTGCCGTAATATCCATATCTAAATTATTTAAGTATATGCGTAAAGTAGTGTAGATTATAATCTATGCATGTACTTACAAACTCTGCCCACCCTTCACCTAAAATCTACCCTCTGCACGTCATCACGGGTACGTTTATACCGGTTAGAATTGTATAACAGACCATTTATGTTTGAAAATTATTTTTAAAACCTATCCCCACAGAGTACACACAAACAGGTGCATCTTTATAAAGGTAGTGCAATTTGTGCATGACTATTTGTGTGCTACTAGGCGTCATTGTAAGATCCTGTTTTATTAATGTATGAACTAGGTTCATTTTGGTATATATCACAAAGAGGGGCATTTTCGAAAGAAACGTCTGTCAGAATTTGGACGTTTTACAAAGATGTCCAAATTCCGAACCGGGAAGAAGGTCATTTTCAATAAAGATGGACATCCAACTTTTTCGAAAATTACCTTCTTCTCAGTCACTACTCTCTCCATTCTTTGTGTTCAAAAATACCATGGACGTCCTGTGATTTGGACGTTTTGCAATTTGGATGTCTTTGATTTTCGGCCATTTTTGAAAAAAAAAAAAAAGTCCAAGTGTAAAACTTCCAATGTCAAGCCATTGGGAAGTAGGAGGAGCCAGCATTTTTAGTAGACTGGTCCCCCTGACATCCCAGGACAGCAATAGGGCACCCTAGGGGGCACTGCAGTGGACTTCATAAAATGCTCCCAGGTACACATCTCACCATTGCTCTCTTACCTTGTGTGCTGAGCCCCCCCAAAACCCACTACCCCCAACTGTACACCACTACAATAGCCCTTACGGGTGAAGGGGGCATCTATATGTGGGTACACTGTGTTTCTGGTGAGTTTTAGAGGGCTCACAGTTTCCTCCACAAGTATAACAGGTAATGGGGGTATGCGCCTGGGTCCACCTGTCTGAAGTGCACTGCACCTACTACTAAACTACTCCAGGGACATGCATGCTGCTGTCATGGACCTGAGTATGACATCTGAGGCTGGCAAGTCATGTTCTTCAACACACTTTTGGGGGGTGGGAGGGGGGTTAGTGACCACTGGGGGAATAAGGGGAGGTCATCTGGTCATTTGGGGCACCTTTATGTGCTTTATTCATAATAAAAACAAGTCTAGCTCAAAACGTTGAAGTTTTAGTGCTGGACGTTTTTGCTTTGTTCCATTATGGCTGAAAAAAGACATCCAAGTCTTAGGAACGCCCAAGTCCTGCCCTGAACAGGCCCCTGATATACCACCTTGAGATTTGGACATCCTTCTGACGGACTTCGGAGAAATATGTCCAAAATGAGGTTTTGATTATACCGATTTGGATGTTTCTGTGAGATGGACGTCCAAATGCTGATTTATGTCACTTTTTGGACGTCCATCTCTTTCGAAAATGAGCCTGATAGGCACCCATTTATGAAAGTATTCCCATATGCTTATATGCTCCTAATCCCCCTTAGCTTGGCTGATTCTTGCATTTTCATGCCTCACCCCCAGTTGTGGTTCCCTCGCACAGGCTGTCAAAAAACAGAGTTCTGATCAGTACAGTTTTATTAATAGAGTCTTGATAGATAAATCCATTCATTTATTAACATATAGATTTAGATCACAATCTCTTCTTGTATTTCTTTGGGTATAACATATACTAATATAGTAAATGATGGCAGATAAAGACCTGTATGGTCCATCCAGTCTGCCCAACAAGATAAACTCATTTTACATGGTATGTGATACTTTATACCCAAGTTAGATTTGTCCATGCCATTCTCAGGGCACAGACCATAGAAGTCTGCCCAGCACTGTTCTTGTACTAAGTTCTGAAGCTAACGTCGAAACCCCTTAAAATTTACACTCCAGCCCATCCATATTTATTCA
Organism: Microcaecilia unicolor; assembly: GCF_901765095.1. Taxonomy (NCBI): domain Eukaryota; kingdom Metazoa; phylum Chordata; class Amphibia; order Gymnophiona; family Siphonopidae; genus Microcaecilia; species Microcaecilia unicolor. Next base: position 45,438,666 of record NC_044031.1, on the reverse strand, counting down.
GTCACGATCAGGACGTAGACCATAGAAGTCTGCCCAGCACCAGTTTTGCTTCCCAATTACTGGCATCACCACCTAATCTCCGTTAAGACTCTGTAGATCCATTCCTTCTAAACAGGATTCCTTTGTATTTATCCCATGCATGTTTGAATTCCATTACTGTTTTCATCTCCAGCACCTCCCGCAGGAGGGCATTCTACATATCCACCACCCTCTCTGTGAAAAAATACTTCCTGACTTTACTCCTGAGTCTGCCCCCCTTCAATCTCAATTCATGTCCTCTAGTTCTACCGCCTTCCCATCTCCGAAAAAGGTTTGTTTGCAGATTAACACTTTTCAAATATTTGAACGTCTGTATCATGTCACCCCTGTTTCTCCTTTCCTCTAAGGTATACATGTTCAGGTCAGCAAGTCTGTCTTTGCACGGTTTGCAACGCAAATCTCATACCATTTTTGTAGGTTTTCTTTGCACCACTTCCAGTCTTTTTATATCTTTAGCAAGATACAGCCTCCAAAACTGAACACAATCCAGCTCATTTTCGAAAGAGAAGGGCGCTCATCTTTCGACACAAATTGGGAGATGGGCGCCCTTCTCTCAGGGGCGCCAGAATCGGCATAATCAAAAGCCGATTTTGGCCGTCCCCAACTGCTTTCCATTGCCGGGATGGCCAAAGTTCCTGGGGGCATGTCGGAAGGGTAGCGAAGGTGGGACAGGGGCGTGCCAGGGCGTGCTTAAGAGATGGGCACCCTTGGCTGATAATGGAAAAAAGAAGGGAGTCCCTAGCGAGAATTTGGTCCATTTTATTTGGTCCCTTTTTTTTCAGGTCCAAGTCCCAAAAAAGTGCCCGAACTGACCAGATGACCACCGGAGGGAATCGGGGATCACCTCCCCTGACTCCCCCAGTGGTCACTAACCCCCTCCCACCCTCAAAAAAACAACTTTCAAAACTTTTTTTGCCAGCCTCTATGCCAGCCTCAAATGTCATACTCAGGTCCATCGCAGCAGTATACAGGTCTCTGGAGCAGTTTTAATGGGTGCAGTGGACTTCAGACAGGTGGACCCAGGTCCATGCGCCCCTACCTGTTACACTTGTGGTGGAAAACGGGAGCCCTTCAAAACCCACCCGAAACCCACTGTACCCACATGTAGGTGCCCCCCTTCACCCCTTAGGGCTATGGTAGTGGTGTATAGTTGTGGGGAGTGGTTTTCGGGGGGGGGTTGGGGGGCTCAGCACCTAAGGTAAGGGAGCTATGCACCTGGGACCAATTTGCGAAGTCCACTGTAGTGCCCCCTAGGGTGCGCAGTTGGTGACCTGGCATGTGAAGGGGACCAGTGCACTACGAATCCTGGCCCCTCCCATGACCAAATGCCTTGGATTTGTTTGTTTTTGAGATGGGCGCCATCGGTTTCCATTATCGGGGAAAACCGAGGGCGCCCATCTCTATTGTTGACCTAAATGTTGAGATTTGGGCGCCCCCAACCATATTATCGAAACAAAAGATGGACGCCCATCTCATTCGATAATACGGTTGGCCCCGCCCCTTCCCGGCGCCGTACTCGGAGATGGGCGCCCTTAGAGATGGACGTCCCCGGTCGAAAATGCCCCTCCATGTGTTCTATATCTATCTTAATAGTTATTGGGTCCTGTTGAGTATAGAGGTGCATGCCATAGGAATGAGTCCTGCAAGAGTTATTTAGGAAGTCCAAATGTACACAACAAAACTTTAGGAGGCTCTATAGGGGAAGATGTGTTTATCATGGAAGAATAAGTTGGGCTGTCCAAGGCTGACTTTGATATGTAAATCACTGGTACATCCAGGGATAACCTTTTGCCGGGATACATAAATTATTCATTGTGCAATTCCTCTTTCTGGCTGTGCCACCACATCTCAGTGTGTAAGTGATGCTGGCCTTGCCTACGAGATAGGTCTCTCCTGAAATCTCCCACTCACCTCTTTGTTTCTCTTATAGATGGAGAGCCAGGCAGATCGTGAAGAACATCCCTCCATCTGACATGGCACAGATCAAGGCTAAGGTGGCTGCTATGGAAGTCCTGCAAGGACTGCGGAATGATGTAGGCTACCAGCGTGCCTGGGAGCGGGACTACCTGTCAATGGTGAGCAGTACATACAGGAAAAGATATGCCTTTGAAATGGTCAGCTAGGGAGGGGGATGGGGGTCGAGGATTCCTGTTATACTGAAGATTGTCCTTTCCTTAGGACAGGGGTTCTCAATCCATCCTCAGGACAAACCCAGCCAGTCTGGTTTTCACAATGTATATCTTGCATATTCATTGTGGATATCCTGAAAATCTGATTCATTGTGTGTACCCTGAGGACTAGGTTGAAAAACATAGAAACATAAAAACAGAGAAAAATGTAGGTAGATAAAGATCATGTGGCCTATCTAGTCTGCCCATCCATGTCATCTATTCTCCCTTTCACTTCCTTAGAAATCCTATGTACTTGTCCCAAGCTCTCTTGAATTCAGGTACTGCTTTCATCTCCACCACATCCACCGGGAGGCCATTCCACAAATTCACCGCCCTTTCCATGAAGAAGTATTTCCTCAGATTACTTCTGAGTCTATGCCCTTTCACCTTTGTCCTATGCTCTCTCATTCCAGAGCTTCTTTTCAATTAAAGAAACTCGCCTCCTGTGCATTTATGCCGCATAATTATTTAAATGTCTCTATCATATCTTCCCTCTCCCGCCTTTCTTCCTAAGTATACATATTGAGATCTTTAAGTCTGTCCCCATACGCTTTATGAGAAAGACCCCTGACCATTTTAGTAGCCACCCTCTGGACCACCTCCATGCTGTTTATATCCTTTTGAAGGTGCGGTCTACAGAATTGTACACAATATTCTGATTGAGGTCTCACCAAAGTCTTATACATGGGCATCATCACCTTCTTTTTCCTACTGGCCATTCCTCTCCCTATGCAGCCAAGCATCCTTCTAGCTTTCACCATCGCCTTTTCTACCTGTTTAGCCACCTTAAGATCATCACATATGATCATACCCAAGTCCTGCTCCTCTTTCATGCACAAAGGTTCTCCACCCCCTAAACTATACCGTTCCCTCGGGTTTTTGCAGCACAAATGCTGGACCCTGCATTTTTTAGCTTTAAATCTAAGCTGCCAAATTCCAGACCATTCCTCTGACTTTGCCATGTCCTTCCTCATGTTATCCACAACATCAGGGGTGTTTACCCTATTGCAGATTTTGGTATCATCCGCAAAGAGGCAAACCTTACCAGACAGCCCTTCAGCAATATTGCTACAAAAATTGTTAAAAAGAACCAGCCCAAAAACCGAACCTTGCAGCACACCACAAGTAAACATCCTTTTCCTCAGAATGAGCTCCATTTACCACTACCCTCGGTCGCCTTCCACTCAACCAGTTCTCATTTCTCATTTATTAGCATTTATATACCACCCTTGTCCAGAGCGGTGTACGCTTTAGGGCTCATACCTAGGACACTCAGTTTATTTATTAGTCGTCTATGTGGAACCATGTCAAAGGCTTTGCTAAAATGTAAACACAACATCTAGTGCTTTCTCTCAATCCAACTCTCTGGTCACCCAGTCAAAGAAATTAATCAGATTTGTCTGACAAGACCTGCCTCTAGTGAAACCAGGTTGCTTCGGGTCCTGTAATCCATTGGATTAAAAAAACTTTATTATTCTCTGTTTTAAAAGCATTTCCATAAATTTACTTACTACAGAAGTCAGTCTTACCAGCCTGTACTTCCCAACCCCTTCCGTACTTCCGTTTTTATGGAGGGGGTCCACATCTGCTCTTCTCCAGTCTTCCGGGCCACTCCCAACTCTAGAGAAGCATTGAGAAGGTCAGCAAAAATAATGGACCTAAAGTTATCCTCTGATAGATAGGCCCTTAATCCACTCAAAAGCTTTATTCTAAAGAAAATTCTTCTGACCAGGCTCTGGACATGGCCTGAAAAAGACAAAGAAGAGTCCAGGAGTACCGTGAGATATTTCATTTCCCATTTAACATCAGTCACTACACTGTCTATTTAAATGTTCTATTACATATTGTGTTGACGTAAGTAGTATACAATGCCATACTTTGTATTGTTATTTGAATATTCTTACTGCTGTAATTGTCTATTGCTTATGTTTGATTTATTCTTACTGTACACGACCTTGAGTGAATTCTTTCAAAAGGGCGGTAAATAAATCCTAATAAATAAAATAAAATAAATAAAAAATCATTGAACCTTGGAAAAGGTAAATCAGATCTATCTGACAAAATCATTATTTGAGTCTTAGCCACTAAGTTTTAGTCTATTGGCCGATATCCAGCTCTTCACTGTTGACAAAAAAAAGACACAGGCAATCAAATGCCTCCGTAACACATTTTTCAATAGGAAAAAAGAACTGTATGTCGTTGGCATAAACCGGTAATATACTCCCAAACCTTTTAGAAGCTTAAACAAAGATAATATATATGTTAAAGAACCAAACCCTGGAGCGCTCCTAGATGAATTTCTAGCCAAGTAGATGATTTGGTGTCGTTTTAATTATTTGTACTGTCTAAATTTTCTGTTTGATTATATATGTAGCAGTTTTGTAAGCCACCTTAGTTTCAGAAAACCATAAACCATATAAGTTTGATAAAGCTGTGATTTACTTTTAACAACCGCAAGGTAAAGCTGAAATCAGACGAGAATTTAATACCAAATGTGAATGAGCAAACTGATGAGTGCCCAAAGGGGGAAGAATGGAGTTCAGAACCTTCTTTTTGAAAGCAGTTTCTAGAATGATCCCTGGAGTTTAGGTAGAATTCAGGCACAGCCTGGTTTTCTTCCAGTAAAATAACACTCTATAAGAAGTTTTTAGATGTTGAGAGGTAGAAATTTCCCACTGCTGAGGCAGACATCTGTCATGCCTGTCTCAATCCTGAAGGTAATCAGGCTTTGTTCTCAAAATATAATTTTGGCTGCTTGCCTCGCTCCCTAATTAGTCATATAAAATTTTCTCCAGACTTTCAAAATAAGAAGAACACTCTGTCACACTCCCAGGGCTCTTAAAAGGAATAAAACAGCATATGTTTGTTTATTGTATGAACACCTGAAAACCAACTGACAGAAATATACTTAGAATCTAGCCCCCAATGCCCCTCTCTGGTATTTAATCACTGTGGTCAGTGTTGAATTCAAATGTTGACCGTGGCATTTAATTCTGTACCCTGATATTCAGTACTAGCCGATACCCTAAGAATTTAGAAAGGAATTCAGTAAAGGTTGCCCAAAGTTGAGTGTGCAAATTTAGACACAGATCCACAAACAAACTAATTAGCTAATTAGACACTAACAATCAGTAAATGGTGTTAACAAGCACTTAATTGGCGGTAATTAGGATTTACATGCAGATCTGCCCTATGCCCTATTCTAGGGGTTCCCAAACTTTTTTGGTTCCTGGCACCCCCCACTGGCAATATGGGTCTCCGTGGCAAACACCCCTGGCCCAGTTACATAGGTCTCTGCACCCCCCCTCCTGGCCCGGCCACATGGGTCTCCACACACCCCCGCCACATAGATCTCCATTTCCCTTTTCCTGCAGCCCTCTCCTCTCACACCAGCACACCTTCCCTAAATCCAGCATCGCTCCTACCTTCCTTCCTGCAGGTCCAGGATTCCCCCCCCCCCCCCCGTCACATAGATCTCCGTTTCCCTTTTCCTGCAGCCCTCTCCTCTCACACCAGCACATCTTCCCCAAATCCAGCATCGCTCCTACCTTCCTTCCTGCAGGTCCAGGATCCCCCCCCCCCCATCTCATAGATCTCCGTTTCCCTTTTCCTGCAGCCCTCTCCTCTCACACCAGCACATCTTCCCCAAATCCAGCATCGCTCCTACCTTCCTTTCTGCAAGTCCAGGATCACTGCCAATTCCTTCTACTTCCCCCGCCGCCGCTGCAGTTGTTGCAGCTTACATTTTTGGGCCATCCATGATTCACACAGGCACTCCAGTGCCTTCCCAGTCTGCTGCGTCCGGTCCTTTCTGATGCAACTTCCTGTTGTGAGGGACGGACGCGGCAGAGCGGTGTCCCTGCAGTGCCTGTGTGAATCACGGATGCCCAAAACTGTGAGCTGCAAGCACTGCAGCAACGGTGGGGGGAAGAAGCAGGAAGTGGCAGATGCTGGACCTGTGGGAGGAGAAAGTAGGGAGTGATGCGTCGCAGCACCCCTTAGAGTTTGCAGCAGTGCACCAGGGTGCCATGGTGCACAGTTTGGGAACTGCTGACCTATGTTATATCACGTGCACCTAAATTTCATAGTAACAAACAAACAAAAGAGGTGTGGCCATGGGAGGCGCATGGGTGAGTCGGGGTGTTCCCAGAATTTCGGCATAATTTTATAGACTACCTGCATTTGCGCACCTAATTGCAATTAGGTGGGCACCAGCCTTTGGCAGGCGTAAATGCTCACGCTCAAGTTAGATATGAAATGTTCCACACAGAGCATTTTCCATCTCACAGATAGGCTGCAGAGAATACCTTCTCCTGCTTTAGACTTAGCCTGGCCTCAGAATGACATCCTATAGTATATCTCCTATCAAACTGAGCTCTCTTTTTCATCAAGCACTGCCATTTCCTCCCCTCACCGTCCCCACTGACAGTTTGAACTTCGTGGGTGTGGCTTGGATCTCTTTCAGGGAGAGAAAACTAACAACTTATAGCAGCAGCTTCAGAGAGCATTTTCCATCTCACAGATAGGCTGCAGAGAATACCTTCTCCTGCTTTAGACTTAGCCTGGCCTCAGAATGACATCCTATAGTATATCTCCTATCAAACTGAGCTCTCTTTTTCATCAAGCACTGCCATTTCCTCCCCTCACCCTCCCCACTGACAGTTTGAACTTCGTGGGTGTGGCTTGGATCTCTTTCAGGGAGAGAAAACTAACAACTTATAGCAGCAGCTTCAGAGAGCATTTTCCATCTCACAGATAGGCTGCAGAGAATACCTTCTCCTGCTTTAGACTTAATCCTACCCACCCACCCCTAGAGTGACATGTCTTATATAACCTCCCTATCAACCCACTCATTACTTTACCTCACCCATTTCTATTCTTCTATCACCTTCTCGCACTACTCCAACCAGAGTTACACCTAATCACACTGACCACCCTTCAACATCTTCTGTCCTTCTGTGACTGTTCTCTTGTGCTTGACTGCTTAAATATTTTAAATTTAAATGCTTTACTTTTTGTCTATTAGATTGTAAGCTCTTTGAGCAGGGACTGTCTTTCTTCTGTGTTTGTACAGCGCTGCGTACACTTTGTAGCGCTCTAGAAATGTTAAATAGTAGTAGTAGTAGTAGAGCACCCTTTAAAGAATACCAGCTTAGCGTGCGGATCATCCTGGCACTTCACTTTAGGCACCGTTTATTGAATTTCCCTTATTCTCCAGCAGGTTGCCTTTGGTTAGCTGACAGATTGCTGTTAGATGTTCCATTGTCTCATCATATCAAACTTAATGAATTCCACTCCTCAATTATTTATGTAGACGGTTCCACTATATGGAATTCACTTCCTGCTGAAATTTGCCAGACTAGCTCTGTAAACTCAGTTCAGAAAGCAGTTGAAACACTATTTATTTTTGAAAGCTTTTCCATCTTGATGGCTTTTAATGTTTTTTAATTGATTTTTACTGTGTTTTAATTTGTTTTTGTTTATAGGTTTGTATGTTTCTTTTCTATATGTTTATTTTGTAACCTGCCTAGAGTGGTAGGATAGTGTGGGCTGTAAATTTTTTAATATGTAAATACATTTTTTTAAAAACAGTGCTCAATATTCAGGTGTAGATTAGCTGAGTGCCATTGATATTTGGGCCATTATAAGGCTGAATATTGGCAACATGGCCTTCTCCATTCATTAGGTCCAGATGGCCCTCCTGGGATCCACTAGCCCTGCAGCCTCCCTTTCTTTCTATCTGTCTGTCTTTTCCTTCTCTTTCCTTTTCTCACTCTTACATGTCTTTTCTTTTTATTTATAAACTTGGCGTTCCTTTACTCTTTTAATTTATCTTATTGAATTTGTACATCACTTTGTTATCTTTTTTGAGGAAAAGCGATCAATTAAGTTTTAATAAATCAAATCCAATTCAACATGGACACCAGCATTTAAAAATGATACAATACATATACCAATGGCCTCTCCCTGGACTCAGTGAAGGAGTTTGCTCAATATTATGGGAGCTCAGCACTCACTCATACACACAGAGCTGGCTCCTATAATTTGTGGTACCCAGCTCCACCTCCTCTGGATCGCCCTGGCACTACCAGAATAGGGCCTAGGTAGTTAGAGATGATTCCATAAGTACATAAGTATTGCCATACTGGGACAGACCGAAGGTCCATCATTCCCAGCATCCTGTTTCCAAGTACCTGGCAAGATCCCAAAACAGTACAATACATTTTATGCTGCTTATAGTAGAAATAAGCAGTGGATTTTCCCCAAGTCCATTTTAATAATGGCTTATGGTTAAACCTCGCTGAGTTGGCCGTCAGGGCTGCTGAGAGGGGGGGCAGGGGGGGGCAAGATTCCCCAAGCCCCAGCCTCCAAGGGGGGCCCGGCACCGGGGTCTGTCTTGCTCCTGCTCCTGATGGGACCTGAGTGATTGCGTCCCGACAGAAGCAGGAGAGAGAAAACTCCGATGCTGGGCCTCCGTTAGAGGCTGGGGAGGAGCAGACACAGGGCTTCGGGGCCTTTGGTTTGGCTAGCGGGGATCCCCAAGCCTCGCCAGCAGAAGCCTTCCTCCAGCGCTGTTCTCCACTGCATTGCCTGCCCTGCGGCTGCTTTTCCCTCACATCGCGCAAGGCAGAGAACAGTGCTGGAGGAAGGCTTGGGAACCCCCGCCAGCCAAGAAATGTGGAGTTGTGGTGGGGGACAGGGAGGTGAGGCAAAATGTGCCCCCCCCCCCCCCACACACACTTTGGATTCCTGCCCCCTCAATTTTTGTGGTCTGGCTACACGGCAGCCCTACCTCGGGCCTGTCTCAGTCTCTCAGTGGCCCTGTTGGCTATCCGCCAATATTCAGTGGCACTTAATCAGGCAGTGCCACTGAATGTCAGTTCTGACTGCCATGGTGCTGTTTGGTTAGTGCCAGGACACTCTGTGGGTGGAGCATGGGCCGAGCCATTGCATAAACAGTTAGTGGCAATATTCAGTCCATTAACTGGTTAACTGCTGGCCCAATGCAGGAGCCTGTGAGTAGTTCTACCTCCAATGCACAACATTTCCTGCGCTAGCAGAAATATTCAATAATTATTTTCCACTGGGAGTTACCCAACTGTAATTAGGCAGTTCCACGAGCTACCTGTTTACTGCTGGGTTAGCGTGGGAGCCCTTACCGCCACCTCAATGGGCGACAGTAAGTGTTCCCCCCTTTCCCACATGGCCATGTGGTAAGAGCAATCTTACCGCATGGTCATGTCTTTTTTCGGCCTTTTTATCTGCTGTGGTAAAAAGGGCCTCAGTGAGCGGCAAAAACGGCCCACACTGCTAGCATGGAACCCTTTTTACCGCAGCTTAGTAAAAGGTCCCCTTTGTCAGTACTTCTGGATTGCCGATCAGTAAGCCTGTATTGGACATACCGCTTCTTAGTAAAAGAGCCCCAAAGTTAGGAAAGAAAAGGGCTGTCCTAACTGTATCCACCACACTAACCATGCACCAGTCTGAATATCAGTCAGTACATGATTAGCTTCCAGGTGACCAGTATAACCCAGATATTCTATGCCCATACCCAGACATGGCCTAGCGTTGAACATCTGAGCTCAGATCAGCCTGTGAATGTAAGCGGCATAAAAACCGCTGACTGCTGCGGGCTGCATATTGACCCTGTGGCTTTTTAGGATGGCCTTTGACACTAATGCAGGCTATTCCTCTTGACTGTCAGAGATGGGCTTAGTGTTCAGGACAGGCTCTTCTATTAGGAATCATTTGTGTGTTCTCTCTGTCCCTAAGTGGCATTTATGTACAGGAAGACAGCCTTTTTCAAATGAAGGAGAGCTCTGGAATGAGGGGCATATGACAAAGTTAAGAGGGAATAGGCTTAGGAGTAACCTAAGGATTATTTCACAGAAAGGGTGGTGGAGGCGTGGAATGGCCTCCCGATGGAGGTGGTGGAGTCTGGGACTGTTCCAGAATTTTAAAAGGCATGGGATAGGCATGTGGGATCGCTTAGGAAAGGTAGAATTGGGGGTTACAGAGGATGGGCAGATTGGATGGGTCATATGGTCTTTATCTGCCATCATGTTTCTATGTTTCTAATATAGAGTAGCTGTTATATGTACTTAGACATTGTAATCTCTGTTTTATTTTATTTTTTTTATTTATGTTGTTTATGATATTTGCACCCCACATTATACCAAACAAGTTCGGGTTCAGTGTGGCTCACAATCAAGTAGAACAATCGACAACATGTCCAGGTTACCTTAAATATTTTTCAGAAACTTGTGTGAATGCAATGCAGTGTATAGTCTTGAAGACTATACAGTGAATCAGTTGCTTTTGTCAGTGAGAGATGATCTTACCAAGTGAGATTTTAGCAATTTGTGAAATACAAAATAGGCAGTTGTTTGACATAATCGCTTGGGAAGGGAATTCCAGGAAGTCTCTATTTTATATTGTCTGTTTTATATGGTCTATAGTACTTTATAGAGTTTTAAGAATATTGCTTTTTATGGATGTTATATCAAATGAATAAATTAAATTTAATATCTGAGTCTAGCTTCCTCTTAGGGTGACCTCATCTTCTATAGTTTTCTTTCTGCTGCAAAATGCTTGAAGAGTTTGAATGTTGCTCGTATTCCTCAGCTCCTCTAGGGCTTACTGTTTAGGTCCTTACATCTCGCCTTTTAAAAAGTACTTTGCAGAATCTGATTTCTGTCTATATTTATTTATTATATTTGTATCCCACATTTTCCCGCATATCAGTAGGCTCAATGTGGCTTACAGGTTCCGGAGAGAAGAGTACCAACTCCGGGAATATGTGCAAGGAAGCTGATAAGGTTCCAGAAAAGAGAATACAACTCTGGGATGAATATATAGTAGCATATAGAGAGAAGTAATCCCAATGAGGCTGATAAGTCTCCGGGGATGGGACTACAGCTTCTAGTGAGCAATACAGAGTAGGATAAGGGTAGAAGTATACTTAAATATAACTGGAGTGGTAAAATTCGTACAGTTTGAAGTAATTGGATTATGTGGAAGGGTATTGTTCATTTCTTAGATCGAAAGATGTGATGCATTGTTCATGAATTAGTTCGGGTCTGCTGGGTAGGCTTTCCGGAAGAGGCGAGTCTTGAGGTCTTTTCGAAATTTTAGATAGGTGTTCACAGTTCTAATGTTTCTAGGTAAAGCGTTCCAGAGCTGGGTGCAAATGTAGGAAAACCTGGATGCATATATGTTGATTTGTATTTTAGTCCTTTACAGTATGTGTAATGCAGGTTTAGAAACGTTCTTGATGATTCGATGATGTTTCTAGTTGGTAAGTCGATAAGTTCGGTCATGTAGGTTGGGGCCAGACCATGGTTTATTTTGTGGACCAGAGTGCAAATTTTGAAGGCTATTCATTCCTTGATTGGTAGCGAGTGCAGTATTTTGCGTAGGGGTTTAGCACTTTCGAATCTTGTCTTTCCGAAAATGAGTCTAGCTGCCATGTTCTGCACGGTCTGGAGTTTCCTTAAGATCTCTTCTTGGCATCCCGCATATACGGCATTACAGTAGTCAACATGTGATGGTACTATTGTTTGAATTATGTTACGGAAAGTTTCCTTTGGAAAGAATTGTTTGATCCGTTTGAGTTTCCACATTGCATGGAACATTTTCTTCATGGTGGCAGAGGCTTGGCTCTCCAGGGTTAGGTTGGTGTCAATAGTAATTCCAAGGATCTTCAGTTTGTCCGATATTGGGAGAGTATGTTCCGGGGTTTTTTTGGATGAAGGGAGGTTTGTTTTGTGGTGAGAAGAGAGAATAAGACAGTGAGTTTTTTCCTTGTTGAGTTTGAATGCCGATGTCCAGGCATCCATTAAGCTTAAACTAGTCTTTATTGCAACAGTGATTTCTGTTGTATTAGAGTTGAACGGTATGTAAATGGTGACATCATCCGCATACAGAAAAGGATTAAGATTATGCTTGTATAGGGCAAGAGCAAGGGGGATCATCATCAGATTAAATAATATGGGTGAGAGATGTGAACCCTGGTGTACTCCGCAATTGATACTCCATGATGGTGATATATCCTTTGGCAGGTAGAGCCTTCAGAGTTGGACACAATTTTCTAGGTGATGATGCCAACAACTTGTACAATGGGGTTATCACCTCTTTTTCCTGCTGTTTACACCTTTCCCTATCCACCCTAGCATTCCTCTTAACTCATGCCAGGATGTATAGGGAGAGGTAGAATTCTTTTAGAAAAAGGAGGTGATGATGTATAGGTCATTATTTATTTATTAGGATTTATTTAGCACCTTTTTGAAGGAATTCACTCAAGGCGGTGTACAGTAAGAATAGATCAAACATGAGCAATAGGCAGTTACAGCAGTAAAAATATTCAACTAACAATACTAACAGTATGACATGGTATACTATTTGCAATGTCAACACAATATGTAATAGAACATTATAATTGATAGTGAAGGTTAAGGCAAAGTTGTAACATATAGATGGATAGGAAAGTAGGAAGAGTCAGAAAGTAAGGTGACTGATTAGTGAGACATCATCTGGAGCAGTGGGGTCAACATCATCCTGAACGCTGGCACAGAGGACACAGGCAGATTCACAGAGCTGGAGTTGTTTCTTTTTTACTCAAGGACAGCTGGAGCCAGTCCTGGTTTTCTCCCTGTGGTTCTGTTCAGCTTTGGAAAATAAGGGACCCTTTTACTAAGCCGTGTAAACGTCTATGCATGCCCAACGCGCACCAAAATGGAGTTACCGTACGGCTACCGCGTGACCCTTGCGGTAATTTCATTTTTGGAGTGCATAGCAGATGTGCACCCAAAAAAAAGTTTTTTTATTTTCTGGCGCATGTCAGCTACGTGCGCCAAGTGGCATTTGGTACGAATAGGTCATTACCGCCCGGTTACCACATGAGACTTTACCGCTAGGTCAATGGCTGGCAGTAAGGTCTCAGACCCAAAGTGGATGCACGGCAGTTTTCATTTTGCCACACATCCATTTTCGGCAAAAATCGAAAAAGGGCTTTTTTGCAGGCGCGCTGAAAAACGGATTGGCACGCGCCCAAAACCCATGTCTACACTACCGCAAGCCATTTTTCAGCGCACCTTAGTAAAAGGACCCCTAACAGCGTCATGTACCTTTATGGAAGGGGGCAAAGTCAGGAGTAGATTAGGGTGTCATGTGGAGGCATTAGGTAAACCTTCAGTCTGGATATTCCCTCTAAGAACCTTGATGTGCTCCTGGACTGCTGTGGAAGGGAAGAGATTATGAAGAGCAGTTTTTATACTGCAGCTAGGAATTGAGATCATCTTATGTGGATAATCATCATTAATTAAATCATATGGGGGGGGGGGGTATGCTGAAGAAAGCAGGGGATAAAGCCCTGACTTTGGCATGTAAGTGCTGCTCATTCAATAATCGCCTGTGGATTTCCTGGCTGTGATTGAGAGATGGAGCAGGTGGCCTTGCGCCCGCCAGCTCCCTCTCCCAACTGCTCCCCCCCCCCCCCCAGCTTTTGGATGGAAATCTTGCCTTCCTTGTCAGTTCCTGGGCCATCAACTCTCAAACAAGTGACTGTTTATCCCCAGAGAGGTCTCTCTATCAACCCTGAACAATCTGCCTTTCACCCTGCTCTTTTATTTGCCTGTGTCAGCTTGTATAGGCATATGTGTCTATATACACTGATCTGTGGGAGCATCCATAGATGTGTGCAAGAGTAACTGTAAGGGAGTGCATATGTATGTTTGTATCTTGTAAAGCTCCCAACCACGGAGGAGCAGGTTAGGGCCCCTCACAGCCTGTGTCCTGCCCTGCTCGATCTCTGCACTTTTACAAAATATTCTGAATTGGAAAGGCTGAGGTGTCTAGGGCTCTTCAGCTTGGAGAAGAGATGGCTGAGGTCTATAAAATAATGAGTGGAGTGAAACGGGTAGACATGAATTGTTTGTTTACTCTTTCCAAAAATACTAGGGCTAGGGGGCATGCGATGAAGCTACAGAGTAGTAAATTTAATAAGGATCGGAGAAAAATTTTCTTCACTCAACGTGTAATTAAACTCTGGAATTCGTTGCCAGAGAATGTGGTAAAGGCAGTTAGCTTAGCGGGGTTTAAAAAGGGTCTGGAGGCTTCCTAAAGGAAAAGTCCATAGACCATTATTAAATTGACTTGGGGAAAATCCACTGCTTATTTCTAGGATAAGCAGCATAAAATATAGTGAGATTTTTTTGGGATCTTGCCAGGTATTTGTGACCTGGATTGGCCACTGTTGGAAACAGGATGCTGGGCTTGATGGACCTTTGGTCTGTCCCAGTGTGGCAATACTTATGTACATAAATATTTTGTTTTCTTCCTATTTTCAGTGCGTTACCATCTTGAACTTAATCCAATACCCAGTAATCCAACGTTTTATTACTAAGCTGAACAGCTACCAAAACCACTCTTACTAAATGGATACCATGTCACTGCCCATCTGCTGGTACTGACCTAGTTGCTTTCTTGGGAGTTGCAGCCTAATGATTCCAACCTGGCTACCCCATGGCCTGCAGTGTCATTAGATTGGCAATTCTTATGTACTTATGTAGTTCAAAGGGCTGAAATCTCCCCACATCCATGCAATGGTGCAAGCTTTCCTCATACACACACTGTCTCATCACAGAACAGGTACATCATAGGCAGCAGCAGTGCAAAATTTCCCCTCTTTCTCTCTCTCTCTGTCTCTCCTATACACACACACTGTCCCCCACACAGAATACCCTCCACTGAACAGGTTTAGCATGAGCAGCAGCAGTGCAAGCTTTCCTCATGCCCACACTCATACAGTTCTACTACAGTTTTATCTGGGCAAGCTTCATTGTTATTATTATTACATTTGTACCCCGCGCTTTCCCACTCAAAGCAGGTTCAATGCGGCTTACATAGTAACAGGGGCGTATCTGCGTGGGGCCACAGGGGCCTGGGCCCCCGCAGATTTTGCCCTGGCCCCCCTCCCCGCCGTCAACCCTCCCCCGCTGCTTACTTTTGCTGGCGGGGGGCCCCAACCCCCGCCAGCCGAGGTCTGACCCGCACTCTTCATATTTCGTCTTCCTCCGTGGCCATGCTGCAAGGAAGTAACGCTGCAGTGCTAATTCGCTGGATCCAGTTCGGAGTCTGACGTCGCAGCACGTTGTACGCGCGTACAACGTGCTGCGACGTCAGACTCCGAACTGGATTCAACGAAGCAGCACTGCAGCGTTACTTCCTTGCAGCATGGCCACGGAGGAAGACGAAATATGAAGACTGCAGGTCGGACCTCGGCTGGCGGGGGTTGGGGCCCCCCGCCAGCAAAAGTAAGCAGTGGGGGAGGGTTGACGGCGGAGAGGGGGGTGGAGGGAGGCGGTGGCGGCGGGGGGGGGGGGAAGGGAGGCAAAAATGTGCCCCCCCTCTCTGGCTCTGGCCCCCCTACCGCTGGATTCCAGATACGCCCCTGCATAGTAATAGGGGTTACAGAATATTGATAAAGACAATGAAAGTTAAGTATAGCAGAATAATAAAAAGAGAATAGGTAGGTAAAGAAGGACAGGGGTCATTCACACAGTACCCTCTACAAGTCTCAGATCTATACTGGTGCAATCACTGGATGGTTCTGGGTTGGATATAGTTTTATAGGAAGGGCATTGGTTGTGTACAATCTTGCTGTTTGGGTGCAGACTTGTTTGAATTCACCATCCTTTATGTGAAGAAGTATTTCCTCAGGTTACTTCTGAATCTGTCCCCTCTCACCTTTATCCTATGCCCCCTCATTCCAGAGCTTCATTTCAATTGAAAGAGACTCACATGGAGGGGCAAAATCGAAAGGGACATCCAAGTTTTGATGAGGACGTCCTCGCAAAACATCCCGATGCAGGGGCGGCGAAACCCGTATTATCGAAACAAGATGGACGTCCAACTTTCTTTTCTATAATACGGTCAGGGACGTCCAAATCTTGAAATTTTGGTCATCCTTAGAGATGGTCATCCCTAGACTTGGTCGTTTCTGATTTTTGGTGATAATGGAAACCAAGGACACCCATCTCAGAAACGACCAAATGCAAGCCCTTTGGTCGTGGGAGGAGCCAGCATTTGTAGTGCACTGGTCCCCCTCACATGCCAGGACACTGACCGGGCACCCTAGGGGGCCTGTAGTGGACTTCAGAAATTGCTCCCAGGTACATAGCTCCCTTACCTTATGTGCTGAGCCCCCCAACCCCCCCTAAAACCCACTACCCCCAACTTTACACCACTACCATAGCCCTTACGGGTGAAGGGGGTACCTAGATGTGGGTACAGTGGGTTTGTGGCAGGTTTTGGAGGGTTCGCTGTTTCTTCCACAAACATAACAGGTGGGGGGGGGGGGGCCTGGGTCCGCCTGCCTGAAGTGCACTGCACCCATTGAAACTGCTCCAGCGACCTGCATACGGCATCATGGACCTGAGTATGACATCTGAGACTGGCATAGAGGCTGGCACAAAATATTTTGAAAGATATTTTTTGAGGGTGGGAGGGGGTTAGTGACCACTGGGGGATTAATAGGAGGTCATCCCCGATTCTCTCTGGTGGTCATGATCATTTCTGGCACCTTTTTGTGCCTTGGTTGTGAGAAAAACTTGACCAGTTAAAGTCGTCCAAGTGCTCGTCAGGGACGTCCTTTTTTTTCCATTATGGGTCGAGGACGTCCTAGTGTTAGGCACTCCCAAGTCCTGCCTTCACTAAGCCTGCAAAATGCCCCCTTGAACTTTGGCCATCCCTGCAACGGAAAGCAGTTGGGGACTTCCAAAATCGGCTTTTGATTATACCGATTTAGACGACCCTGTGAGAAGGACGCCCATCTTCCGATTTATGTCGAAAGATGGGCGTCCTTTACTTTCGAAAATGAGCCCAATAGTCTTTGTGCAGTTGTGACAACAAGTGACCAGATCTTTCAGCCAGTATTGCGGGATTCCAGAAGGAGTCCTGGTGTGTGGCCAAGGACCATCTCTGCAATGACTAGTCTGAATATGATGAGAGGAGATATAAAAGTGGGAGAGAGAGGAAATCACCAGAAAGTTGTACATGAAGGCTAATGGCACAGGATCACAGCCCTTGTTCCAGCTGAACTTGTGGGGGCAGCCACAGAGGGTTGCGGGACCATGTCCAGAGACTTGTTGAAGGATTTCTTTTGCATGTGTCAGTAAGAATTGAAAAATGAAGTTATATGTGGAAAAACTCAAGCATTCAATGATAGGGCTGGCCCTGTGAAACGGAAGCCTTCAAGAACCAGGAGGAAACTGTCAGGTGAAAAAATGAAAAAGAGATTTGGAAAACTGATTGGTTTTTTTTCCCCCTGTGGTTCATTTCAGGTGAAGGAGAATCCCCAGATACTCAAACAGTTCACCCGGGTTCTTCAGGATCTGAAGAGAAAGGACCTTTACAGTGCAGTCCTGTTCTCCTGTCACATCCGGAAGGTAAGCTAGACTTTGGGGCTCATTTTCAAAAGAGAAAAATGTCAAAAAAAAGTGGCATGAATCTGCATTTGCACAGTTTTCTCACAAATACATCCACATTGGTATTTTCAAGACCAATGTTTAGATGTTTTTCTATGAAGTCCATCAGAAGTGTGTTCAGATTACAGGGAAGCGTGTCAGGGGCATGTTAAGGGCAAGATCTAAGTGTTCCTAACACTTGGATGCTTTTCTGCCATAATGAAACAAAACAGAGACATCCAGGGTTATAAGCTGGACGTTTTGGTCTAGACCTGTTTTATTAATGAATAAGCCACAAACAAGTACCCTAAAGGACCAGCTGACCACTGCAGGAATAAAGGAATGACACCCCCCTTAGTCCTTCAGTGGTCACTAACCCCCTCCCAACCCACAAGGATGTAAATGTTCAGTACATACCAGCCTCTATGACAGCCTCAGATGTTATGGCCAGTCCTATTAGAGCAGCAAACAGGTTCCTGAAATAGCCTAGTGGTCAGTGCAGTGCAGAGAAGGTGACCCAGGCCCATAATCCACTCTATTACACTTGTGGTGGAAAGTGACAGCCCCCCCCCCCAAAAAACCCCCTAAAACCTACTGTACCCACATATAGGTGACACATGCAGCCATAAGGGCTATTGTAGTGGTGTACAGCTGGATACAGTAGGTTTTTGGTAGGTTTGGAAGGACTCACCATACAATAAAAGGGGGTAACGGTGAGATGTACCTAGAACCTTTTATGTGAAGTTCACTTCAGTGCCCCTTAGGGTTCCCCCCTGTTCTGCTGGGATACCTGTGTGGCCAGTCTACTAGAAAAGCTGGCTCCTTCTACGTCCCAATGGCTCGATTTTGTGCATTTTGCACTTGGACGGTTTGTTTTTGACAATGGTCCAAAAAGATAGACGTACTAAGCACAACAACGTGGTCATTTTCAAAGAAAGAAGATAAACATTTTTCTAGTTTGCAAAAGGTCATTTTCACTACTTGATTTTTGGATCTTCTCAGCAAAATGTCCAAAGTCAGATTTAGACGTCATATCGAAAATGCCCCTCCATGTCTCTGAAAATGGTCCCCTGTTATTTCTTAGAGCAGTCTCCCTTGCCCCCCTCCTCCCCTACATATCCCATAGCTTCTATTGAAATTATTAGCGGATAACCTGGCCCTGCAAGCAACTCTTTCTGCATTCATTAATTTGACTGCACTGTCGGACCTTTCTTGCACTGTTGGTGCTAATTCCTGTTTCCAGTCCATCAATACTCTTTGTGAGCAAATGATACACCAAGGCTTCCTGAGGCTTAGGCACAAAAAAGCCCCAACTAAACAATGCTAGTGAAAGATTAAGTTGTAAGATTGTTTTCAAACCTTGTTTTATCCTACCACTACTCTTATTCAGATTCATCGTCTTCAATTAGTACAACATCTTGCTGGAGTTGACCATGTTGGCCAGGTTTCCCCCCTCTTCTAAGAACCCTATAGAATTCACTTTAAAGTCCTCTTTCTTGTTCCTAGGACACTACATCCTGGTATATGTGTTTACTTTTCCAAATTACTGGTTCCCTACAGCTCTAGTTGACCACTTCATCCTCAGCATGTCAGTCAGCTTGTGATACCCTCTTCCACCCAGATTACATACAAGATACCCAACAAACTGTTTTCAGTTATTTTGCTCCAGCATTTTGGAATTTGCAACCCCCACCCTTAAGGTCTAAGTCTAACCATTCTTATTTAAAGTTACCCTCAAAATATGTCTTTTCTCCCAGGCCTTTGAGACATGGAGATGCACTTCCCTGGGCTGAAGAGATAGTCGATGTGTCCGCTGACTATCTCTTTCTGTCTCCCTTATCTTCTGATTATTGACATCTCTTTGTTGTAGTTGCAGATTTTTTTTTTCTTCTTGTTTCTTTCTGTATTTTATTTTGTTAACCTTTTGATTGTAAACCGTTTCATTGTGCCATGTATTCGAGAGACAATATTATAAGTTCAGAAAACTAAACCAAATGAAACATTCTCATCCAATAGCATATCTTTGCTCTATTAGACCAGATTTCCTCTACAATGAGAGAAAATGTGTGCCATGGTCTTCCAACCACATATTCTTTGGAAATTCTTCTCTCAGGAATGTTCCTTCTTTTCCATTTTGGATGCACCATGTTTATCATTCTGCTCCGCTGACTTTTTCTTTGTGAATCTATCCAGGTTGCTTGTGTAAAAGTGGCCTCTCTCCCTCACTATAAGTTCCTCTATCATACACTGTTATCCTCTTCCTAATAACCTTTCCAAAGTGCATCTGTGTGCTTTTTTGAGGCCATCTGCATTCCATCTTTCACCTCAGCCATTTGTGAGGCCACTTGGTCTGTCTGTGATGTACTAAATCACCAGTAGAGGGCCCCAGCAATGGAGTGTGGAAGCTGGAAGCCACGATCTTAGTGCCCTCTCCAAGATTTTTTGATGCTACCATCTATCCTGCCTACAGTGTTTTGTTTTCATTGTTTCCTTTGCAACTATATTCAAATTTTGCTAGTCAAAATGGTTCCTCTGCTTTCTCTAGAACTGGATGTACCCACTCTCAAGGCCCATACAGGGGAAAAAAAACCTCTAGAGAAAAAAATAGAATATACATTTTATCCAGATTAAAGAGGTGCTTGTTGGGGATGTGTTTAGGATGAGGAAGGAATACAGTACACATATGTAGAATTTGCAAAAGTATTTGTGCTATTTACACACTCCAACCTACTGCCCAAACGAACAGGTTCAAAGAAGTACATAAGTATATAGCACACATATATTTATGTTTTATTTTGTGAGACTGTATTTGTTTTGTATGATTTTGTATTCTTATGTATTAGATTTGTAATCTGCCTATGTTTATGTTTTTAAGCTTCTTGATATTCTACCTTTCTGTGGTACAACCAAGGCAATTTATATATTATATATAAAACGTAAGAATAGCCATGCTGGGTCAGACCAATGATCCATCTAGCCCAGTTTCCTGTTTCCAAGTGGCCAATCCAGGACACAAGTACTTGGCAGAAATCCAAATAGTAGCACCATTCCATGCTACCAATCCCAGAACAAGCACTGGCTTCCCTTATGTCCATCTCAATAACAGATTATGGACTTTTCCTCCAGGAACTTGTCCAAACTTGTCCAAACCTTCACGGTATTATGTAAGCCACATTGAGCCTGCAAATATGTGGGAAAATGTGGGATACAAATGTAACAAATAATAATAATAATAAACCCAGATACACTAATCACCTGTGAGGGAGTGAGTAGTGTAAGGGCAAGAATCACTCCCTCACTGATGCAGTTTAGCTCCCTTTTGGCACATGGCACTAATCTGCCAAGACAGAGGCTGAAGCTGACTTGGTTCAACCACCTGGCAGCAGGTGGCGCTAGACAGCAGAGGCTGAACCTGTCAGAAGGGCAGGGCTCAGGCCAGGAGGGAGCTAAAAGCCCTCAGGCAGTACAGATCAGGGAGGTCGAAATACAGAGGTCCCAAGGAGAAAGAGAGAGCAGGAGGCCCTGATACAGATGCTCCATCTCCAGGTACAAGGAGAGAGAGAGAGAGAGTGAGCAAGCAAGAGGTCCGATACAGAGGACCAGGGAAGTGGTGTGTCTCCAACTTAGAGCTTTAGAGCCGGTGTGGGAAGACTGGCAGGTAGGAGACACCTGAATTACAGTCAGGAAATACTTGCTAGGTTGTATGTTTAGAGGGAACCCAGGAGAATGTGTTAATGGACCCTGGCTTGGGCTAGGCTGTGAGCCAGCCCTGGAAGAAAGTACTAAGTATATTAAAGCACAAATAAATATAAACTAGTGGTTTATGTAGTACTTTTGTAGCTGATTGGTGCATTGAGAATGTCTTGATAGAATTACAGGGGAAACACCCTGCTTCTGTCAGGGCATGTTTCCATCTCCCCTCCCCCCCCCCCCCCCCCCCCCCCCCCCAATTGAAGTAGTATCCTTCCCTCTGTTTTCCTCCAACATGTTGCTTTGTCAATGCAAGATGTCAGTTGAGGTTACTGGGGAGTAAAACTGAGAACTATCTGAACAGGAAGTTGCAGGACCTGAAATGCTTCAGGGTTCCAGAACTGTCAGAATATGAGCGTGTCACATAAATATATCCACTGAATCCTTGAATGGGAAAGGACTATGCTGTTTGCTGTCCATGGTGCTAATCCTGCAAGCATCTGTCTCTTGTTTCACTGTGCTGCTAGGTGGCTCTATCCTTAGGAAGAATAAATACCAGGGCTGCTGTGTGCTGCACTGAGCAGAGTGAGCAGGACATGAGACTTGAATTTGGGTCCAGCGGTTTCTATTTACTTTGTGTCATAATTTACGGGATAATTTTTATTTGTCTCTTATATATTTTGTTTTTAATAATGTAAACCATCTTGAGCTTTTTGGCATTGATAGTATATTTTTTAAAAAATCGTGTATTGGTATTGTTATTGCATTTCCCCAATTTGTTTGAATTCTTTCTATTACTCCCACTGCATTTACCTCAGTGCATTTGACTGATGCTTAATTGCAGGTCACTTTCTTCTCCCAGGATGGCTGCATCTTCTTTCTCTTGCATTTTGTGATTTTAGTTCATATACTGGCCAAGAAGATTCACATCTTGGGAGACACAAATTTCAAGGCATGTTGCAATACAAGATTTAACACTCCACAATGTCAAGAAACTCCCTTTATGATGGCATGATCTTCGATCTTTTTAATAAATTCAAAAGGATCATTTGTACCCTTAGAGGTTCTGTGAAATACTGAGCATAAAACCCCAAATGGTTTCCTTCTCTTTGGGGCCACAGGTAGTTTCATGTTTAAGTATACATTTCTGTTTGAAAGGAGGAGGGATGAAACAAGGACTGAAAAGCCATCTCAGTTTTCAAGAGCCTCTCACTCCTGTATTGTACTTCTTGTAATGGTGTCACCCTGTAGACACCAGAAAGACAACAATGAAAACTGTAAGGGTTTGAGTCATTCAGTATGAGATTGGAAGGGAGGCCATTGTGAACAGATGTTCAGGCAGCAGGCCTGCAAATTAATACAAGAAAAAGCAAACAAACTGGAAACTAGAGCAGAGGGTGTAGAAGAGATCAGGTAATGGAGAATTTGGTGGTAACGAACATATAATGAAGCATTTTAGACTTGCCTGGCTCCCAGCTGAAGAATTAATTAGTTGTGTCATTACCCTATGTGTGAGCCCAATTAGAATGAGATGGTGAAGCACCTCATCACAGCATCATTGACATCTATCTATGCACCAGGGATGATGTCCCTCTACGCTATGCCAAAGGGGAGGGTGCTCAGGAGGAGGGAGTGGGTAGGAGAAGGAGTCATTTTGTCACTACACTCAAGACAGGAGAAAATCCCCAGTGCGAATTGGCATGGTGGATTTGTGGCTGAAGAATAAACAGAATCATTTATAGCATGTGGCCCAAGGCAAGCATCAACATTTTGTAGGTCCAGTAAGTCCTCACTTGCAAGTAATGCTCCATTATTTACATGCAGATAAGCACTAATTGTAGTGCATGCAGGTTAATGTGATAGGGATCATCTTGACATACATATTAAGGCCTTACTGCCTTAATATTTTTGCATATGCAAAACAGTATTAATGGGCATGTTAAACTTGATTACATTGACTCCATAATAGCCCAATTATAAAAGTTATCATGATGTTACTGTATATAGGAGCAACCTGGATTAGTTTTTATAAATAGGCTGTGATGTCCCTAACTATATATAGCTTATTTCATGACAATACTATAGTAGTATATGTAGCCTTGGGGTCTGTGGCCCTCACAGGGCATAAGCTGACTGTGGGGAGACCCTGGATACATACTTCAAGGAAGTTATCACTATCTGTGTAGGTCTGCCACCCATGGAGTACAGAGTTCTGGAGCTAGTCTAGTTAGAACCGGGATGCCGTTGTCCCTGGAATCACTTATTCTGCCACCTATTTCCTCTTCCAAAAATTCACAAACTGGTCTAGGGTTTGTTCTGAACCAATAACATTTTTTGAAAGTCTTTAAATAGTCAAAACAATAATAGGAATTAATCAAAATGCAGAGTATAAAATACATAGTAACATAGTAGATGACGGCAGAAAAAGACCTGCACGGTCCATCCAGTCTGCCCAACAAGATAACTCATATTTGCTGCTTTTTGTGTATACCCTACTTTGATTTGTACCTGTGCTCTTCAGGGCACAGGCCGTATAAGTCTGCCCAGCACTATCCCCGCCTCCCAACCACCGGCTCTGGCACAGACCGTGTAAGTCTGCCCAGCACTATCCTCACCTCCCAACCACCAGCCCTGCCTCCCAACCACCGGCTCTGGCACAGACCGTACAAGTCTGTCCAGCACTATCCCCGCCTCCCAACCACCAGCCCTGCCTCCCAACCACCGGCTCTGGCACAGACCGTACAAGTCTGCCCAGCACTATCCTCACCTCCCAACCACCAGCCCTGCCTCCCAGCCACCGGCTCTGGCACAGACCGTACAAGTCTGTCCAGCACTATCCCTGCCTCCCAACCACCAGCCCCGCCTCCCGATCTTGACTAAGCTCCTGAGGATCCATTCCTTTGGCATAGGATTCCTTTATGCTTATCCCACGCATGTTTGAATTCCGTTACCGTTTTCATTTCCACCACCTCCCGCGGGAGGGCATTCTAAGCATCCACTACTCTCTCCGTGAAAAAATACTTCCTGACATTTTTCTTGAGTCTGCCCCCCTTCAATCTCATTTCATGTCCTCTTGTTCTAAAACATTTAAATTCAGTTGGCCTCTTTCACTTGTACTTGAGTAGGGAAAATTTCTTCTTCCTCCTCTTTATATTCTCCCCCTAAGCTGAGGACTCCAGCAGTCTTTTTCCTCTACCTCTTCTTCCATTAGGGCAGATCTCAAGCATAGGCTGCAAGCAGTCTGCCCCTTGAACCCTGGATCCAGCTCCTGTCATATATCTCACAGCTGGATATTTTCTGTGGGGCCATCCTGGACTCAGATATGGCTGCATTCTGGCTCTTTGTCTCAGCTCCTGAGGTTGTCCTCTGACTCTTCCCCTTTACTTCCAGGGTCAATGGAAATCCTTTATTCTCCCTTGCTCAGGGGCCTCCTCCTCTTCCCCCATCTCCTTAATGTAATAAATCAGTATGAATGCCTTGACTTGGCCAGCTAAGGACAGTATGTTGTTGATACAGTTGTTTAGCCAACCAAAGACACACTTGTTGTGGTACAACGGTTTAGCTAACCAAAGACAGGAAAGTCCCTTTTGACTTGGTATTTTATATTACCATTCAGTGTTCCCTCCATTATGAGGTCTCTTCTTACCATTATCTAATTGGTAAGGAGAGCCTACCTATTTCTAGAAAGCAGTAGGTGGTGGCATAAAACAGTCAAACACAGTAATTAGTAGTTACACTAGAGGCCTTTACGCTCTACACATTATAGAATCTTAGGGTCTCTACAATTGGCTTTATAACTCTAGGGCCATCCTATCTCGTATAAGTGCCTCAAGTTAAATACTCTTCAGTATCCTAAAAGGAACATTCATGCATAGTGAATGCCTCCTCTAGATCAGCGGCTGCCCACCCTCTCCTGGACGCATACCTAGCCAGTCACATTTTCAGGATTACTACAATGAGATAATTTTACATACTACTACTACTACTTAACATTTCTAGAGCGCTACTAGGGTTACGCAGCGCTGTACAGATTAAGAAAAAAGGACAGTCCCTGCTCCAAGGAGCTTACAATCTAATGGGCGAAATGTCAAGTAGGGGCAGACCAGATTTCCTGAATAGAGGTATGGTGGTTAGGTGCCGAAGGCAACATTGAAGAGGTGGGCTTTTAGCAAGGCTTTGATGATGGGCAGGGAGGGGGCCTGGCGTATGGGCTCAGGGAGTTTGTTCCAGGCATGGGGTGAGGCGAGGCAGAAAGGGCGGAGCCTGGAGTTGGCGGTGGTGGAGAAGGGTACCGACAGGAGGGATTTATCTTGAGAACGGAGGTTACGGGTAGGAATGTAAGGGGAGATGAGGGTAGAGAGGTAGGGAGGGGCTGTAGATCGAGTACATTTGTAGGTTAAAAGGAGAAGCTTAAACTGTATGCGGTACCTGATCGGAAGCCAGTGAAGTGACTTGAGGAGAGGGGTGATATGAGTGTACCAGTTCAGGCATACCATGGGTCTCCAATATATGCAGCTTTATCTCATGCATATTCATTGTGGCAATCCTGAAAACCCAGCTGGCTAGGCGTCCCTCCAGGAGAGGTTAAAAAGCACTGCTCCAGGGTTTTCTTTTGAAGGTGTCCTGGTTAGTGAGTCTCGTTACACTCTCTAATTCTTTGATCTCTTTTCATGCCTTGTAGGTTAACCACTTCAATAAGAGCAAAGATCGGGCCATACTCATCACAGACAAGCATTTGTACAAACTGGAGCCCAATAAACAGTTTAGAGTGATGAAGTCTTTGCCACTAAAGACTGTAAGTATTTTCTTCACTAAACATCAAGGAGGGCATGCAGTTACCGTATTAAAATGTGCTTGTGGCTTGTGCCTTTAATCTGCAAACTGCCAGAAATATTTTATTTGCAAAGTGAATTGATGTGTTTAAGTAGATTTCTTGTACCCGTGACCCTGATAGAACTAAAGAAGTGGAATAAAGTGAAAGGAAATGGTCACTTGAACAGGGCAGGAAGAAGGCATAGGCAAACTAGGCACCTGACTAGGGTCCAACTGGAACTGCTAATTCAATGGCTCCCAAGGCAGAATTTTGCTCTGTTGAGTAGTCTGCTAGCAGAAAGAAAAGGAGGGAGAGGGAGGGGAGGGACCATGATCATGGCTGCCAGCAGCGATCTGTCTATTCCCCTCATCCACTATGCATCATCCTTCAGTTGGCAGGAGGAGTTTCTTAGCTGCTGCTTCATCCTCTGCTCAGTCAGAACCATGTGGGGCCAGTCTGAAAGTTTTGCATGTATGTTACAATGCGGGCTCAATGCCTACCAAAAGGTTAATCCTTCCTTGTACCTAGAATAGACTTTCAGGAAAGGAAGTAGGAGCCAAAATTGTGGTAGAACTCATGCATGCAGGGAATAAGGACTTTTAGTAGCCAGGCAAAGGAGAAAACAAACATAGATAAAGTACGGCATGTGGCAGGCAAATCGGCAGGAATAAATGAGCCGCTTAGCTGGTCCTTAAAAGCCAACATCTTCCTTTTCCAGGTGCTATTGGCTCTTGAATTTCTGCTACCAAAATCCATGAATTTACAACCTCACCTTTGTATTATCCTATGGATATTTTCTATGGGGCCA
The DNA here is from genome assembly GCF_901765095.1 of Microcaecilia unicolor. Taxonomy (NCBI): domain Eukaryota; kingdom Metazoa; phylum Chordata; class Amphibia; order Gymnophiona; family Siphonopidae; genus Microcaecilia; species Microcaecilia unicolor. Next base: position 45,411,681 of record NC_044031.1, on the reverse strand, counting down.
ATATTTAGACCACGGGAGATAGCTGGACTGTCTCCTGCGTTCGGCGCTGAGCCTGGACAGTCAATGCTAGGCCATCACCGGTGACCAGCATTGAATATCCAGTTTATTGTTGGCTGGTTTAAACTTAACTGGCCAAGTTGATATTCAGTGCTGGCCAGTTAAGTTTAAACCGGCCAAAGATAGGCCTGCTTTTTTTGTAAGCCCAATTTGGCCACCAAATATAGCTGGTGATGCGCTGAATTTAGCGGATAGCCAGCTAAATCGCACAATATAGCCAATAATCCACTAAATGGTGACCCTGAACATTCAGCAGGAGTGGAGGAGTGGCCTCATGGTTAGTGCAGCAGGCCTTAATCCTAGCAAGCTGGGTTCAGTTCCCACTGCAGCTCCTTGTGACCTCGGGCAAGTCACTTAACCCTCCATTGTCCCAGGTTTTAGATTTTGAGCCCTCTAGGGACAGAGAAATTGCCTGCATATAAAGTGTACAGCGCTGCATACATCTAGTAGTGCTATAGAAATGATTATTAGTAGTAGATAACCAGCTATCTCCTGCTGAATATTTGCGGATAGAGTTACTTCTTTCTTTGGAGGAGGTTTGCCGTCTGGTGTGACAGCAAGGCCCTAGATCCTCGCTCTTGTCCTACACAGACCCTGCTTGAATACCTTCTGCACTTGTCTGAGTCTGGTCTCAAGACCAACTCTGTAAGGGTTCACCTTAGTGCAATCAGTGCATACCATTACCGTGTGGAAGGTAAGCCGATCTCAGGACAGCCTTTAGTTGTTCGCTTCATGAGAGGTTTGCTTTTGTCAAAGCCCCCTGTCAAGCCTCCTACAGTGTCATGGGATCTCAATGTCATTCTCACCCAGCTGATGAAACCTCCTTTTGAGCCACTAAATTCCTGCCATCTGAAGTACTTGACCTGGAAGGTCATTTTCTTGGTGGCAGTTACTTCAGCTCGTAGAGTCAGTGAGCTTCAGGCCCTGGTAGCCCAGGCCCCTTACACCAAATTTCATCATAACAGAGTAGTCCTCCGCACTCACCCTAAGTTCTTGCCAAAGGTCGTGTCGGAGTTCCATCTGAACCAGTCAATTGTCTTGCCAACATTCTTTCCCAGTCCTCATTCCTGCCCTGCTGAACGTCAGCTGCACACATTGGACTGCAAGAGAGCATTGGCCTTCTACCTGGAGCGGACACAGCCCAACAGACAGTCCGCCCAATTGTTTGTTTCTTTTGATCCCAATAGGAGGGGAGTGGCTGTGGGGAAACGCACCATATCCAATTGGCTAGCAGATTGCATTTCCTTCACTTACGCCCAGGCTGGGCTGGCTCTTGAGGGTCATGTCACGACTCATAATGTTAGAGCCATGGCAGCGTCGGTAGCCCACTTGAAGTCAGCCTCTATTGAAGAAATTTGCAAAGCTGCGACGTGGTCATCTGTCCACACATTCACATCTCATTACTGCCTGCAGCAGGATACCCGACGTGACAGTCGGTTCGGGCAGTCAGTTCTTCAGAACCTGTTTGGGCTTTAGGATCCAACTCCACCCCCCGAGGGCCCTGTATGTTCTGTTCCAGGCTGCACTCTCAGTTAGTTGGTAAATTTTTTAGGTCAATCTCAGTTATGTCCTCAGTTATGTCCTCGCCAGTTATTTTGAGTGAGCCTGGGGGCTAGGGATACCCCATCAGTGAGAACAAGCAGCCTGCTTGTCCTCGGAGAAAGCGAGTGCTACATACCTGTAGAAGGTATTCTCCGAGGACAGCAGGCTGATTGTTCTCACAAACTCGCCCGCCTCCCCTTTGGAGTTGTGTCTTCCCTTGCTTTGTTTTGCTACATATGGGACGGACGAACACGAGCCAGTTCGGGCGGGAAGACGGCCGCGCATGCGCGGTGCGCATGAGCGCGCGAGGACTAGCAAAGGCCTTTGCTAGTGAAGTTTCCGATTGGAGGGGCTGCCGTGGACGTCACCCATCAGTGAGAACAATCAGCCTGCTGTCCTCGGAGAATACCTTCTACAGGTATGTAGCATTTGCTTTAAGTAGTTCCCTTACAGAAGAATTTTATATATGGTGCTGAATGTTAGCATTACTTCCATTGCCAAATTTTCAGAGTGGAAAAGCACTATAATAGATGCAAGGCATCTAACAAGGTGTCCAGCATCTTCCTTCCCCTACATCTCTCTGTTTCTCTACCTCCCCCCCCCCCCAAGATGTTGTGCATCTCCCCTTCCCAGGTCCCAATCCAACGTGTTCAGCAGCTTACCTCCCCTCTCCAGGGTGGTACCACATGGCAGTCAATTTGTCTAATGGAGGCTCATCATGGCCAGCATGACGCCTTGAGCATCCATGCAGAGCCAGCAGGAGGACATAGGCTTGTCTTTGTTCTAGTGTTGCCAGAGCAATGTTGGATGCCAGGATAGTAGGAGGCAATTTGAAACTTTTGGGAGATAGGAAGGGAAATCAAGGTGGGGAGACTATTTTAATTCTAGATTGTGCAGAAAGGAAGTGGATGGGGAGGATAGGATAGGCAGTATCTGGAGTAGCCTAGTGTTTAGAGGAGCAGCCAGCGAACCAGGGGAACATGGTTTAAATCTCACTGCGGCTCCTTATGATCTTGGGGGAAAGTCACTTAACCCTCTATTGTCCTAGATACAAACTTATCCCCCCCCCTCCCCTTTTTTACAAAGCCACACTAGCGGCTGCCACGCAGTAATGACTACATATGCCATTGAAAGTGAATGGGCTGTTTCAGTATTACTGAACGGCAACCACTAGTGCAGGTTTGTAAAAGTGGAGGTTAGATTGTGCACCCTCCAAGGTCACAAAAATATCTACTGTACCTGAATGTATACCACTTAGATAGCTTTGGGGCTTGCAGGCAACATATAAGAAATTAAGGGGGGAAGTTATCAACTTTTGGCTACTGTGAAGATATGTTGTTTTACTGTTAAGCCCAGTTATTAGTAACTAGGTGTCGTTGCATAGAATGGTACCTGGACTAAAATAGCACAAATTAGTGGTAAAATAGCATGTCTTAATTACAGCCCACATTGATAACTATTCCCCTAAATTAAATTAATGTATTCGCACAGGTTTGATATACCTCACATTGTACTGAAAACACCTCTATGTGGTTTGCAGTTACCAAAAATATATGTAATGAAAGAAATGAAAAAAAAAAAGAGATAATAATGATATAAATACAAGGAGGTGGGGGTGGGAAGAGTTGCAAGCAAAGGAAAGGGGGCAGCATCAACAGAAGGGATAGTTGGTATAGGGAGATATCACAGGAGGTGGTGCTTGGGGAAACACCTTTTCAAACAGTTGGGTTTCTAACATCTTTTTGAACCGGGGGTATGATGGCTCCTGCCAAATGATGAGGGTGTAAATGGGTGTTAAGTATAATTTGGTTTTTTAAAAAAAAGTAATTGTAGGCTCACTGTAGCAGCTGAGTTTTGCTGTTATGTGAACGTTAATGTAGTACAGAGGCTGGGGAATGTTGTAGATATCAGTGAAGGAATGCACGTGCTTGCTGAGTCTTCCTGGTAAGCCAGGGTAAACATTATAATGTAGCCGTTTGTGAGCAGTTGGGAGGGTAAACCCGGATAGGCAGGACCTGTGCTGTTTGGTGTCTGGCTGTCTGAGTGTGTGATAGGGATTAAGCTTAATTGATGAATGAATGAAAGTGACAGGGTTCCTGCCTGAGAGTTGGCGATTGTGAGTGAGTGTCACAGTAGGCAGAGAGCTGATGTGCAGGGTTAAGAGGCTCTGCAGGGGCAGGGAAATTGTGACTGAAAAGAGTGCAGAGACTTGGTGAACAAATTATTATAAATTGAATTATCAAAAGTGATATCTGCCACACTGTTTCCTGAAGCTAAAGCCAGCCAGACTTCAGAGTGTGCAGATTGAAATGCAGACAGCTCAAGATTGTGCTGTCTGCTGAAAAACAGTCAGGTTAAAAAAAAAAAAACAACAACAACAACCCTGTAGCTGTGAAGTGAAAGCAACTTAGAGTAGTGACTCCCTGTTCACTTAACAAACATCAACCTAAATGCTGCATGGAGAGGGGAAACAAGAGACAGGTTGCTAAAGTTAAGTGTTCCAAGTGCAAAGAGTGTGTGTTACTTGATGACCTAGATGCAAGGCTGTGTCACCACATTCCCCTGTTGGTCAAGAAACAAGTAAATTATGACACTCAGCTCAGGAAGATACACAGGGGAATTTAGAGACATTAAACCCAGGCAAAACCTGTGTGGGAGGGTTTATTTAGGGATACTGAATTATCCAACTGTGTTCTGATATGACAGACTAGACTGAAAAGATTAATGTTCTAGGCACTGACATTGCATCAAATATAGGGAGACAGGGTTTCTTACCCTTTTGAGTTGTTAAAGATAGGAAGTAGGCACAACTACAGAGAAGCATTGCAGCAAGTCTGCAGATGTCGGATACCTGAAGAAGAACTAACCACTGCAAGAAAGTGACGAGCCAGTGAAGCCAAGTTTATATGCCTAATTTTAGAGACTGAGCTTGTGGAAAGGGGAAGACAGGGAACATGGACTGACACAGACATACAAAACAAACAGACACAAGTATATACTTACCTGGGTGGAGATAGTCAGGTCTCATCCGAGTGTTCCGGAAACTTCCTTTCCTGAAAAAGAGAACACAGAAATGTAAGAAAAGAATGTCTCTTATATGATTGATATAAACAAAATAGGATTCAAACATAAAACTTCACTGATACTTATCTGATAGTTACATTATTTCAGGTGCACAGCAGGAGGGTTACCTGCAAGAGAGGTACGAATATTAATGATTTGTGTTTTGAGACTGCTGAAAATGTGTGAAGAGTTATAACGCTGCTGTGTACAAATTGTTGTCGACAACCCTCATAGAAATTGTATTCATACAAAGTTAGAGATTTCTACCATTGAATTTTATTACCTGTTAAATAAATAATCTTATTATTAACCAACAAACTGGTTGTACTTCCTCCCACATTCATAATTGAGTTTGGGAAAATACATAGTTAATTAATTTAACATAACTATCCTTTTTGTGAGACTTAACTGGTGTAGGCTACTATAACATCCGAACCACCCCAGCCATGACAAAAACATTAAAAATAAGCAAAGGTGCAATTTTACTTTCTACTACTAGGGGTTCATGAGGGGCAAAGAATTCCAGAGGGCTGGGCCTAGTTAGAGAATGTGGTGTTTCTGGATAGGTCTAACTGAAGTTAGCATGGAGAAGGCAAGGATAGAAGAGTTTGTTGGGAGGAATGCAGGGGCCATGGTGGAACATACGGTAATAGAAGGTAAGCAATGTAATTAGAGACACCAGGAAGTAGCCCTTTATAGACTTAACTTTTGAAACTGATCCTGGCTTTCGCTGGTAGCTAGTGTTGGTACTTCAATAGGGGGAGTGACATGATCATGAAGACAAGCATTTTACATCAGTTTAACTGCTGTTGATTGAACAAGCTTGAGGTGCTGCAATGTGGAAGGTGGAAGTCTGTTATAAAGGGAATTGCAGTCATCCAAATGAATAATGACCAGTGCCAGGATGAAAGTCCAAAGCCGGGCAGTAGAGAGTAGGAGCTTCAGGGATCAAATGTGATGAAGAGCATAGAAGGAGGATTGGACCACCGTTCACTTGGGCCTTAAAGGTTGACCTTGGTGCCAAAAATGAAACCAAGAATTTGAACTGAATCACAAAAAGAGAGTGGGTGGTCCTCAATGGTAGGCGAATGGGGGAAAGAGGGAGCAGGGCTGTGAGGATTAAGAAATAAAATAGCCTCACATTTGGAAGAATCAAGAAAGAAACACTGGTCCTTTAGGTAGGTGGATACAGCACAGAGGCAAGAATTGAGGGGAGGGACATCAAGGGAGGAAGATGAGTCTGAACAAGATTTGCTCATCATCGGCATAACAAAAGGGGCTGCACCCTAAAGACTGAATCAAGAGAAGAGGTGAGAGGAGCTAATTAAACAGCATTGGAGAGAAAAAGGAGCCCTGGGTGACCTCACAGTTAATAGCTTGGAGAGTTGAATAGGTATCCCTGATTTTTACCTGAAAACTCCTATTCAAGAGATAAGAGTGGAACCAGCTATGTACCATGCTTGTGATTCCAGTTATTCTATTTATGAGGTCAGATGGATTTGAGGAGAATTGAGGCAATGTCTGGGAATGGAAATGTTTTTCTTTATGAGATCAGACCCCTGTGCCTAGGTTTTGCAGGTTAGGCTAGCCACTGACAGTGAAAACCAGTAGCAGGTACCTTACTTGCTTCACATCCCTCCCCCCCCCCCCCTCTCCAAATACACAGTACTTCTTCTGGGACCACCCAGAATTTAAATGTTTCAATTTATCCACCTAATGAAATTTGACATCTAAATTCAGCCACTGGGATAGTTTCAAAGAGGCCAATCTAGCCACTTACCTCCATTTGTTAGGCAGCTGGATCTCTTTGAAAAGTCATCCTGCATTTTGTTTTTGGCGGAGTGGAGGAGTACCCTAGTGGTTAGTGCAGTGGACCTTGATCCTGGGGAACTGAGTTCAATTCCCACTGTAGCTCTCTGTGACTCTGGGCAAGTCACTTAACCCTCCATTGCCCCTGGTATAAAATAAGTACCTGAATATATGTAAACTGCTTTGAATGTAGTTGCAAAATACCACAGAAAGGCGGTATATCAAGTCCCATTTCCCTTTCCCTATTTGAGATTCTACATGGAATGTTGCTACTATTGAGATTCTGTTGCTACTACTTGAGATTCTACATGGAATGTTGCTATTCCACTAGCAACATTCCATGTAGAAGCCTGCCCTTGCAGATCAGCAACGCGGCCGCGCAGGCTTCTGTTTCTGTGAGTCTGACGTCCTGCACGTACGTGCAGGACGTCAGACTCACAGAAACAGAAGCCTGCACGGCCGCGTTGCTGATCGGCAAGGGCAGGCTTCTACATGGAATGTCGTTTGTGGAGGAGTAGCCTAGTGGTTAGTACAGTGGACTTTGATCCTGGGGAACTGGGTTTGATTCCCACTGTGGCTCCTTGTGACTCTGGGCAAGTCACTTAACCCTCCATTGCCCCTGGTACAAAATAAGTACCTGAATATATGTAAACCGCTTTGAATGTAGTTGCAAAAACCTCAGAAAGGCAGTATGTCAAGTCCCCTTTCCCCTCTAAGGTACTGAATAGGAATGTAGTTATCACTTTGGGTTTGTTTTTTGGACAGTGACCAGCACATGGTTTGAGGCCCCTAGTAAATATTTATTCTTGATTTGGGAACTGTAAATGAATGGTCTCTTAGGGAAAGTTGTATTATTTGCATGTTGTGTAATTAGGAGGTTAATGAATACATACTCTGTCTCCATGCCCCTCAGCTCAATGACTGATGTCTTGTGTGCTTTAACTCTTTACAAACTACCCACTAAGTAAAAGCAAATTAGCCCTCAATTACAGCTGTTGGAGGAAAGTAGCCTTCTAATTGGCTGGAGGACAGTCTAAAGCAAAGATTAGACAGACCTCCTCCTCCCCCACCCAATTAAGATTTCTTTTTCTCTGACAAGGGCAGTCAGGCTTTTGTAAGATAATGGAGAGATAATTAACCCTTGGAGACTTTGCAGACACCCAGCTGCAGGCACTTCTCTACACCACAGGGGTAGGGTCCTTTCACCAGAATGACACTCCCCACCCTATCAAGGATGATTGAATAATTGAGTGTGAGAGAATGGGAGGTTTCTGTCAGGCTAAGTGATTGTCTGGAACTCATAATCCTACATGAAATATTAAATCAAAAGATGCTTGGCTTGGATTTTGGTTTTCATTACTGCCCCGTCCAAATCTATGCGCAAGTAGGCCGATGCTCAAAATGTAACGCCGGCGTTAGAGGAGATTAGCGCAGGACTAACGCCAGCATTAGTGAGCACAGAATGCTCAGAGAGCTGTAGTGCGGGAGACAATTGCGTGCCAAAGATTAGCGCAAATGGCTTGCAAATGTAGTCAAACGGGTGTTAATGAGGTCATTTCCTCTTACCTCCCAATGCTCAGAGAACAGCGCACAAAACAATGCCGCCTTACCGCTGAAAACCTAACGCCAGCTCGGAGCAGGCATTAGGGTGTTCGAAGAGAGGATTTCTCATGATTCTTTCTTTAAAATCTGCCAGTTTGGATTTCTTTTGGAAGTGAAAGAAAGCCCATGCATCCTATGGGCGCCGGTATCCTATATAATAATTCTCACCTCCAACGTTCGGTCTCTGCCTGGGAGCATGGCTCTGTGGTCTGATTCCGGCAGTAGATCATTGATGTCATCCGCATCACACAGCCTCTTCTATCGCTTCTGTTTCTGCTGTTCGTGTGATGGGACCACACGAACAGCTGAAACAGAAGAGAAAGAAGAGGCTGTGTGAAGCGGCGTCCCTACAGTGCAGGAGGTAAAAACGTGCAGGAGGTGGGGAGGGGGTCCTGAAACGACAGGGGAGGGAAGTGGGGGGTCATGAACGACACGGGGGGGAGGGGGTCCTTCTTTCGCTTCTGAAACAGAAGCGAAAGAAGAGGCTGTGTGAAGCGTGCGGGAGGTAAAAACGTGCAGAAGGTGGGGAGGGGGGGTCCTGAAACGACAGGGGAGGAAAGGGGGGTCATGACCAACACGGGGGGGAAGGGGGTCATGAAACTACAGAGGGGGGTCCTGAAACGACATGGGGGAGGGGATTCCTGGAAATCAACTGGAAGGGTAGGGGCAGGTCCTGGAAGGGGAGGGGGGTCCTGGATCAGGGGGTAGGGGGGATGGGAAGAAGGGGGAGGGTAAGAAGGGGAGGAGGAGGGGAGGGGGTCCTGGAACTCGGAGAGGGGGGAGAGGCGGAGTGGGAAGGGGAGAGGGGGGTTGGTAAGAAGTGGCAGGGGGGGGGTCCTGGAACTCACATGTGAAGAAGTGGGAAGGGTTTCAGGAACTCAGACAGGGGTGGAAGGGGGGAGGGGAAGGGGGTTCAGCAAACTCTTGGTCTCGCTGTGTCTCACATATGCACTCGCACACACTGTCATTCTGACACACACACACTCTCTCTCACAGACACAATCACACCCAATCTCACTCTCTCTCTGACACACACACACACTCGCTCAGTCACTCTCTCTCTCTCTCTCTCACACACACACTCTCTCAAACTTACACACTACGAGGAAAACCTTGCTAGCGTCTTTTTCCTTAAAAACGGTTATCAATAGAAATCAAACAAAATAAAACATGGAAAAGAAAATAAGATGATACCTTTTTTATTGGACATAACTTAATACATTTCTTGATTAGCTTTCGAAGGTTGCCCTTCTTCCTCAGATCGGAAATAAGCCATGTTTTATTTTGTTTGATTTCTATTGATAACCTTAAGAGTGGACTAACACGGCTACCACACTCCTCTCCTTAAAAACGGAAACGGGCCTTTTTTACTAGTTAAGAAATAAATGCGTGCAATTCCAAGCAAATCTGAAAGCGAAAGCACACATTGGCAGCTGTTTCCTGCACTTAAATATAAGCCTTCCAAATAAAAAAAAAAAATTGAAAAGCTGGTATTTAAAGGCACAGGAAACAGGTGCCAATGTGTGCTTTGCTTTCGGGTTTGCCTGGCGCATGCGCACAAGAGCCGAGCTTACCATAACTCTTCCGCGCATGCACCAAGCAAGTTCGCCTCTTGCTTTCATTTTTACGGTGCGCATATAATTTGAATACTGTTTCCTCTGAGCGTTGGCGAGCTAGTTTTCTGCGCTGCTCCGGGAGTATGAGCTCTGCGCTGTTGGCTTTACCGTGGGAGTTCTGAGCATCAGCCTGAAGGTGAGTTGCAAATTTAGATGCAATAGGTCAGGGGTTCCCAAACTGCTTGTCAAACCACAAATGGGGTTGTACATACGCCATTTGGGGTCATGACCTATCCCAGAAGTACGTAGGAACATTATGGCCACGCGCCTTGGCAGGGTCAGAGAGAATGATACAAATGCAACCATGGAGTCACAGCCCTAAAAAGATGGGTAATTACAGCAATAAGTTGTTTCCAGCATACGAGGGGTACAGACAGGGTGTTTAAGTGTGGCAAAAAGACATATGGAGGGACATAATTGAACGAAAACGCCTATCTCCATGGGCGTTAATCTCCAAGAACGGGTCCGTGAAGGGGCGGACCGAACCGTATTTTGGGAAAAAATAGACGCCCATGTTTTATTCAACGATGTGTGAGCTGGGCGTTTTTGTTTTTCAGCGATAATGGAAAATGAAAGCGCCCAGCTCAAAAACGAATACATCCAAGGCATTTGTTCGTGGGAGGGGCCAGGATTCATAGTGCACTGGTCCCCCTCACATGCCAGGACACCAACCGGGCACCCTAGGGGGCACTTTTACAAAAACAAAAAAAAAGGTAAAAGAGCTCCCAGGTGCATAGCACCCTTCCCTTGTGTGTTGAGCCCCCCAAATCCCCCTCAAAACCCACTGCCCACAAGTCTACACCATTACTATAGCCCTAAGGGGTGAAGGGGGGCACCTACATGTGGGTACAGTGGGTTTGGGGGGGGGTTGGACGACTAATAAGCATTAAGCAGCACAATTGTAACAGGTAGGGGGGGGATGGGCCTGGGTCCACCTGCCTGAAGTCCACTGCACCCCCTAACAACTCCTCCAGTGACCTGCATACTGCTGCCAGGGAGCTGGGTATGACATTTGAGGGTGAAAATGAAAATGTGTGAAACATCATTTGTTTGTGGTGGGAGGGGGTTAGTGACCACTGGGGGAGTCAGGGGAGGTCATCCCCGATTCCCTCCAGTGGTCATCTGGTCATTTAGGGCACTTTTTGGGGCCTTATTCGTGAAAAAACAGGGTCCAGGAAAAGTGTCCTAAATTCTAGCTAAAAACGCATACTTTTTTCCCATTATCGGTGAAATGTGCCCATCTTTGTTCGGCAGATAACCACGCCCCAGTTCCGCCTTCGCCACACCTCTGACACGCCCCCATAAACTTTGTCCGCATCCGCGACGGAGTGCAGTTGAAAACGCCCAAAAATCGGCTTTCGATTATACCGCTTTATTCGTTTTTGTGAGATAAACGTCCATCTCCCGATTTAGGTCGGAACTTGGGCGTTTTTCTCGTTCGATTATAAGCTGGATGGTAACATAGTAGATGACGGCAGAAAAAGACCTGCACGGTCCATCCAGTCTGCCCAACAAGATAATTTCACATGTGCTACTTTTTGTGTATACCTTACCTTGATTTGTATCTGCCATTGTCAGGGCACAGACCGGATAAGTCTGCCCAGCACTAGCCCCACCTCCCAACCACTAGCTCCACCTCCCAACCACCGGTGCTGCCACCCAATCTCTGCTAATTTTCTGAGGATCCATTCCTTCTGAACAGGATTCCTTTATGTTTATCCCATGCATGTTTGAATCCCGTTACCGTTTTCATCTCCACCACCTCCCGCAGGAGGGCATTCCAAATATCCAGCAGTCTCTCCGTGAAAAAATACTTCCTGACATTTTTCTTGAGTCTGTCCCCCTTCAATCTCATTTCATGTCCTCTAGTTCTACCGCCTTCCCTAATCGGGCACTGGTCTGAATATTGGCTGGTTCCCGCAATAGCTATTGAGTGCCCAGCCATGGCCAGCATTGAGCATCTGGGTTAAATGTAGTCTGTAGTTCTCAGAGGCTTAAAAACTGCTCACCACCATGGGATGAATATAGGACCAACTAACATTTAGCACACAGAGGTTTACTTTGGGCTTTGCACAGATTTTCTTTGTGCTAAAATGATATTCAGTGTAGCAAAGATTCTAGAACACAAGCCTCTTTTTAAAGGGAGAAATAGTTTGTTGTTCTGCTTTTACCTTAATGAGTATGGAAATGCATGCTAAGGAGCTGCAAAGGGACTTCCCGGTACTTCTCGTGCAACAAAGTGTGTTCATTTTAGTACCGATTTTTACCTCCAGCTTGGTGCAGAATCTTTACTTCAACCCTGGAGGTGAAGTAGTTTTTAACCCAGAGGGGTCCATGCAGAAGACCCTGCATTAGAACCACTGACTGCAATGCTTCTACTGAGAGCTTTCCACAAAATATGACCCCTGGGATGCAGTACTCAATGAGCCATGCAAATTCCTGCTGTGTTCAAATCATGGCAGTAATCCACAGCTCATTGTGAAATGTCCCCTTCCTGTCAAGCGCATGAGCAGAGATTGGCTCACACAGGGACATTTTTAAAATGTCTGCAATATCCCTGGTAGTCTATGGCCCCCCCTCCTCCCTGACCCAATATGTAGCATTTTTCATCGACTCGTTTTGGCCTCCTGACATGAACTCCCTAACTTAAAATCAAGAAGCCCTGGTAGATTAGTGGCCCCTCCCTCCAAATCCTGTCCCTCTGCCATCCCAACTTAAACCCCAAAAGCCCTGGTAATCTAGTGGCCCCCCCTCTGTACCACAGATCCAGCCCCCTCCTTTGCCATTATAAAAAAAATCTCGCTGCCACCCCTCCCACTCTCCTGACCCCCTTCTGAACCCCCAGGACCCCCTCAGGGCAGACTTGCAAGAGGCAGGAACAATGTCCACTTGTTCCTTCCTCAGCATTGCCATCTTGGAAAATGGCAATGCCTGAGCCCATGTGGTGCATCCTGGGATGCACTGAGGGGTAAATCTGCCAAATAAGGGAATATTTCCCTTATTTGGCAGACTGATCTCGCTCAGTGAATAAGAATAGTCATACCAGATCAGAACAATGATCCATCTAGCCCAGTATCCTATTTCCAACAGTGGAAAGTACTTGACAGAATCCCAAATAGTAGCATGATTCATGCTACTGATCCCAGGGACAAGTAGTGGCTTTCCTCATGTCTATCTCAATAACAGACTATGGACTTTTCCTCCAGGAACTTGTCCAAACCTTTTTAAAACCCAGATACACTAACCACTGATACCACATCCTCTGGTAACGAGTTCCAGAGTTTAACTATTCGCTGAGTGAAAAATATTTCCTCCTGTTCGTTTTAAAAGTATTATTCTCTTTGAAAATTTGTTGTCAGTTTCTATCCTTTTCCCTTTATACATGTTTTTATTTAAAAATTGTGAAATCTTTCAATAAAATAAAGTAATACCACGTAACTTCCTGGAGTGTTCGTCTTTGTACTTTTTTGAAAAAGTAAAAAAATCGATTCACTTCTACTTGTTCTACACCGCTCAGGATTTTGTAGACCTCAATCATCTCCCCTCAGGCGTCTCTTTTTCAAGCTGATGAGCTCTAATCTCTTAAGCCTTTCCTCATATGAAAGGAGTTCCATCCCCTTTATCATTTTTGGTCACCCTTCTTTGAACCTTTTCTAATTCCACTATATCTTTTTTAAGATATTGACCAGAATTGAACATAATACTCAAGGTGAGGTCACACCATGGAGCAACAGAGGCACTATAGTATTCGTGGTCTTATTTTCCATCTCTTTCCTAATTTTATGTTTCTATGTCTCAATTCCTAGCATCCTGTTGGCTTTTTGGCTGCCACCGCACACTGGGTAGAAGATTTCAGCGTATTGTCTACAATACCATGTAACTTCCTTGAGTGTTCGTCTTTGTACTTTTTGAAAGAGTAAAAAAAAAAAAATCGATTCACCTCTACTTGTTCTACACCGCTCAGAATTTTGTAAACCTCAATCATCTCCCCTCAGCCATTTCTTTTCCAAGCTGATGAGCGCTAATCTCTTAAGCCGTTCCTCATATGAGAGGAGTTCCATCCCCTTTATCATTTTGGTCACCCTTCTTTGAATCTTTTCTATTTCCGTTATATCTTATATTAAGGTATGGCGACCAGAATTGCACACAAGTGTGGTCACACCACGAAGCGATACAGAGACATTATAATATTCTTTGTCTTTTTTCTATCCCTTTCTTAATAATTCCTAGCATTCTGTTTGCTTTTTTGGCCGTCGCCACACACTGGGCAGAAGATTTCAGCTTATTGTCCACAATGACACCTAGATTGAGTGTTCCTGCCTCTTGAAGATATGCCCTGGAGAGAGAATCTAGACTGCTCAGAGAGGGGATGGGGTGAAATGGATTCTGCTAGACCCTAGGGAATTCTTTTTTTAATTGCAGAATAGGGGGCTCAGGAATGAAGGAGAGGGGCCACTAGACTACCAAGGTCTTTTTGTTTTGTTGGGGGTGGGGAGTCAGATTGGTTAGGTTCAATTCAGGGATTGAGAGAAGGGGGCATTAGATTACCAGGGAAAGGGAGGCCAATGCAGACGGCTATGTAGGGGGCAGGGGGTTCAGGTCAGTGGGGTTCTCCTTACTCTTTTTGCCACCTCAGACATGATGGTGAATTTCTCATATCCTGCTTGCATTGTGCTCCCCCAGAAATGTCTCTGCATTGCCATGGGTTACTCAGTAGACATCTTTACATGCGTTTTAATCAGTTGAGCACTGGTATCTACTGCGAGCACGAAACCCTGTCTGTTCACATTGAGTCCTCATTAAGCATGTGCTTGTACCCATGGTAGCTTTTTACATCAGTCCCGAAGTACGCTTACGTAGGCTTACAAAGGGTCTGTTGGTAATTGGTTACTGTTTGTTATTATTACTTGTTTTTCACTCTGTTTGTGTATTTCTGCTATATTTTCTTCGTTTCGTGTATGATCTGCTAAATAAAAGAAAAAGAAAAAAATTTTAAAAAATGAAGGAAAATGCAACCAGCTGGTGAGGGGCAGTGGAACATCTTTTTGGTTGGAAGGGCCAGAAAAACTACCTTCTTGCCCTGCCCCAAGCATCTTCTTGTCCTGCCCCACATTCTCTACTTGCTGATTTCCTGTTTGGCAAAATATTAATGGGGCCATGGCCCCTGTGGCTTACCTCATTCTGCTGCCTATGCAGCTGGCAACCCTATTGGACAAGATTAGATTTAGATTAATTATGTATAACCCGCTCTTATTCAGGGCAGAGAACAATAAAACATGCATAAAAATAACAATACACAAATATCACGCTATCAAAACAGTGGAGGAGTGGCCTAGTGGTTAGAGCACCGGTCTTGAAATCCAGAAGTGGCCGGTTCAAATCCCACTGTTGCTCCTTGTGATCTTGGGCAAGTCACTTAACTCTCCATTGCCTCAGGTACAAACTTAGATTGTGAGCCCTCCTGGGACAAAGAAATATCCAGTGTACCTGGCAACGTGGCTGTGCAGGCTTCTGTTTCTGTGAGTCTGATGTCCTGCACGTACCAGAAGCCTGCGCTTGCAGATCAGCAATGATTCTGGAATCCTAAAGAGTGACAAGATTCCATGCAGAATCTCAAAGAGTAACAACATTCCATGTAGAACCCTAAAGAATAACAAGTGGAGGAGTGGCCTAGTGGTTAGAGCACCAGTCTTGACATCCAGAAGTGGCCGGTTCAAATCCCACTGCTGCTCCTTGTGATCTTGGGCCAGTCACTTAACCCTCCATTGCCTCAGGTACAAACTTAGATTGTGAGCCCTCCTGGGACAGAGAAATATCCAGAGTACCTGAATGTAACTCACCTTGAGCTACTACTGAAAAAGATGTCAGCAAAATCTAAATAAATAATTCAAAACCCAAAACACCCAAGCATGATCAGAGCAAATGAATGTCCATACATTGCAGTTCATTGTCCAACAAAAGTCCAAAACAAAATCAAGGCAGTCCCATCTCATCAGGTACCTGGTAAGCAAAGTAAATGGTCCCTCAATTGACCCGTAAATGTGTCTGCTTTTTTTTTTTTTTACCCCCAAAGGTAGTTTATTCAAAGATATTATCATAAAATATCTCCTGCACTTTGTAGGTGGTGGGGCTGAGCATCACAAGTGGCCGAGATCAGCTGGTGGTGTTTCACACCGAAAAACATGATGACCTGGTTGTCTGTCTCCACAAGATGTACCCAGAGAATGAGAACCGTGTTGGGGAGCTGGTTGGTGTCCTTCTGGAACATTGCAAAGGGTAAGTGCCTCCATTAACATAAGAACATAAGCATTGTCAGCCTGACAAAAGTTCCATCAAGCCCAGCATCCTGTTCCCAACAGTATGCAATCCAGATCAAAGTACCTGGCAAGATCCCAAAAGAGTAGAACAGATTTTGTGCTGCATATCCCAGAAATAAGCAGTGGATTTTTCCAAGTCCATCTTAATAATGGCTTATGGGCATTTCCTTTAGAAACTTCCCTAAACCTTTTTTAAATCCTGCTAAACTAACTGCTTTTACCACATTCTCTGGCAAATTCCAGAATTTAATCACACGTTGAGTAAGGAAATATTTTCTCTGATTTGTTTTAAATTTACTAATTAGTAGCATGGGAATGTGATGCTGTATGCAAAGATGACAGGGAAACAGTGCTCATGAAGGGCAGAAAGCTGAGAGGGAAGCTGAAAGGCAAAAGAAATCTCTTTGTAGGTTGTAAGAATTAAATATTCACTCCTCTGGAATGCAGCTAGAAATGATGATATCGTAAAGGGGGATTAAATGCCACTGCAGGATAATCCTATTCCATACTTTGTAAAGCTCCCAGCCATGGAGGAGCGGGATAGGGCCCCTCACAGCCTGTGTCCTGCCCTGTTCGATCTCTGCACTTTTACAGTCTGGAAGTTTTCTTTTTACCCTCCACACGTTCTGGGGTTTGGAATGTCACAGGGTCCTTTGCAATCCACCGGACCACAGGGAGAGTTATATTGTAATCCACAGTCAGGGCTATCTCGCTCAACCTCTTTGCTTTTACAGTCTGGAGGTTTCCCTCTTAGCTGCCCCCTGCTTGGGACTAAGGGCCAGATGCACTAAACAATTGTTAGAGCCCTTCCCTTACCGATTCCCTTAGCGAATCGGTAAGGAACAGGCATGCATCAAGGAAAAGGAATGCAAATGAGCTGCTCGTTGTAGCTCACTTGCATTCTCTATTCCATCGTTAAACAGTCGGCCAATCGGCCGGTCGAGCATGCGCAGAGCAGCCAAACGTTATGCTGGCTGCTCTGGGAATGCCAAATACACCTCCCTCTGTCGCTTGAAAAAAAACATCCAATTTGGCCGTCATTCCCCCCCCCCCCCCCCCCCCGAAGATGCCGCGCTGCTCACCCCCTCCGATGCAGCTCGATCCAGAGGACAGTGCAGTTGAGGATGCCGATCCAAAAAAAACGTCTATTTTGGCCGTCATCCCCCCCCCCCCCCCGCAATAATAAAAACGTCTTTTTTGGCAGTGCTTCACTCAGCTGAGTGACTTGTAAGTCTCTGAGCCAATCACAGTGCATCTAGCTCAGCTAAACGCATTGTGATTGGCTCAGGGACTTCCAGGTCTCTCAGCTGAGTGAAGCACTGCCAAAAAAGACATTTTTATTATTGTGGGGGGGAATGATGACCAAAATGGATGCCCATCCAAAAAAAAACGCCCATTTTGGCCGTCATTCCCCCCTGCGATATTAAAAATGTCTTTTTTGACAGTGCTTCACTCAGCTGAGAGACCTGGAAGTCCCTGAGCCAATCACAACGCATTTAGCTCAACTTCTAGGTCTCTCAGCTGAGTGAAGCACTGTCAAAAAAAACGTTTTTATTATTGCGGGGTGGGGGGGAATGACGGCCAAAATAGGCGGGGTTTTTTTGGATGGGTGTCCATTTTGGCCGACATTCCCCCCCCCCCCCCCACTCCCCCCGCAATAATAAAAACATCTTTTTTGGCAGTGCTTCACTCAGCTGAGAGACTTGGAAGTCTCTGAGCCAATCACAGCACGTTTAGCTCAGCTGCATCGGTCTTTTTTAAAGCGGAGCGCTATTCTTTTTTTTGGTTACTTTTGTAGCAGTTTTTCAATCCCGTGCAGCCCCAACGAGAGGTACAGACCTCTCGTTAGATTTTCCAGCGTTAAGGCAATTGGAAAAGGTTAGTGCATCTCATTACAATAGGGTTTCTACACAATTTGCTCATCTGCATTCCGTTTTCGTTAGCTGCTACCGTTGTAGGAAAAAAGTCTTTAGTGCATGCCCGGGTTTACTACTTGCTCGTTAATGGCTCATTATTGGCTCGTTAAGTTTAGTGCATCTGGCCCTAAGACTCCTAGGTGGGTGTGGCCACTTAGTGTGTCCCAGATTTCACCACCACTTCCCCCCACTCAGCTCCAAACTCCCTCTGAAGCAATCCCTCTCTTTCTCCTTTCCCCTTTCCTACGGAAACGAAGGAGAGTCTCTGTGCGCTCCCTTCTCCCCCCCCCCCCTTTTTCTCTCAGGTTCCTTCAACGCTTGCTGTATGCATTTCTGTCACTCCTCTGAAAGAGGAACTGCATGTTCTTCAAAATTGTTTTTCTTAAACACTCAAGTACTCGATATACTGTTGGAAGACTCCTGAAGAAGGCGCTACGTCGCCGAAACACAGCTGTGTTGAGTCGACCTGTTATAATAAACATTATACCTTTTTCAAATATACGTCTCCCTTATTGATTAGAAAGAGCCTATTTTCCCCCACTCTTCCTTTTTTTCTTCCTGTATTGTTTCGTGGCGATTAAGTGCACCTCCACACTTTGTGTGGCTTCCTTTTTTTGAAAAGAACATGTGTCAAATAGTTCAGTATTGTAACCCGCCATCTCTAGACATTTTTATAGTACTGCAGTGAATTGGAATTGCAACAGTGGGGTCCTGCATTTATGCACTAGCAGAGGTTTCCCCAGACAGGGTCTTATGGCTAAGTATACCCAAATGTTTTCTATCAGGCATATAGACAGTGCATCCACTTGATGCAACATTACTTCTGAACCTTACAGTGCCAAAAAAAAAAGTGAAGACAAGCCAATATGCATAATGCAGCAGTACAGCTGCATCCAGCTTCCAAGAAGGGGAGGTGAAATCAGCCAGCATGAAACTGCAGCAAAGCTCGAATATATTATTTGGCAGGGAAGCCAGGCAGAATGAGGCCAAACAGTCTTTATCTGCCAGTATCTACTCCAGTACTTGAACGAGCACCTCTTCTAGGCTCAGGTTTGTGTCTCATGACTATCCGCTGAGAAGAAAGAGTTAATAGAAAATCATTAAACTGAGTGGAAAGAAGAAATACTTGTGTGTTGAAGAAAGATTTTACATGGATGCACTGTTGCTAAGCAAATGAAATGGAGGGTAATGAGAAATGAAAACAGGAAACAACGAATCTGAAATAGCGGTGTGAGAAAGAGCAGCCACTACAGCTTAAGACTTGTGAATATTAAGATGTTCCTCTCATCCCTTCCAAAGTCAAAGCAGCATTGTTTTCTAATCCTTTTGAGCACAAACTTTCTTAGAGTAATTTTTGATGGTTGGCTAGCTGCCTGCCTGCCTCTCTGATTTGAAGTATAGCAGCCATATTGGTCCTGGAGAGATCTGGATTCTCAGCAGGCTATGTGATCTTTTCCATTGGCCTAGCATAAGAGCTATCCGGGAACACTGATGATTGTGAATTTTCACGATGATGGAGGTCCTTTCTGCAGTCTTCTCACATTATTGCTTCGAAGTATTTTTTTTTCCTGGCCTAATAAAAACATCAAAGGTTTCAAGAAGACCAATACTGACATGAGCAAAGAGGAGCAAAACTGAATGCCTACTACTACTACTACTACTATTTAGCATTTCTATAGCGCTACAAGGCGTACGCAGCGCTGCACAAACATAGAAGAAAGACAGTCCCTGCTCAAAGAGCTTACAATCTAATAGACAAAAAATAAATAAAGTAAGCAAATCAAATCAATTAATGTGAACGGGAAGGAAGAGAGGAGGGTAGGTGGAGGCGAGTGGATACAAGTGGTTACGAGTCAAAAGCATTGTTGAAGAGGTGGGCTTTCAGTCTAGATTTAAAGGTGGCCAAGGATGGGGCAAGACGTAGGGGCTCAGGAAGTTTATTCCAGGCGTAGGGTGCAGCGAGACAGAAGGCGCGAAGTCTGGAGTTGGCAGTAGTAGAGAAGGGAACAGATAAGAAGGATTTATCCATGGAGCGGAGTGTACGGGAAGGGGTGTAGGGAAGGACGAGTGTGGAGAGATACTGGGGAACAGCAGAGTGAGTACATTTATAGGTTAGTAGAAGAAGTTTGAACAGGATGCGAAAACAGATAGGGAGCCAGTGAAGGGTCTTGAGGAGAGGGGTAGTATGAGTAAAGCGACCCTGGCGGAAGACGAGACGGGCAGCAGAGTTTTGAACCGACTGGAGAGGGGAGAGGTGACTAAGTGGGAGGCCAGCAAGAAACAGATTGCAGTAGTCTAAACGAGAGGTGACAAGGGTGTGGATGAGGGTTTTGGTAGAGTGCTCGGAAAGAAAAGGGCGGATTTTACGGATGTTGTAAAGAAAGAAACGACAGGTCTTGGTAATCTGCTGGATATGAGCTGAGAAGGAGAGAGAAGAGTCAAAGATGACCCCAAGGTTTCGAGCTAAGGAGACAGGGAGAATGAGAGAGCCATCAACAGAAATAGAAAACGTGGGGAGCGGGGAGGTGGGTTTGGGGGGGAAAATGAGAAGCTCGGTTTTGGTCATATTTAATTTCAGGTGGCGTTGAGACATCCAGACAGCAATGTCAGACAAGCACGCTGAAACTTTGGTTTGGATGCAAGGTGAGATATCAGGGGTAGAAAGGTAGATTTGGGAGTCATCAGCATGGAGATGGTAGGAAGAGCCATGGGATGAGATTAATGAACCAAGGGAAGAAGTGTAGATAGAAAACAGGAGGGGACCAAGAACAGAACCCTGAGGTACTCTGACAGGCAGAGGGATAGAAGTAGAAGAGGATCCACCAGAGTGAACACTAAAGGTGCGGAGGGAGAGGTAGGAAGAGAACCAGGAAAGGACAGAGCCCTGGAATCCAAGTGAGGACAGGGTATCGAGAAGTATGCTGTGATCGACAGTGTCAAAAGCAGCGGAAAGATCAAGAAGAATGAGGATGGAATATTAACCTCTGGATTTAGCCAGTAATAGGTCATTGGAGACTTTAGTAAGCGCAGTTTTGGTTGAGTGGAGAGGGCGAAAACCAGATTGTAGTGGGTCAAGAATAGCATGTGAGGAGAGAAAATCAAGGCAGCGGCGGTGAACAGCACGCTCAAGTAATTTGGAGAGAAAAGGAAGGAGGGAGATGGGTCGGTAATTAGAGGGACAAGTAGGGTCGAGTGAAGGCTTCTTAAGGAGAGGTGTGACCACAGCATGTTTAAAGGCAGCAGGGACAGTCGCAGTGGAAAGTGAGAGGTTGAGAATGTGACAGATAAAAGGAATAAGAGCAGGAGAGATGGCATTAAGAAGGTGGGTGGGAATGGGATCAGAGGAACAGGTGGTCCATTTTGAGGAAGAAAGGAGAAGTGTAGTTTCCTCAATAGTAACTTCAGGAAAGGAGGAAAGGGAATGAGGGGAAGGAGAGAGAGGGGAACGGACTAATGGAGGGAGAGGTGGTGAGGTAGAGAAAGCAAGGTTTATCTTTTGAACCTTGTTGTGAAAGAATTCAGCAAGGGTCTGAGGAGATAATGAAGGGGGAGTTGGGGGAGGGGGCACCTTGAGGAGAGAGTTCAATGTGGTGAAGAGAAGTCGAGGATTAGAGCCAAGAGAGTTGGTCAGTTGGATATAATAATCCTGTTTGGCACGTAAAAGAGCAGATTGGAAGGAGGTCAGCATGAACTTAAAGTGTAAGAAATCAGCAAGGGCCCGAGATTTCCGCAATTGAAAAAGACTTACAGGCCTATATTGAGCTCATAGCAGTCCGTGATTACAGATGCAGACTTTGACCTGGATATTCAATGCCAGGCATAATCACTGTTTCCACTAAGCTGAGCGGGAGTCCTCCATCTATGGACCTGCCAGTTGGGGTTGCTGTTTCACTATCATGTTTTCAATAGTGATGGATAGGAAAGCTCTGTAGTACTCCAGGGAACTTGCCTGTCCCTAGCAATTGAAAACACAATATTGATGCACCAGCCCCTACTGGCTGGAGTACAGTTGGAGGACTCCTGCTGAGCTTAGAGGAAACAGTGGTCCTAACCTGGATATTGGCATTGAATATTCAAGACTTTGGCAGTCGCTGGAAGAAATACAAAAGAACACAACAAGAGGAACACAGTAAAGATTACCAGGTAAACCTCAAAGAAGCAAAGAGGGATATAGGGCTAGCAAAAGCACAGGAAGAAGAAAAAATGGCTAAAGATGTAAAGAGAAGGGACAAGACTTTTTTTCAGATATGTTTGAGAAAGGAGGAAGGCTAGAAATGTAATTGTAAGACTAAAAAATGCTGAGACCTGCTATGTGGAGAGTGATGAGGAAAAAGTGGATGTGCTAAACAAATACTTTTGTTCTGTGTTCACGGAGGAAAATCCTGGAGAAGGACCACTGTTGGCTATCAAGGGTATATATGGGAATGGAGTTGGTACTGCACCTTTTATAGAAGAAAGCATTTATAAACAACTAGAAAAACTGAAAGTTGACAAAAACCAAGGAGCCAGATGGGATACATCCCAAAATATTGAGGGAACTCAGAGAAATCCTAGCAAGACCTCTTCAAGATGTATTTAATAGATCCTTGGAGACGGGAGATATTCCACAAGATTGGAGATCAGCTGTTTACAGTTTACAATTTATTCAGACTTTCTATACCGCTCACACCACCCACAAAAGTGGGGAAAGGGGAGAAGTGGGAAACTACAGGCAGTAAGCTTCACTTTGGTGGTTGAAAAACTAATGGAGATGCTGCTGAAGGAAAGGATAGTGAATTTCCTCAAATCCAGTTAGTTGCAAGGACTGGGGCAACAGGGAACTGGAAAAAGGACATACACTAGATGTAATCTACTTGGATTTCTACAAAGCCTTTGATACTGTTCTTCACAGGAGACTCCTGAATAACCTAAGTGGACTGAAGTTAGGATCTAAAGTGCTGAACTGGACTGGAAACTAGTTAAATGATAGATGACAGAGGATGCTGATAAATGGAATCTGCTCAGAGGAAAGAGTACTAGAGTGCCTCATGGATCGATCCTGGTGGGGGAGGAGCAGGTAGGCTTTATATAGACCAGACAGGCAGCTAAGAAGGTACGCCGTCTCCTATTAGCGATGGCGACGGGACAGATGGCAGAGATTCCATCCTCAATTATATTTATATTTGTGAACAACATTGCCAAAGACTTAAAAGAAAAAGTTTGCCTTTTTGCGGATGACACAAAAATTTCCAACAGGGTGGACATCATGGAGGAAGTAGAAAATATGAGAACAGATCTACAAAAATTAGAAGAATAGTCTGAGGTATGACAGCTAAACTTTAATGTGAAGAAATGCAGAGTAATGCACTTGGGGTGTAGAAATCCAAAGGAGATGTATGAGATAGGGTGCAAGAGACAGATAAACACAATTCAGAAGAGAGACCTTGGGGTGATAGTGTCTGAGGATCTCAAGGTGGTAAAACAATGTGACAAGGTAGTGGCCGTAGCCAGAAGGCTGCATAGAGAGAGATATAACCAACAGGAGAAAGGAGGTGTTGATGCCTTTGTACATATCAGGGACTGCCAGGGAGATAAAATTTCTAGATGTAATAAATGACTGCTTCTTGGAGCAACTGGTCCAGGAACCAACAAGATGGGAAGCCATTTTGGATTTGGTCCTTGGTGGTGTGCAGGGCATAGTGTGAGAGGTGGCGGTATTGGGTCCCCTGGGATACAGTGATCATAACATGATCAAGTCTGAGCTACTATCTGGGATAAACCCACAAAGGAAATCTACTGTAGCTGCATTTAATTTTTGAAAGGGCGACTATAATAAAATGAGGAAAATGGTTAAAAAGAAACTAAAAGGATCAGCTGCTAAAGTTAGGACACTAAATCAAGCATGGACGTTATTCAGAAATACCATCTCGGAAGCCCAGACCAGATGCATTCAATGTATTTGCAAAGGTGGAAAGAAGAGAAAACGACAGCCAGCATGGTTAAAAGGTGAAGTAAAAGAGGCTATTACAGCCAAAAGATTGCCCTTCAAAGAATGGAAAAAGGACCCAAATGAAGAAACTAAGAAGCAACATAAGCACTGGCAAGTCAGATGCAAAGCATTAATAAAAAAGGCTAAAAGAGAATATGAAGAGAAACTTGCCACAGAGGCTAAAACTCACAATAACAACTTTATCATTTTTTTTTACTTTAAAATATTTTTATTTTGCATAACTTCATAACAAGAGCACATCTCGCTCACATTTGCCCACACAAGGGCTCATAAGTACTCCACTACTATGTACCCACTGTAACAATTTATCATTTACATCAGAAGCAGAAAGCATGCGAGGGAATCCGTGGGACCATTAGATCATAAAGGAGCAAAAAGGGCACTCAGGGAGGTCAAGGCCATAGCAGAAAAACCAAATGATTTCTTTCCTTCTGTCTTTACAAAAGAAGATATAAGAGATCGCCTCCACCTACCCTCCTCTCCTCCTTCCTGTACACATTAATTGATTTGATTTGCTTACTTTATTTTTTGTCTATTAGATTGTAAGCTCTTTGAGCAGGGACTGTCTTTCTTCTATGTTTGTGCAGCGCTGCGTATGCCTTGTAGCGCTATAGAAATGCTAAATAGTAGTAGTAGTAGTAGGTCTGCCTGTACCGGAAATCATTTTCAACGGTGATGATTCAGAGGAGCTGAAAGAAATCTCGGTGAACCTGGAAGATGTACTGAGCCAAATTGACAAATTAAAGAGTAGTAAATCACCTGGACCAGATGGCATACATCCAAGGGTACTCAAAGAACTCAAGCATGAAATTGCTGATCTGCTGTTAGTAATATGTAACCTGTCATTAAAATCATCTGAAGTACCTTAAGATTAGAGGGTGGCCATTGTGACGCTGCTTTTTAAAAAGGGTTCTAGGGGTGATCGGGAAATTACAGACCGGTAAGCCTAATATCAGTGCCAGGCAAAATAGTGGAAATTATTATAAAGAATAAAATTATGGGACATGTAGACAAACATGGTTTAATGGAATAGAGTCAGCATGGGTTTAGCCAAGGGAAGTCTTGCCTCACCAATCTGCTTCATTTCTTTGAAGGTATGAATAAACATGTTGATAAAGGTGAGCCGGTTGATATAGTGTATCTAGATTTTCAGAAAGCTTTTGATAAAGTTCCTCATGAGAGACTCCTGAGAAAATTAAAGAGTCATGGGATAGGAGGCAAGGTTCAGATGTGGATTAGGAATTGGTTATTGAACAGAAAACAGAGGGTAGGATTAAATGATCATTTCTCTCAATGGAAGAGGGTGAAGAGTGCCGCAGGGATCAGTACTGGGCCTGGTGCAATTTAACATATGTATAAATGATATGGAAAAAGGGAACGACAAGTGGGTGATTAAATTTGCAGATGACACTAAACTATTCAAGGTTGGAACAAACTAAAACTTTTGAACAAACAATTATACTTGAAACAAATCAAATTAAAGAGAGTCAAATAACTTTAATAAAAGAAAATGTATATTTACATAGGAAAATAGAAACTTTAGAAATTTTACAAAGGATGAAAACATTGCGATTTATAAATTTTCCTAAAGTTCCAGCAGTGGCTCCTTTAATAACATTTAAAATATATCTTTCTGAAGTATTAAAAATTACTGAACAATTGTTTCCACCTGTAGCAAGGATTTATTATTTGGCTCCCTATGTTAAGAAACCAAGTGAGTGTATAATACCATCTATGGAAACCCCATTTGAGGAGCTAAATTTGAATTTATCACAAACAATTGAAGATGAACTATGTGGAGTACAACCTGCTACATTAATTATAGACTTTGTTCTACAGCCGGATCGGGACTGGATCTTTTTATCGCCCTCCAAGCTCCCAGTGTTTCCTTCCAAAGTTTCAATGTTTATGTTCCATTGTTACATTCCCTAACGACACCTCAATTGTTTCGCATAACTCTGCACAATGTAATCCATAACCAATCTGTAACAAATTGTATTTCCAACATTTAACTCTTATTGTAAGCCACACTGAACCCGCAAAAAGGTGGGAAAATGTGGGATACAAATGCAATAAATAAATAAAATAAATAAATCTTGAAAACTTTCTTTAAACATAGACATGAAGTCTTTCTGAATTGCAAAGTCAAAGTATTTCCTGATATTGCTAGACAAAATCAGAAAAGACGTCAGTCTTTTTTGAAACTTTGTGATCGTGTATTGTCACAGGGGGGAATTTTCTGGCTTAATTTTCCTTGCAAATGTGTTGTTAAATTTTAATCAATTAAATATGTTTTCTTTGAGAGTGATCAGTTAGCAAAATTCCTCGACTCCAGACAAGAACCAGCCGTAAACTCTCTGGTGCTTCCTCCATTAGTATCTACTCTGTGATAGGATAAGTGGGAATATGTTCTACTCATTTTTTCCTATGTTTACCAATTTTTGAATAGTGCCTTGCCTATAATTGTGGACTTTAGCAGTAATTATCATTTAATAGATTTTCTTTATAAAATATTTTCTTGTATGGTATGGTAATACTCCTTTTCTGTACAAGTGTTTCTTGTAAAATTCATTAAAATTACAAAAAAAAACTATTCAAGGTTGTTAAAACACATGCAGACTATAAAATATTGCAGGAAGATCTTAGGAAATTGGAAGACTGGGCATCCAAATGGCAGATGAAATTTAATGTGGACATATCCAAGGTGATGCACATTGGAAAGAATAATCTGAATCTTAGTTACCTGCTGCTAGGGTTCACCTTGGAGGTCAGCACTCAAGAAAAAGATCTAGGTGTCGTTGTAAATAATACGCTGAAATCAGTGTGTGGCGGCAGCCAAAAAACCAAACAGAATGCTAGGAATTATTAGGAAAGGGATGGTGAATAAGACCGTGAATACTAAAATACTTCTGTATTGCTCCATGGTGCGACCACACCTTGAGTATTGGGTTCAGTTCTGGTCGCCGTATCTCAAAAAAGATATCGCAGAATTAGAAAAGATTCAAAGAAGAGAGACCAAAAGGAGATGGAACTCCTCCCCTATGAGGAAAGGCTAAAGAGGTTAGGGCTCTTCAGCTTGGAAAAGAGATGGATGAGGGGAGATATGATTGAGGTCTACAAAATCCTGAGTGGTGTAGAATGAATAGAAGTAAATCGATTTTTGACTCTTTCAAAATGTACAAAAACTAGGGCACACTCAAGGAAGTTACATGGAAATACTTTTAAAATAGGAGGAAATATTTATTCACTCAACAAATAGTTAGCTCTGGAACTCTTTGCTGGAGGAAGTGGTAACAGTGGTTAGCGTATCTGGGTTTAAAAAAGGTTTGGACAAGTTCCTGGAAGAAAAGTCCATAGTTTGCTATTGCGACAGACATGGGGAAGCTACTGCTTACCCCAAGATTGGTAGCATTGAATGTTGCTACTAATTGGGTTTCTGCCAGGTATTTGTGACCTGGCTTGGCCACTATTTGGAAACAGGATACTGGACTAGATGGACCATTGGTCTGACCCAGTATGGCTCAGATGTTATGTTCTTATGTTCTTATACTCTTATGTTCTTATATCGTTTGTGAGGCTCAACTTGGAGTATTGTGTTCAATATTGGAGGCCGTATCTTGCTAAGAACATAAGAAGACTGAAGGAATTTGGAGAATTCAGAGAAAAGTGACAAAAAATGATGTGAGATTTGCACTAAAAAATGTATGAGAAAAGACTTGTTGACCTGAGTATGTATACCCTAGAGGAAGGGAGGGATAGAGGAGATATGATACAGATGTTTAAGTACGTGAAACTGGTATTGATAAACAAATCTTTTCCAGAAATTAAGAAGCAGTAGAACTAGAAGACCTGAGTTGAGGTTGAAGGGTGGTTGACTTAGGAGTAATGTCAGGAAGTACTTTTTTTTACTGAGAGGGTGGTGGATGCCAAGGTGATGGTGACAGAATTCAAAAATATGTAGGATAAACACAAAGGATCCCTATGTGGAAAGAGGACAAAATTTAAAACAAAATGTAGCAGTGCTTGGATGGCAACTCCAGTAGTTGGGAAGTAAGGCCAGTGCCAGGCAGACTTCTACACTCTGTGTCCCAATTATAGAAACAAAAAACAACAAGGCAGGCGATCCGCCAAACCCAACGTGGAAGATAAAACAAAGAGGCAGATCTTGTACAAACATAGTCTTTTAATTAGTAAAAAGCTCCCAGGTCTTCAATCATATTTGCTCGACATGGCCATGTTTCGCCAGGATTATTGGCTACTAGTAAAAAAGCCCCGTTTCTGATGCAAATGAAACGGGGGCTAGCAATGTTTTCTTCTGTGTGCATGTGGGAGTGTGTGTGTCCCTGCCCTCTGGCCTCTCTCCCCTCCCCCCTCTGAGTCCTTCACTGTTACAGAGCCAGCGATTTGATTTCGTGCTCTGCTGTTTTCCTTCACTGACTGTGTTACAGAGAGGGCGGGGCAGACACTCATAGGGAAACCGGATATCTCACCCCCTTCACACTTCCGGCTGGAGGCTTCATAGAACGTTGGTGTTGCCTTTTATATAGAGAGATATCAGGGGCACAACAACTGAAATTCAAACATACAGAAATCCATACATTTACAAACAAACAAAAAGAACATTTTAGATGGGTAAATAAAACATGGAGGAACTCTTTCATAAACAAACTATACAAACCTTTACTTCTATATTTAAAGCATAAGAAAGCATAAAAAAGACAAATGAATAATAGCAACAGAAAGGCCTATGCAGGAACCACTTATCTCAGTTTAAAACCAACTTAAAGAAATGGGGGAGGGGAGACAGGCTTACCCAACTGGTGTAAAACAGCAAACTTCACCTTGTCTGGTCCAGAAAACAAAATGAGAATAGGTGCTGTCTAATAAAAAAAGGACATGTCCCCCATGTTCAAAAACACATAACTGCTAAAAGAGCATCTATACAATAGAATATAACATCTCAAAAAAGGACTACTTACATGCGTATGTACCTGGAGGCGTTTGACTGTATATTTTTGCAAGATCTGCCTCTTTGTTTTATCTTCTAATTGTGGAAAGACAGATCTGGATGGGTTGGAGTAGATATTCATGAGAGAGATTTGCGTGCACTGCCTCCACTGCATGCAAATCTCTCTCATGAATGTTCATTATGGATATCCTGAAAACCTGACTGGCTATGGTGCCTCCAGGACCAGGTTTGGGAAACATTGCCCTACACAGTTGAACAATAAGAATAAACCCCAAAATGACTGGTTTCTTTCCAGTGACCTCAAAGTTCAGCATTTCCCCCCTTTTTAATAGCTGTCAGGAATCAGCCAGATGCCTTCCAGGAAGAGCTATTCTACCTCTTAAGAGTCTACTATAATCTAACTGTGACTTGTATTTCTGGTAATCATAATGCTTGCTTCCTGATTGGCTCTTTGCTTTCAGTAACCTTTATGTGCCTTTTGTGCTGAATGTACTTCTTGGAGGTACAAAGACAATAAGCAATCATAGTTCTTGCTTTGTTCTAGTCTGACATTCAAACCTCAGGAATCCCTACTAGGGACTCTGTGACAGAAGGTACTGAAAGATTGTGTCAGTCAATTAAATAAAGAATTTGATAGAAGAACTTAGCTAAATTAGATCTAACCCAAAAGAAAAGGAGAAAAAACCTGAAATATCAAGTTTCTTTCCAGTGTCATTAGTTTCCATTGTTAATAGCTATGTGTTGAGCCTTGTGATCCTTGGGTTAGGAGACAGCTGCCTTCCAGGAGGAGCTATTCTGCCTCTTAGGAGCCTACTCTTGTCTCATATTACTGCTTCGCTGTTGTTCTTGTCCAGTTGTGCCCTAAAAACTGAAATGAAACAAAACGAAAAGCCTACAAGCAATATAGGAAACTAAACAAAATGAAATTTTGTGGTCTGCACATTCCTAATAGATGAAGCATTTGAAACAGGATTATGAAGTTGCAGGATTGCAAACAACTAACCCTTTGCTTCTTCAAGAGCACAGGCAAGGGGAAGGTGATAAGGAGAGGGACAGATAAATGAAACTCAATCTAATGACACTGCAGGCCATGGGGTAGCCAGGTTGGAATCATTAGGCTGCAACTCCCAAGAAAGCAACTAGGTCAGTACCAGCAGATGGGCAGTGACATGGTATCCATTTAGTAAGAGTGGTTTTGGTAGCTGTTCAGCTTAGTAATAAAACGTTGGATTACTGGGTATTGGATTAAGTTCAAGATGGTAACGCACTGAAAATAGGAAGAAAACAAAATATTTATGTACATAAGTATTGCCACACTGGGACAGACCAAAGGTCCATCAAGCCCAGCATCCTGTTTCCAATAGTGGCCAATCCAGGTCACAAATTCCTGGCAAGATCCCTGAAAAGCTCAATACATTTTATGATGCTTATCCCAGAAATAAGCAGTGGATTTTACCAAGTCAATTTAGTAGTGGTCTATGGAATTTCCTTTAGGAAGCCGTCCAGACCCTTTTTAAACCCCGCGAATCTAACTGCTTTTACCACATTCTCTAGCAACAAATTCCAGAGTTGAATTACACGTTGAGTGAAGAAAGATTTTCTCTGATTCGTATTAAATTTACTACTTTGTAGCTTCATCACATGCCCCCTAGTCCTAGTATTTTTGTAACGTAAACAAACGATTCATGTCTACCTGTTCCACTCCACTCATTATTTTATAGACCTCTATCATATCTCCCCTCAGCCGTCTCTTCTCCAAGCTGAAGAGCCTTTTCTCATAGGGAAGTTGTCCCATCCCCTTTATCATTTTCATCGCCCTTCTCTGTAGCTTTTCTAATTCCACTATATCTTTTCTGAGATGCAGCGACCAGAATTGAACACAATATTTGAGGTGCAGTCGCACCATGGACCAATACAAAGGCATTATAACATCCTTACTTTTGTTTTCCATTCCTTTCCTAATAATACCTAACATTCTATTTGTTTTCTTAGCTGCTGCAGCACACTGGGCAGAGCATTTCAGCGTATCATCAACAACGACACCGAGATCCATTTCTTGGTTGGTGACTCCTAAAGTGGAACCTTGCATTACATAGCTGTAGTTTGCGTCCTCTTTTCCACATGCTTCAGTTTGCACTTGCTCACATTAAATGTCATCTGCCATTTAGACGCCCAGTCTCGCAGTCTCGTAAGGTCCTCTTGTAATTTTGATTGGATAAGTAGTGATGGCCTTCAAGTAGTTAGCTTGTATGACTTGCAGCTGAAAGTATAGAGCAGAATAATGGGACCAACAGATCTTTACATACCATCATGTACTATGTTGCTAAATACACACAATATAATGAAGAAGTTTTGTGACCGTGGGCTATCTGGAGAGGTCTAGAATGTTATCTGTCCAATTCTGGGGAGATCGTGAGGTGAAAGGGGGATGGGACACTGGAGCAGGTCCCTCCTCTATGGCTCTTCTAAAGGTGGCATTAAGAGAAGGACTGGAAGTGGCTGATTTGCAGAAGGACTAAATACGATTAAGGTGGCAGGTTCTTCACTCAGCCCTGTGTCCTTCATGCTGCCATTCCCCCTCTTCTCTCACCAGCGTCTGTGCCCCAAATTGCCTTCTGCTACCTGACTTCAAAGCACTGGATTCTCTTTCTCTTCCAAAAAAACAGAAAGGCAATCGATCCACAAACTCCAAGATGGAAAATGATAAAAGCAGATCAGCAATCGATATACATCAACATCAGTTGACGTATATCGATTGCTGATCTGCATTTATTATTTTCCTCTTTCTCTTCTCCAGAACTGCATGGTCCTTCTTGGTGCAGTTTGTGCTTTTCAAGAGCCTGCTCAAGTTTGGAGGAAAAGAG
Source organism: Microcaecilia unicolor (assembly GCF_901765095.1). NCBI lineage: Eukaryota > Metazoa > Chordata > Amphibia > Gymnophiona > Siphonopidae > Microcaecilia > Microcaecilia unicolor. The sequence goes on along the minus strand of NC_044031.1, from coordinate 45,379,937 downwards.
AAAACTGTTTGGTAATGGGGAGGGAGGGGTCATTGACAATCCAATCACATCATTTTTTTTTTTTAATTTGCAGAAGTCATGACATCTGGGTGCTGAAACCCTTGTTTCTACAAAAAAAAAAAAGTCTGATGATGATTGGATTCTCAGTGCCCCCCCCCCCCCCCACTTCTCCTTAACAGTTTGCTGTTTCCCTCCACATGTGTGCACACCCACATACACTCACCAGAAAAAAACATAAGATGTGCTCTCCGTGGTCAGAGACCGTCTGTTGCTTATTATGCTCCCATCTGGTATGGGAATAGGCGGAGAAGGAGGGGAGCTTAGAGAGCTTCTGACCTCTGTGGCCCTGAAACTCTGTCATGCAAAAGAGAAGCATAGAAGGGAAGCCATCAGCAGGCTTGGAATGAGTAGCACTGCACTCACCTCCTACCCTCCGACCCTAGGTGATGTGTGTCAGCATCATTTTTAGCTTGACTTATCCAAGCAGAGTCTCACTGGCCTGGCTTCAGAGTTTATTCATGAGCCTGCTGTGTAACAGGTGAATTATAAGCTCCTGGGAAAGTGAGGGATGTATGTAGATGCTCAGGCATGGAAATATATTATACACTTTCTATGCAGAACGAGTGCATATCTGCACAAAGATGGGAGGATATAACCTTGTACATTCATCATAACATACCATTTCTCAGACATTTCTTGGAAAGTGAGTCACTTTCCTGAGGAGTTATTCTAGGCAGCTCCAAGTGCCATAGCCTTTACTGCTTCTCGACTAACAATTGCAGACAAAAAGACATTTTTCTACTGAAAAGTAGACATGCAGGCAATCTTCTGAAGGAACCTGCAGATTTTGAAATGCTAAGGGCAAGCAACATAAAACGATCTTCAACAAATACCTGTCCAATATTGAAAAACATACCTGCTGATGAATGTTATCTGCTGTGTGTTAGGTTCTAGAATAGGAAACCTTTATAGGCCTTACCTTCAGAGTAGGGCTGAAGCACATTGCCAGAGCTGCAAGGGGTAAGCTTGAGGGAAGCTTGCACTGCTGCTGCCTGTGCTGTGCCTGTTCTGTGGTGTGGCAGTGTGTGTGTATGTGAGAGGAAAGCTTGCACTGCTGTTGCCTGTGCTGTGCCTGTTCTATGGTGTGGCAGTGTGTATGTGAGAGGGAAGCTTGCACTGCTGTTGCCTGTGCTGTGCCTGTTCTATGGTGTGGCAGTGTGTGTGTATGTGAGAGGAAAGATTGCACTGCTGCTGCCTGTGCTGTGCCTGTTCTATGGTGTGGCAGTGTGTGTGTATGTGAGAGGGAAGCTTGCACTGCTGCTGCCTGTGCTGTGCCTGTTCTATGGTGTGGCAGTGTGTGTGTCTGTGAGAGGGAATCTTTCACTGCTGCTGCCTGTGCTGTGCCTGTTCTGTGGTGGAGCAGTGCGTGTTAAGGATTTCAGATAAAAGGTGTCAGACTACTGTATATTTAAGCCTTGATGCTCAGAAGCAAATGCGGGCACTAGAGGCCATTAGCGCCAGACTAGCGCCCACATTTCAACCGCACCATACTTAGGGCAAACAATGAGGGAAACAACACACGTGCTGAAGAACAGTGCAAATGCCATTCAAATGTAATCGAAATGATGCAAATGAGGGAATTTCCTATTCCATCCAATGCACAGCCAACAGCACAGCTTGTAAGGGTGCCCTTACTGCAGAAAACCCTACGCCAGCTCGGAGCTGGCATTAGGGTGTCTGGATAGCAGGATCACTTGTGGGTTTCTCTCTTGCAAAGTAAGCCTTGGTAATGATGTCCTAAGTCGGCTCATGAAATATCTTCTGTATGCTGACCTCCTCCTTTAGATCTGGGTTGTGATTCACAGACAGTTTTTCTTCATGGTGGCATTCCATTTTATAGTGGTTTTCTGTTGCACTGAAGTTAACTTCCAACAGCTATAGGATGGGAGTGTTTGCTGATAAATTGAAATGAAATATCTTTTCCAGAAAGCATATGGCCTGATACATGAGAGAGTACATAAGTACATAAGTACATAAGTAGTGCCATACTGGGAAAGACCAAAGGTCCATCTAGCCCAGCATCCTGTCACCGACAGTGGCCAATCCAGGTCAAGGGCACCTGGCACGCTCCCCAAACGTAAAAACATTCCAGACAAGTTATACCTAAAAATGCGGAATTTTTCCAAGTCCATTTAATAGCGGTCTATGGACTTGTCCTTTAGGAATCTATCTAACCCCTTTTTAAACTCCGTCAAGCTAACCGCCCGTACCACGTTCTCCGGCAACGAATTCCAGAGTCTAATTACACGTTGGGTGAAGAAAAATTTTCTCCGATTCGTTTTAAATTTACCACACTGTAGCTTCAACTCATGCCCTCTAGTCCTAGTATTTTTGGATAGCGTGAACAGTCGCTTCACATCCACCCGATCCATTCCACTCATTATTTTATACACTTCTATCATATCTCCCCTCAGCCGTCTCTTCTCCAAGCTGAAAAGCCCTAGCCTTCTCAGCCTCTCTTCATAGGAAAGTCGTCCCATCCCCACTATCATTTTCGTCGCCCTTCGCTGTACCTTTTCCAATTCTACTATATCTTTTTTGAGATACGGAGACCAGTACTGAACACAATACTCCAGGTACGGTCGCACCATGGAGCGATACAACGGCATTATAACATCCGCACACCTGGACTCCATACCCTTCCTAATAACACCCAACATTCTATTCGCTTTCCTAGCCGCAGCAGCACACTGAGCAGAAGGTTTCAGCGTATCATCGACGACGACACCCAGATCCCTTTCTTGATCCGTAACTCCTAACGCGGAACCTTGCAAGACGTAGCTATAATTCGGGTTCCTCTTACCCACATGCATCACTTTGCACTTGTCAACATTGAACTTCATCTGCCACTTGCACGCCCATTCTCCCAGTCTCGCAAGGTCCTCCTGTAATCGTTCACATTCCTCCTGCGACTTGACGACCCTGAATAATTTTGTGTCATCAGCGAATTTAATTACCTCACTAGTTATTCCCATCTCTAGGTCATTTATAAATACATTAAAAAGCAACGGACCCAGCACAGACCCCTGCGGGACCCCACTAACTACCCTCCTCCACTGAGAATACTGGCCACGCAATCCTACTCTCTGCTTCCTATCTTTCAACCAGTTCTTAATCCATAATAATACCCTACCTCCGATTCCATGACTCTGCAATTTCTTCAGGAGTCTTTCGTGCGGCACTTTGTCAAACGCCTTCTGAAAATCCAGATATACAATATCAACCGGCTCCCCATTGTCCACATGTTTGCTTACCCCCTCAAAAAAATGCATTAGATTGGTGAGGCAAGACTTCCCTTCACTAAATCCGTGCTCTTTGTCTCATCAGTCCATGTTTTTGTATATGCTCTGCAATTTTATTCTTAATAATAGCCTCCACCATCTTGCCCGGCACCGACGTCAGACTCACCGGTCTATAATTTCCCGGATCTCCTCTGGAACCCTTCTTAAAAATCGGAGTAACATTGGCTACCCTCCAGTCTTCCGGTACTACACTCGATTTTAGGGACAGATTGCATATTTCTAACAGTAGCTCCGCAAGTTCATTTTTTAGTTCTATTAATACTCTGGGATGAATACCATCAGGTCCCGGTGATTTACTACTCTTCAGCTTGCTGAACTGACCCATTACATCCTCCAAGGTTACAGAGAATTTGTTTAGTTTCTCCGACTCCCCCGCTTCAAATATTCTTTCCGGCACCGGTGTCCCCCCCAAATCCTCCTCGGTGAAGACCGAAGCAAAGAATTCATTTAATTTCTCCGCTACGGCTTTGTCCTCCTTGATCGCCCCTTTAACACCTTTGTGATCTCTGCAAAACAGGCGGAAACTCTCAAATGCACCTCCTCCGTCCATGCAGATTGCACATGTACTGGGCATGTCCCGCCCCCCCCCTTACATCCCAATGTTCAGCGCTAACAGAGCGCATATAATTTGCATGCCATTGGAATTGAGCCTTGGGGAGGAACTTTGCAGTGTTGTTTGGGCGGTATTTTCTGGCACTGTTTTGTACAGCACCGGGGTTTTGAGCGTCGGGCCATTAGTTAGACTCTGACCTTCTTCAGTACAAGTCCCCATTTTGGTAAACAAGCTTCAAGTTTATTATTCATTTATTAGGGGCAGCTTACAATCTAAAATAATGAGAGAGACAAGAGAGTAGTGGTTTACACATGACTTTCAGGATGAGGGGGGGGGGGGTGGAACTACAATAATAGATAGAATAGGAGAGACGGGGAGAAAAAAAACAAGAGAGGATGTCATAAGTATCTTTGAGATCTTACCAGGAAACCACTGGAAATGCATAAAGACATTAATGGTCTGCATCTTTGAAAAGGTGAGTCTTGAGGTCTGTTTTAAATTTGTCAAGTGAAGTCTGTAGACGAAGAGAAATGGGGAGACAGTTCCAAAGTTGGGGTCATTGCACGCAAAAAATCACGTCTAGTGTGTTCATGGGCTATTTCTCGCTGGCTGGGTACTACTAATTGATTGTGTTGTGCAGTTCTGAGTGTTCTTGCTGGGCAGTAAGGAATAAGGTGGCAGAAGAGATAAAGAGGCTGCACAGCATATAAAGTTTTGAAAGCAAGTATTAGGATTTTATAAGTGAATCGATGGATGACAGGAAACCAATGAGCTTCTTTAAGATATGAAGTGAATGATCATATTTGTGTGAGTTGTAAATTACATGAAAGCTGTGTTTTGAATAATCTGTAGATGGCGGGTATCTTTGACCTGAAGGCCTTTGTATAGGGAATTACAGTAGTCTAGTTGGGAAATGACCAATGAATGAACCAGTATATTCAGCTCCATCAGGAGAATCAGAGAATGGATGGAAGGAATAAGTCGTAGTTTGTAAAAAGAGTGTCTAACGACCTGAGAGATTTGTGGAAGAAAGGATAATGTGGAATCTACAAGTATTCCAAGGATATGGACGGTGACTACCTGGAGTACAGGAATGATTGCAAGAGAAATTGGTGTGGATAAGGTAAGATGCATTTTATGTTGGAAAAATATATTTTTGGAATCATTTTGATTGAGAGCCAATTTGTGTTCCTTGAGCCAGTCTGAAATCTGGACAAGTTTGTGATTAACAGCAGAAATTTCAATGGAAGAACAAGTGTCTAAAGGGATAAGACTTCAGACTGCCCAGAACACTGCAGCTAGACTTATTTATGGGAAGCCTAGATTCGAAAGTTCAACACACCCCGTATGAAACTTCATTGGCTCCCTATGAGAGAACGAGTCAACTTTAAGACCATCACACTAATACACAAGATCATCCATGGAGTATCACCAAGTTACATGGTCAATCTATTAGATCTTCCATCCAGAAACAGGTCAACATCTTCACAAACATACCTTAACCTGCACCTTCCCAATTGCAAAGGACTAAAGTATACAACTTATCATGCATCTAACTTTCCCTACCTGAGATCCCAACTCTGGAATGCTCTACCAAGATACATTCGATCAACTAGTGAATACCTTCCTTTTAGGAAACTATTGAAAACCCATCTATTCAAACAGATTTACCCAAATGACTTGACCTACCATAAGCAAACATAAGGAACCCATCCATTTACTGGTTCATCTAATCATTAACAACAATGGCTCAGAAATTACCTCCTACCAATCTTCTTACCCTCCATGCTCTTCCCCTACCTCTTCTTCATTGCTCCACTTTCTTACCTATCCCTATCCTTTCTCTCATACCTCTTTTATCCCATTTACCCTTATTCATTTGTCCTACCACATACCTCCTTTGTTGATTCAGATACTACAGATTGTATTCTCTTGTTACTATGTAAGCCACATTGAGCCTGCAATGAGTGGGAAAGCGCGGGATACAAATGTAATAAATAAATAAATAATAAATAAATAAGCACTTGAATATCATCAGTGTACACATATGCAGTCATTCCTAAGGATTGTACCAAAGTCAATAGAGGAGCCAAGAAAATGTTAAACCATGTTGGGGACAGAATAGACCCTTGTGGTAAGCCTGAGCTAAGGCTGAAAGAAGTGGAGAGGGAGTTTCCATAGAGTACAGTGCACTCCATTTAAGTGCACGTTGGATAAGCACATGCTCTGTTTAACTGCATGCCGTACTTCGGTCCCGTTTTTGGTGCCATCAATTTCTATGGGGACAAATTTCAGTTTAGTGCACCACTGATGAGTGCAAGATTCACTTATATGCATGGTTCAAGACTGCTCCTCTGTAGGAAAGACTCTGCATAAGCGCGCGCATGAAATATGGAAGCCGATTGGCGTGTGACAACCAACGAGATTTCAAATTTACTGCCTGTTTAACTGCCACAGGCAGAATAAGCGAAAGAATGTTGTTAGAGCGTACACCGGGGTCGTCGTCGCGGCGGAACTGTAAGACTTTAACACTGGCTGAATGAATAGAAGTTTTTTAAAAAATTAGAAAACAAACAAAGTCAAGCATCTATTGCTAAACAATATGGTGTCAATCCCAGTCAAATTTCATGTGTCTTGAAGCAGAAAGATCAGCTTCTGGAAGACTGGCAAAACAATACAAATCCACAACGGAAATGAAAACGGGCGGGAAAAGTTGAGGAGGTAAAAGATGCTCTTCTTCGGTGGTTTTCTCAAGTCAGGAACAGACAGTTTCCTGTCAGTGGTCCACTGCTTATGGAGAAAGCTAACCAACCAGCTGAAAGTCTTGAACTAACTGAATTCAAAGCCACTGTTGGATGGTTGGAAAGATGGAAGGAGAGGAACAGCATAAAATTCAAGAAACAGCATGGTGAGAAACAAGACGCTGCTGACTTTGGTGCTGAAAATTGGGTTGTTTCAGTTCTTCCTATCATCTTGAACGAGTTTGCACCTCGTGACATTTTCAATGCTGACGAGAACAGTCTCTACTGGTGAGTGATTCCTGATGGAACATTTGCATTCAAACATGCCGAAACTACTGGAGGTAAAACATTGAAGCATTTAAATATTTTAAATTTAAATGCTTTACTTTTTGTCTATTAGATTGTAAGCTCTTTGAGCAGGGACTGTCTTTCTTCTGTGTTTGTACAGCGCTGCGTACACTTTGTAGCGCTCTAGAAATGTTAAATAGTAGTAGTAGTAGTAAGGTCCGACTGACGATCCTCCTTTGCTGCAATATGGATGAGAGTGAGAAGTTGGAACCCCTCGTCATTGGAAAGAGCAAACAGCCCCATTGCTTCAAGAAAGTTAAGCGACTTCCTGTGACATACAAGGCTAATGCAAATTCATGGATGACTGGGGAAATTTGGAAGCAATGGCTAAAGAAGTTAGACACTAGAATGCAGGCACAAAAGCGTCAGATTTTGCTGCATTGTGATAATTGTGCTGCACACAGGGATGATGTCAGGCTGTCTAACGTCAAGGTGGTCTTCCTGCCACCAAACACTACCTCTCTGATCCAATCTATGGATCAGGGCATAATAGCCAATTTCAAACAACATTATCGGGCTCTTGTACTACGTCGTCTGATGAGTGTTATGGATGACCAGACTGGCAAGGATAAACGTGCTGTTGAACTGGTTCGTAATCTATCACTGTTGGATTCCCTACATATGCAGAAAGAAGTCTGGAATCATGTTACACAGGCAACCATTGTGAACTGCTACAAGCGAGCAAGCTTTGTTAAGGATGTGGAGAGGGACGAAACAGATGCAGCTGTTGCAAACGCGTCAGATGAACAGGTTATTTACATCCCAGCCGGTGTTACTGAAGAGGAGTTCCATTGCTACGTAGCTGTTGATTGCGATCTACAAACAGCTGAAGATAGCACTGATGTCGAGATATGTGCCTACATGCAGGCAACAACGGTTGATGATGGAACAGATGAAGAAATGAGCAGTGAGGCACATGCTGATGAAATTCAACAACCTCCTGTCACTTTTGCAAGAGCGCTGCAGAGTCTCAGCACCGTGCGGGCCTAACTGGAGGCCACTGGATGTCAGTGCTATGACAGTTTTTACCGCCTGGCAGACGTAGTCTATGGAACTCACAGACCCAAGAGTGTACAAGGGACTATAACTGATTACTTCAAGTAAGCCTAATGTCAGTTAACTGAGACTGTATACTGTGGCATATAATTTGTTTATTTATTTATTTGTAGCATTTGTATCCCACATTTTCCCACTGATTTGCAGGTTCAATGTGGCTTACATTTGCCATAATGGCGGTTGCCATTTCTGGGTAGCAGAGTTACAAAGGCATTGCATTAAGGTGCATACATACATGGTAAAGAAGAATACGTTATGGTATAGCATATAAGTTCCTGAGTGATAGATAGGATTGTAATATACATTAGGTCATCGACTATAGATAGACCTTATTTGACATAAGGATTAAAGTGATAGTGCTGTACTGTACATATGTTTATCAGATGTCAAGCTTCTTTGGGTCACAACGGTTAAGTGCACGCTCTGGTTAACTGCATGGATTTCTTTGGTCCCAGACCCTTGCACTTAAGTGGATTGCACTGTACTATGTAGCGGTGATTTTCTAGATAAGAAGAAAACCAATCCAGCACTGTATCAGAAATACCAATAGACTGAAGGCAGTGCAGAAGAATTTGGTGATCAACCAAGTCAAAAGCTGCGGAGAGATCGAGGGATAGTAGTAGAACAGATTTAGCCTGATCAAGGGATCGATATATAAAGTAGTTTCATTGCTATTGTGTTGGCAGAATGCAGTTTGATTAGGATGAAGGACTTGTGCCTTAGTGAAGAAATCGACCAATTGTGTGTGCACTACAGACTCTAGAATCTTAGCAGTAAAGGGGAGGTTGGCATTAGGACGGTAATTACTGAGGTTCATGAGTGACATAGAGGGGCATAATCGAACGAAAACGTCTATCTCCATGGGCGTTTATCTCCGAGAACGGGTCCGTGAAGGGGTGGACTGAACCATATTTTCGAAAAAAATAGACGTCCATGTTTTATTCGACAATTTGTGAGCTGGGCATTTTTGTTTTTCAGCGATAATGGAAAATGAAAGCGCCCAGCTCAAAAACAAATAAATCCAAGGCATTTGTTCGTGGGAAGGGCCAGGATTCGTAGTGCACTGGGCCCCCTCACATGCCAGGACACCAACCGGGCACCCTAGGGGGCACTTTTACAAAAACAAAAAAAAAGGTAAAAGAGCTCACAGGTGCATAGCAGCCTTCCCTTGTGTGTTGAGCCCCCCCCAAATCCCCCTCAAAACCCACTGCCCACAAGTCTACACCATTACTATAGCCCTAAGGGGTGAAGGGGGGCACCTACATGTGGGTACAGTGGGTTTTGGGGGATTGGACGACTAAGCATTAAGCAGCACAATTGTAACAGGTAGGGGGGGATGGGCCTGGGTCCACCTGCCTGAAGTCCACTGCACCCCCTAACAACTGCTCCAGGGACCTGCGTACTGCTGCCAGGGAGGTGGGTATCACATTTGAGGGTGAAAATAAAAAGTTGTGAAACATCATTTTTTGTGGTGGGAGGGGGTTAGTGACCACTGGGGGAGTCAGGGGAGGTCATCCCTGATTCCCTTTGGTGGTAATCTGGTCATTTAGGGCACTTTTTGGGGCCTTATTCGTGAACAAACACGAAGTGCTCTAAATTCTAGCTACAAACGTATACTTTTTTTCCATTATCGGCGAAAGGCGCCCATCTCTGTTCGGGTGATAACCATGCCCCAGTCCCGCCTTCACCACGCCTCCGACACGCCCCCATCAACTTTGTACGCTTCCGCGATGGAGTGCAGTTGAAAACGTCCAAGTTCGGCTTTCGATTATACCGCGTTATTCGTTTTTGTGAGATAAACGTCCATCTCCCAATTTAGGTCAGAACTTGGGCGTTTTTCTCGTTCGATTATAAGCAGGATAGTGGGATCTTTAACAAATGCAGTAATTAGGAATATTTTTAGAACTTTGTCCTTTACAAAGAAAACTTGCAGTCTTTCTACCTGAAACCATTATTCTTTTTCAAATCTCCATTTTATCTTGTGCTTTAAGTAGATATCTATTTATTTATTACATTTATATCGCACATTTTCCCATACAATTCAAGTTCAATGTGGCTAACAAGTAAAGAGTAATCAGTACAAACATAGCATATAATTCATAAAACAGTGCAATTCAGGAAAGAAGATTTGAGAACCACAAATACACAACTCCAGAAAAGAATTAGGACAAACAGGAGGGAAGGGAAGTGGGGAGTAAGCATAAAGAAATTCATCAAGTTAGAGTAAGTTATGAATTATAATCTATTAAAAGGCATTTTCTGAAAAGGAAGGATTTCATAAATTTGCGGAATACTTAGTAATTTTGCTGAGATCACATAGTTTCCAGTAAGGAATTCCACAACTTAACACCTTGACAAGTAAAATTAGCAGAATGGATTGACTTGTACACTACTTTCTTACAGCTTGGGAAATGGAGTTGTAAGTAGCCTCTAGCTCCAAAGGCTGCATTGCATGATGGGAGATTAATAAGGGGAGATTGAGATTTGTGTAGTAACTGAAAAGTGGATAGATAATCTGTGAGTTGGGCTTCTACAATGCCTTCCATCACCTTGTTTAGCAACGGAATGGAAGCAACTGGTCTATAATTAGTAACATCACTTAATGAACCTAAAGAATTCTCAGGTATAGGAGTTAATATGATAGAACCCTTCTCTGCAGGGAAGAGCCCATAAGTAAACATAAAAGAAAGGATAGGTTAGGAGCATTTTTTACTAGATAGCTAAGGCAAGCATCAAGGAAGCAATGGAAGGAGAAATACTTTGAAGGAAAGAATTTGACTGTGTCACAGGTGGGTAGGTGAAATGAGGACCACAGTCTATCAGTAGGTATTCCGACACAATAAGCAATCTGTGATTCGGAGGGTCAACTACACAAATCTCAATCTGGCTTCAGAACGTGTTACAGAGATGTCCTTACCACCTTAGTATCTACCTTCGGGAGATAGACTAATAGTTAGATTCTGGCTCCTTGAATTGGTGTTAAGGGAAGGCTGAGGACTCAAAACCAAAACCCTGGTTCTGTTACAGAGAGAGTCGGGGGGGGGGGGGGGGGTTGAGATGGCGCCAAAAGACAAGGAACCTCCCTTCCTCTAGAAACTGCGGGGCAAGAAAATGTCAGAGCTCCATGTGGCAGTGGCAGAAGCAGCACGCTGCAGATCAAATCAACAACCCAGTGACACCCGTCTAACCCAGAAACGCATGCTTAAGTTATAGCACTCAGTCAATGCATCCACATTATCAGCCATTTTCAGACCCATAGAACAGTCATGGAGGACACTCAGCTTCAATTTTAAGGAATTACTAAATAAGCAAAATCAAGTATTCTAGACATTCTTCATTCTATGCAGCATAAAATAAGTGACTGTCCTCTAGTGAGACATTGATATGCCTAGTCTATCCCAATATTAGGCTGCTCTTCAAGTAACAGATAAATGCCTCAGGCTAGAACCGCTTTTAGTCCAAGATTTCTATTTATTTATTTGTGACATTTATATCCTACATTATCCCAAACAAGTTTGACTTCAATGTGGCTTACAATAAACAGTATTGGATCCATAACCAAGAATAATGCATAAGAAAGTAATTTGTTGTAAGAATCCAATTTTACAATACACTATCATAAACATACTGGGTAAGTATGGATGTTAACATTTAGAAAATCTATTATAAATGAGAAATTGTACTTGAAGCAAAGGAAAGTTAATGGTAAATAGAGTAATAACCAATTCAGGTATAATGAATTGTTTGAGATATGGTTGTTCTTTGTGAGGGTTTGTTTGAATAGGAACGATTTGAGGATTTTGCAGAATCTACTACTACTTAACATTTCTAAAGTGCTACTAGGGTTACGCAGCGCTGTACAATTTAACATAGAAGGACAGTCCCTGCTCAAAGAGCTTACAATCTAAAAGACAAGAGAACAATCTAAAGACAAGTGAACAGTCAGTCTGATAGGGGCAGTCTGGATTTCCTGAAAGGTAAGAGTTAGGTGCCCAACGCAGCATTGATGAGGTGGGCTTTAAGCAAAGAATCTAGTATATTCCTGGATATTTCTTATTTTGGGTGGCAAGGAGTTCCACCATTTGGTTCCTAGGTAAGTGAAGTCTGCAGAGTGGACAGTTTTATAGATCACTTTTTTTGCAATTTGGGAGGTGTAGTCTGACGACATTCTTTGGGAGACAGGCTGCAACCTCAACACAGTCCAGTATGTAGATTTTCTAACTCCATCTCCCCTTTCTCGCTTTTTATTTAACTTTGGAGGTCGGTGTATCAAGAAAGTGAGGGGAACCCTATAACGCATGATATATTACCTGGCATACTGCAGTAATGTGAGGGCAGGACAGGGTTAATGCTGTACTAGAGGAGCAGCAGCTGTTGCTGTTTTAAAGGCGGTGGGATGACTACTAAGCAGGTTCTTGCAGATTCTTGCTTTTAAACATTGAAGGCTGCTGGTAGCCATTAAGAAGGAACAAAAGACAGTGATATGCAAATAAGGCCACAGGCCGGAGCAGCTGCAGTCTCTTAAAGGGGCAGGAACAAGTTCAGTGAATTGGAAGATCAGATGGTGAACTGACCCGGCCATGTTAATCATCCTAACCCATACACCCTGCCCTGCTCCTATTTTTCTGGAAAAAGGGTCCTTTGAAATAGGATCTCAGGTTTCTTCACAGCGTGGCATATTTCTGTTTTTATTTTTCCTTATGTGGCAATTGTGAAAGGGGTTAGTATTTTTAATTATCCCATTGGTGCCATCACTGAGTGGCCTAGTGGTTAGAGCACTGGCCTTGCAATCTAGCACTTCAGATAAACCAATGAAGATAGATCGCTCTTTCTTCAGCAATGACAGATAAATCCGTCAGGAAGCAGAAGTGAGGGGCAAATTTATTACTCGTCAAACACTGGGGACATCTGTTGCTTTATGAGGTGTCATGGATTTACACAGCACTACACGTCGGTGTTTATAAAAGGGTGAATGGTCAATGTGAGTCTGAAAGGCAGCAGCAGATAGGAAACATCTTGGCTCAGGGGTTCAGATTGCTCTTCCCGTCACACATTCTTTTCTTTCTAATTGTAGATTTTTGGGGGACAGGCAGGCCAGTCTGATGGTTAAGGAAAATAATCATAATTATGTCGACTTGTTTGTGGCACCCTGTTCAGGGGTCCAGAAGAGTAGGGCAAGTGGATGGCTCTTCAAACACAAACTGTGGAAACAAAAGTCTGTAAAGTAAGATATGTAACATAGTAGATGACGGCAGAAAAAGACCTGCACGGTCCATCCAGTCTGCCCAACAAGATAAACTCATATGTGCTACTTTTTGTGTATACCCTACTTTGATTTGTACCTGTCCTCTTTAGGGCACAGACCGTATAAGTCTGCACAGCACTATCCCCGCCTCCCAACCACCAGCCCCGCCTCCCACCACTGGCTCTGGCACAGACCATATAAGTCTGCCCAGCACTGTCCCCACCTCCCAACCACCAGTCCCGCCTCCCACCACCGGCTCTGGCACAGACCGTATAAGTCTGCCCAGCACTATCCCCGCCTCCCAACCACCAGCCCCGCCTCCCACCATCGGCTCTGCCACCCAATCTCGGCTAAGCTCCTGAGGATCCATTCCTTCTGAACAGGATTCCTTTATGTTTATCCCACACATATTTGAATTCCGTTACCGTTTTCATTTCCACCACCTTCCGCGGGAGGGCATTCCAAGCATCCACCACTCTCTCCGTGAAAAAATACTTCCTGACATTTTTCTTGAGTCTGCCCCCCTTCAATCTCATTTCATGTCCTCTCGTTCTACCGCCTTCGCATCTCCGGAAAAGGTTCGTTTGCGGATTAATACCTTTCAAATATTTGAGCATCTGTATCATATCACCCATGTTTCTCCTTTCCTCCAGAGTACACATGTATTGTTGTAGAAACACTCAAAACTTCTGAAGATTGACACAGAGCCCTGTTTCTGCATAATGCCTGCCCCAGGTGTCTATGGCAATAAATACAGATAAAAACCAGTTCAGGGCACATTAAAATAAATATACTGTACTTTTCTAAAGACATTGAGAGAATGGGAGCAGTTCAGAGAAATGCTGTAAGGCCTGTGAAACAAATCCAACATAGAGAGAATGAAGATGCTCTGAATTTAATTGCAGGAAAAGAGAAGGGAGAGAGGGGGGCCCATATGATGGAGACATTCAGATATGTAACTGGCTTGGTAAAATACAAGTATGTGCAGTAATCCAGTGACATTGGGCTGTAATAAAGAGAATAAGTATTGCTGTACTGGATCAGACCAAAGGTCCAATTAGCCCAGTACCCTGCTTCCAACAGCAGCCAATTCAGGTCACAAGTACCTGCAGAATCTCAAGATTAGCCATATGCCTCTTGTTTAAGTCCAGTTGTTGAGGGACATGTCAGTTTAAAGCAGGGGCGTATCTGGACTCCGGCGGTAGGGGGGGCCAGAGCCAGAGGGAGGGGGCACATTTTAGCCCCCCCCCCGCCGCCGCCGCCACCGCCCCCCCCACCGCTGAGCCCCCACCGCCACGAATGACTCTCTCCACCCCCCTCCCGCCGCCAACCCTCCCCCGCTGCCGTTCTTACTTTTACTGGCGGGGGACCCCAACCCCCGCCAGCCGAGGTCTGCTTCCACCTGCCGCTGCCGTAAAAACATCTTCTTCAGCCGGCGGGGGACCCCAAACCCCCGCCAGCCGCCCCGCGGTGTTTAAAATTCATCTTCGGCCTCCGTGGCCGTGCTGCTGTGATAGGCGCTGTTGAAATCCACTTCGGAGTTTGACGTCGCAGCACGTACAACGTACAACGACGTCAGACTCCGAAGTGGATTTCAACAGCGCCTATCACAGCAGCATGGCCACGGAGGCCGAAGATGAATTTTAAACACCGCGGGGCGGCTGGCGAGGGTTTGGGGTCCCCCGCCGGCTGAAGAAGAAGTTTTTACGGCAGCGGCAGGTGGAAGCACACCTCGGCTGGCGGGGGTTGGGGTCCCCCGCCAGCAAAAGTAAGAACGGCAGCGGGGGAGAGTTGATGGCGGTAGGGGGGTCCAGGGCAAAATCTGCGGGGGCCCAGGCCCCTGAGGCCCCACGCAGATACGCCCCTGGTTTAAAGTATCTCAAATATCACCTGGTTTTATGTTTTATTTCACACTTGATATACCGCCTTTCTGTAGATACAGTCAAAGTGGTTTATATAGACTATTTATGCAGGTGCTTCCTGTCCCTAATAGGCACACAATTTAAGGTTATTTGCACCTGGGGCAATGGAGGGTCAGGGCTGCCGAGAGACTGAGCCGGGCCCAGGATAGGGCTGCCACGTAGGCAGACCACAAAAATTGGGGGTGGGGGCCAGAGCCCAAAGTGGGGGGGGGGGCACATTTTTCCTCACCTCCCTGCCCCCCATCACAACTCCATATACCTTGGCTGGCGGGGGTCCCCAAGTCCCGCCAGCAGAAGACTTCCTCTAACGCCCAGTGCTGTTAACACCTGTAAATTAGCTTGTGAGAGGTTGTTTTACTGGTATTTTTTCCTCTTGCTCCTTTGTGCTTCCAGCTCATTTGGAGCCAGGGCTTTCATTCACAACAACCAATTTCAAGTAGTCTGGTCATTGCAGTGCCAGTCCTTGGTCAGGGACTTTGCATCATGCCTCTTCCCAGATTCCTGCAATCATGGGCCTTGACTCCAACCATGTGGTGACACCATTAGGTAATGACCATGATTTTCTCCCCCTAGGAATGGTGCGCTTCCTCCACAGCATCTCTTGTTTACCCAGAGGATGATAGACCCAACTTAGGAATTGAATTAGGGGAGCCTTCTGCATTACGTTGCATCCCCAGCTACTTGTCTCGCCCTAGATTGCAAGAATTTTAGTGTAAAAACCAGGCTGAATGACTAAGATGTAAAACAGCTCTTTACTTATCAGTGTAGTGAAAAAGTGCACATGCTAACATAAGAACACAAGAATAGCCATACTGGGTCAGACCAATGGTCCACCTAGCCCAGTATCCTGCTTCCAACAATGGCCAATCCAGGTCGCAAGTACCTGGCAGAAACCCAATTAGTAGCAACATTCCATGCTACCAATTCCGGGGCAAGCAGTGGCTTCCCCCATGTCCATGTCAATAACAGACTGTGGACGTTTCCTCCAGGAACTTGTCCAAACCTTTTTTTTAAACCCAGATACGCTAACTGCAGTTACAACATCCTCCGGCCAGAGCTTAACTATTCTTTGAGTGAAAAAATATTCTCCCTGTTTGTTTTAAAAGTATTTCCATGTAACTTTGAGTGTCCCCTAGTCTTTGTACTTTTTGAAAGAGTAAAAAATCGATTCACTTCTACTTATTCTACACCACTCAGGATTTTATAGACCTCAGTCATATCCCCCCTCAGTCATCTCTTTTCCAAGCTGAAGATCCCTAATCTCTAGCCTTTACTCATACTGAACTTGAAAAACTCAGTCACCCGTTGGAGATGTATAATTACACTTTTGGGATAATGTACATAAGTATTGCCATACTGGGACAGACCGAAGGTCCATCAAGCCCAGTATCCTGATTCCAACAGTGGCCAATCCAGGACACAAGTACCTGGCAAGATCCCAGAACAGTACAATACATTTTATTCTGCTTATTGTAGAATTAAGCAGTGGATTTTCCCAAGTCCATTTTAATACTGGCTTATGGACTTTTCTTTTAGGAAACTATCCAAACCTTTTTTAAACTCCACTAAGCTAACTGCTTTTACCACATTCTCTGGCAGCGAATTCAAGAGTTTAATTACACGTTGAGTGAAGAAATATTTTCTCCAATTCGTTTTAAATGTACTACTCTGTAACTTCATTGAATGCCCCCTAGTCAGCCGCGGTCGCTCCCCCAAACAGGTTTGTAGAAAAAATGGTACCTCTGCGCCTCTTGCCAATATTTTGTTTCTGCCCTCTCCCAAGTGAGGCTCCAATCTTTTCCTGCCTCTTCTGCCCGCTCTTTCCGTCTGCGTGGTCTGGACACTTAAGTTTTACTGCCCTGAAGCACCGCTCTTCCTACAGGACCGGCGATTCCCATAGCCTTCTGCCAGCGTGTGTCGTTGGGGCCTCTTCTCAGGCGCGTCCCACCTACTCTGCAACTTCCGGTTTTCCACAAAAGTGGGACGCGCGTCTGAGGAGACGATCCGACATCGCACGCCGGCAAAAGGCTGACGCTCCCCCTGCGCCCCCCAGCCACGCCACTGCCCCTAGTCCTAGTATTTTTGGAAAGAGTAAACAAACGATACACATCTACCCGTTCCACTCCACTCATTATTTTATATACCTCTATCATATCTCCCCTCAGCTGTCTTTTCTCCAAGCTGAAGAGCCCTAGCCATTTCAGCCTTTCCTCATATGGAAATCATCCCTTCCCCTTTTTCATTTTCATCGCCCTTCTCTGTACCTTTTCTAATTCCACTAGTATCTTTTTTTAGATGCAGTGACCAGAACTGAACACATTATTCAAGGTGCGGTCACAGCATAGAGCGATACAAAGGCATTATAACATCTTCGTTTTTATTTTCCATTCCTTTCCTAATAATACCTAACATTCTATTTGCTTTCTTTGTTGCTGCAACACACTGAGCAAAGGGTTTCAAAGTATCGTCAACAATGACTCCTAGATCCTTTTCCTGGTCGGTGACTCCTAACGTGGAACCTTGCATCACGTAGTTATAGTTTGGGTTCCTCTTTCCCACATGCATCACTTTGCACTTGCTCACATTAAACATCATCTGCCATTTGGATGCCCAGTCTCCTAATCTCATAAGGTTGTCTTGCAATTTTTCACAATCTTCTTGCGATTTAACAACTTTGAATAAATTTGTGTCATCAGCAAATTTAATTACCTCACTAGTTATCCCCAGATCAAGATCATTTATAAATATGTTAAAAAGCAGCAGTCCCAACATAGACCCTATGGAACCCCACTATCTACTCATCTCCATTGAGAATACTGACCATTTAACCCTACTCTCTGTTTTCTATCCTTTAACCAGTTTTTAATCCACAATAGAACACTACCTCGTATCCCATGACTTTCCAATTTCCTCTGGAGTCTTTCATGAGGTAGTTCGTCAAATGCCTTTTGAAAATCCAGATGCACAATATTGACTGGCTCACCTTTATCCGCATGTTTGTTCACCGCTTCAAAGAAATGTAGTAGATTGGTGAAGGCAAGATTTCCCTTCACTAAATCCATGTTGGCTTTGTCTCATTAATCCATGCTTTTGAACATGCTCTGTAATTTTGTTCTTTATAATAGTCTGTACCATTTCACTCAGCACAACATCAGGCTCACTGATCTGTAATTTACTAACAATAGTTCTGCAAGTTCATTTTTCAATACTATCTTTACTCTGGTATGTATACCATCTGGTCCTGGCAGTTTGCTACTCTTCAATTTGTTAAATTGCACCATTACATCTTCCAGGTTTGCAGAGGGTTGATTCAGTTTCTCTGACTCGTCAGCACTGAATACCATTTCTGGCACCGGCATCTGTCCCACATCTTCCTTGGTGAAGACCGAAGCAAAGAATTTATTTAATCTCTCTGTTATGGCCTTATCCTCCCTGAGTGCCCCCTTTACCCCTCAGTCATCCAGCGGTCCAACCGATTCTTTTGCCAGCTTTATACTTTTAATATGCCTTTAAAAAGTTTTTACTGTTTGTTTTTGCCTCCAGTGCAGTCTTCTTTTCAAAGTCTCTCTTTGCCTTCCTTATCAACACTTTGCATTTGACTTGCCTTTCTTTATGTAGTTTCTTATTATTTTCAGTTGGATCCTTCTTCCGTGTGCTGAAGGATTTTCTTTTATCTCTAATAGCTTCCTCTACCTTACTTTTTAACTATGCCAGCTGTTGTTTGGTCTTCCTTCCTCTTATTTTAATACATGGAATATATTTGGCCTGGGCTTCCAGGATGGTAATATACACAGGTAGCTTACCCTTTGCCTGATTTATATGTCATTATTGTTGTCATGTTAATCCACTTGGATTTACAGAAAAAGGATCAGCACACAAGTTGAAGGTGATTACCTTTTTATTAGCTGAATTTAATACATCAGTAACATGTTTTTGAGAGTTATCCTCTTTTCATCAGATCAGTGAAAAAACAGCACAGTTTAAACAAAGGAGACCTTTTACTGAAGAGTGTTAAGCCCTTAGCACATGGGTAGCAGGAACCAGGGGCGCAGCCAGACTTCGGCGGGAGGGGGATCCAGAGCCCGAGGTGAGGGGACACATTTTATCCCCCCCCTGGTGCCACCAACCCCCCCCCCCCCCGCCGTCATTTTTTACCCCCCCCCCCCAGCACCACCACCCCTCCCCCATTCCTTTCGACCCCCCCCCTCCCGCTGCTGCCAAGTTCCAACCCTCCCCACCACCGCCAGGTACCTTTGCTGGCAGGGGTCCCCAACCCCCCCCCCCCCCACCAGCCAAAGTTCCCTTCAGCACCAGTCTCGGAGTCTGGCGCGTTCGCTGATCTGGATTCTGTTTCTGTGAGTCCTAATGTCCTACATGTTCCTACGTGCAGGACGTCAGGATTCACAGAGACAGAATCCAGATTAGCAACGCGTCGGCGACCGGCACTGAAGAGGACTTTGGCTGGCGGGGGTTGGGGATCCCCACCAGCAAAGGTACCTGACGGTGGTGGTGGCGGCAGGGGAGGGTTGGCGGCGGCAGGACGGGGGGGGTCAAATGTGGCAGGGGAGGGTCGGCAGTGGGGGGGGTGAAAGCAGGAGGGCCAGGGCTAAATCTGTGGGGGCTCATGCTCCCATGGCTCCACCTAGCTATGCCCCTGGCAGGAACATGCAAGAACCGGCTACCACAAACACGTTAAAGCATTCTGTGGTATTGTGCCTGTTTGCACACACTAAGAAGCGCATCACCTATTTTTTGGAGGGGCCGTATCATGGGCTGAGAGAGGGTGTTCCTGTATTATCCAGCTAGTGTGTTATGATTAGCATTCCCTAACTGAATAATGCAGAGTTAACGAGGTAGCACTTAGCACCTTCTAAATAGGGGGCAGTCAGTGCTCCAGTGTTAACTGTATGCAGTTGCTGTACGCTGACAGCAATTAGCGCACTACCTGTATTAGAATATTTTTTTGAAATCCCCCTTTAAGTGCCACTTTAAATGTGGGCTAAGTGCATAGGAAAGCCCCATGTTAAAACGCATTAAGCCCAGATTTTCACTGCACAATCTTCACTTTGACATATTTTCAATAAACTTTGGTTTTCTTATCATATTAAGCAAGCTACTGTATTTGCAAATGTGCAGAAATTTGCAGCGGAGTTTTCTAGGTCATGTCTCCGGAACTGTCCTGCTGCTGCTACTGAGAACTGGTGGCTCAGCCCCAGGTTATCTCTGACCTCACATAAAGAAATGAAGTCAGGCACTGTTTAAAGTCAGTTCAGCACCATGGCCAGCTCTTTCTCAAGTGCTGAAAAGAACAGCCTTTGGAATTGATTCAGTAGGGTCTGGATGCTCAGAAGCAAACACATAGTAACATAGAGGGGAATAATCGAACGTCGCCGGCGAAATAGGTCGCCGGTGATCTATTTTGGCGGCGGCGCAACAGCTGGCCGGAACCGTATTTTCAAAAAAGATGGCTGGCCATCTTTTTTTTCGATAATACGGTGTGGGCCGGCGAAATGCCTCGGATTTCGCCGGGTTTGAGATCGCCACTTTTGTTTTTCCGCAATAATGGAAAAAACTGCCGGCGATCTCAAACCCAGCGAAATCCAAGGCATTTGGCCGTGGGAGGAGCCAGCATTTGTAGTGCAATGGTCCCTCTCACATGCCAGGACACCAACCGGGCACCCTAGGGGGCACTTCAAACATCTTTTATAAACAACCAAATTAGCTTCCAGGTGCATAGCACCCTTCCCTTGTGTGCTGAGTCCCCCAAATCCCCCCCAAAACCCACTGCCCACAAGTGTGCACCATTACCCTAGCCCTAAGGGCTGAAGGGGGGCACCTACATGTGGGTACAGTGAGTTTTGGGGGGTTTGGGAGGGCTCAACATTACCCACCATAAGTGCAACAGGTGGGGGGGGATGGGCCTGGCTCTGCCTTTCTGCAGTCCACTGCAACCAACAACAACTGTTCCAGGGACCTGCATACTGCTGTCTGGGTGCTGGGTATGACATTTGAGGCTGGCATACAGGCTGGCAAAAAAGGTTTGTATTTTAATAATTTTAGTGTGGGAGGGGGTTGGTGACCACTGGGGGAGTAAGGGGAGGTCATCCCCCATTCCCTCCGGTGGTCATCTGGTCAGTTGGGGCACCTTTTTGAGGCTTGGTCGTGAAAATAAAAGGACCAAGTAAACCCGGCGAAATACTGCTTATCGACGGGTTTTATTTTTCCATTATCAGCGAAAGCTGGCCATCTGGTAGCCACGCCCAAGCCTGCCCATGTCCCGCCTTCGCTTCACCGCCAACACACCCCTTTGAACTTTCGCCGGCGAGGCGAAGGGAAAGCGGCGAAGCTATCACAAATGTAGCTTTCGATTATATGCTTTTCGCCGCTTTTGCGAAATCGCCGGCCATATCCCGATTTGTGTCGGGAAATAGCCGGCGATTACTTTCGATTATAAGCTGGATAGTAACATAGTAGATGACGACAGAAAAAAGACCTGCACGGTCCATCCAGTCTGCCCAACAAGATAACTCATATTTGCTGCTTTTTGTGTATACCCTACTTTGATTTGTACCTGTGCTCTTCAGGGCACAGACCGTATAAGTCTGCCCAGCACTATCCCCGCCTCCCAACCACCTACCCCTCCTCCCAACCACCGACTCTGGCACAGACCGTATAAGTCTGCCCAGCACTATCCTCACCTCCCAACCACCAGCCCTGCCTCCCAACCACCGGCTCTGGCACAGACCGTACAAGTCTGTCCAGCACTATCCCCGCCTCCCAACCACCAGTCCCGCTGCTCACCACCGGCTCTGGCACAGACCGTATAAGTCTGCCCAGCACTATCCCCGCCTCCCAACCACCAGTCCCGCCTCCTGATCTTGACTAAGCTCCTGAAGATCCATTCCTTCGGCACAGGATTCCTTTATGCTTATCCCACGCATGTTTGAATTCCGTTACCGTTTTCATTTCCACCACCTCCCGCGGGAGGGCATTCCAAGCATCCACTACTCTCTCCGTGAAAAAATACTTCCTGACATTTTTCTTGAGTCTGCCCCCCTTCAATCTCATTTCATGTCCTCTTGTTCTTCCACCTTCCCATCTCCAGAAAAGGTTCATTTGCGGATTAATACCTTTCAAATAATTGAACGTCTGTATCATATCACCCCTGTTTCTCCTTTCCTCCAGAGTATACATGTTTAGTTCAGCAAGTCTCTCCTCATACGTCCTGTAACGCAAATCCCATACCATTCTCGTAGCTTTTCTTTGTACCGCTTCAATTCTTTTTACACCCTTAACAGATACGGCCTCCAAAAACTGAACACAATACTCCAGGTGGGGCCTCACCAACGACTTATACAGGGGCATCAACACCCCCTTTCTTCTGCTGGTCACACCTCTCTCTATACAGCCTAACAACCTTCTAGCTACGGCCACCGCCTTGTCACACTGTTTTGTTGCCTTCAAATCCTCAGATACTATCACCCCAAGATCCCTCTCTCCACCCATACCTATCAGACTCTCCCTGCCTAACACATACGTCTCCCGTGGATTTCTATTCCCTAAGTGCATCACTTTGCATTTCTTCGCATTGAATTTTAATTGCCAAACCTTAGACCATTCTTCTAGCTTCCTCAGATCCTTTTTCATGTTTTCCACTCCCTCCGGGGTGTCCACTCTGTTACAGATCTTAGTATCATCCGCAAATAGGCAAACTTTACCTTCTAACCCTTCGGCAATGTCACTCACAAATATATTGAACAGAATCGGCCCCAGCACCGATCCCTGAGGCACTCCACTACTCACCTTTCCTTCCTCCGAGCGAATTCCATTCACCACCACCCTCTGGCGTCTGTCCGTCAACCAGTTCCTAATCCAGTTCACCACTTCAGGTCCTATCTTCAGCCCCTCCAGTTTATTTAAGAGCCTCCTGTGGGGAACCGTGTCAAAAGCTTTGCTGAAATCTAAGTAGATTACGTCCATAGCTCGTCCCTGATTCAATTCTCCTGTCACCCAATCAAAGAACTCAATGAGATTCGTTTGGCACGATTTCCCTTTGGTAAAACCATGTTGTCTCGGATCTTGCAACTTATTGGCTTCCAGAAAATTCACTATCCTTTTCTTCAGCATTGCTTCCAATACTTTTCCAATAACCGAAGTGAGGCTTACCGGCCTGTAGTTTCCAGCTTCTTCCCTATCACCACTTTTGTGAAGAGGGACCACCTCCGCCGTTCTCCAATCCCTCGGAACCTTTCCCGTCTGCAAGGATATATTAAACAAATCTTTAAGAGGACCCGCCAAAACCTCTCTGAGCTCCCTCAATATCCTGGGGTGGATCCCGTCTGGTCCCATGGCTTTGTCCACCTTTAGCTTTTCAAGTTGTTGATACACACTTTCTTCCGTGAACGGTGTTTTATCCACTTCATTATCAATTGTATTATTTCCAGTCCATCACGGTCCTTCTCCAGGATTTTCCTCTGTGAAAACAGAACAAAAGTATCTATTTAGCAAATTTGCTTTTTCTTCATCATTATCCACATAGCGGTTCGCAGTATCTTTTAGTCTCACAATTCCCTTTTTAGTCATTCTCCTTTCACTAATATAGCTGAAGAAATTTTTGTCACCCCTCCTTACATTTCTAGCCATTTGTTCTTCCGCTTGCGCTAACACAGGTGCTAGAAGCCATTAGTGCCAGACTAGCGCCCACATTCACCAGTGCACAATACTCAGAGGCCCCTACCACAGCAAATAATGAGCTCACCCCAGATCATTACTATTTGCATTAGTGGAGGAGCAGCCTAGTGGTTAGAGCACTAGTCTTGCAATCCAAAGGTGGCTGGTTCAAATCCCACTGCTGCTCCTTGTAATTTTGGGCAAGTCACTTAACCCTCCATTGCCTCAGGTATAAACCAAGATTGTGAGCCCCCATGGGACAGAGAAATATCCAGTGTACCTGAATGTAACTCACCTTGAGCTACTACTGAAAAAGATGTGAGCAAAATGGAAAAAATAAAATTTAAATTAGATCAAAATGAGGCTATTTTCTATTCACTGCGATGCTCAGAGAACAACGCCCTGAAGAAGGGCACCCTTTCCGCAGTAAACCTAACACCAGCTCAGAGATGGCATTAGGGTTTTTGAAGAGAGGATCTGTGGTTTGCAGAGGAGAAGAGAGCAATGAGGTCGGGGGGGGGGGGGGTGTCCCATATGGTTCTTGAGTCAGCAGGAACACTGGAAGTGCCAAGAGCCAGGGGGAGCTGCATAACATGGAGCAGCAGCTGGAAAGTGAAAGCCCAAGTCTAAGAGGCAGCCGTGCCACAAGAGGAATATCTGGATTCACCCCAAAGCCTTGCAAGTGGGGCACAGAACCTGCCTCAAAACAAAACATGCTTTGCTCTTAATTATCTGACTGCTGTAGCCGCTTCCTGCAGCATGGGCTGTAAACTTAGCATGCACAGGGACTCCCCACTTTCACCTTCACCTCTCATCAGGATTTTTAGGCGTCCTGTGGTACTCCGCTGTACATACAGAGGGGGTCTGGATAAAAAAAAGTTACAAGAGAAGTCTTGTGGGCATGTGCTGGGCACGTTCCCCCCCCCCCCCCCATCCTTATTTCCCAATGCTTAGAACAAACAGCATGCATAAAATTTGCATGCCATTAGGGTTGAGCATTAGGAAGTTCTTTTTCAGTGCTGGAAGGGTGGTATTTTCCAGTGCTGTTTTGTACAGCACCAGAGTTTTGCGCTTTGGTCCCTAAGGCTTTTTTCCCATTCTGTGTTTGAGGGAAATTTAGAGGTCATTTTAATAAAACATGTTAAGCTCAGTGCTTAATTTGACTATAATGACATTTGTAACATTTCGTTTTAGAGTTAGTCTGTGGAGTATTTGTGCAGTAGAGAATTTTTTGAAATATAGTACCCTAATATTATCAAAATCATTGACTGGACGAGTAAATATATGCTGAAGACCAAATTTTCTTACAAGTTGAAAGGGAGCCACATTTTTCCACCGCTACTTTTTCATATTTAGCGATCAAAAAAACTGTGTTCCACCACATGTCATAAGATAATTTTGTAAAGTCCTTCCAGTTTTGACATATCAGTTTTATGGCAATTTGTAATAATATGTGGAGTAGTTTATCCGCATGTGGTTGTAGGGTATTGTTGACACCATATTCTCCTGTGATAATGATACTATATGATAGTCTTAACATGTCAACTGTTAAGTTTGTCATAATTGATTACTTATGATGTTATTTTGTTAAAAATCAATAAAAATAATTGAACAAAAAAAAAAAAGATCAGTGCTTAATGCATTTTAACGTGGGACTTTCCTGCGCATTAAGCCCAGATTTTCCATGGCAATATTTAGGGCTTTTAAATAATTGTTTTTTTACAGGTCCCACACTACTTTTTCCATGGAGAATGGCACCATGCAGGATTGCTGCCATGTCATATAGCTATCTCTCATTCTGTGTTTTTACATACCCATTAAACTATCTAACAAAGATTTTGCCAGACCCTTAAAATTTAGCCCCAGGTAACAAAAGTGTCAAAAGTGCTCTTTAAACAAGTGTTCACTTCCATAATTCTTTGTCTTTGCAATAGTTTTTTGTTCCTTTCAGATCAGTGGTGTCCATTATATATTTTTTTATAAAGCATGTGTCCAGCTGAGGGCATCTGGGTGGGTTCTCAGTGTCTTGCAAAGAATCGTCTCAACATTGCACATACAGAGGCCTCCCTCCTTCCCTCCCCTTCCACCCTACTGCCCACCACCAACACACAATCAGCCAACTCCCCACCTCCAATTCCAGGACTCCATCCACCCCTCAGAGTGCTTCTCTCCTTACAACTTTTCCTTCTCTCCACTGCACTATATAAATATACCTTCCCAGTATGCAGGACCTGTGCCTGATATGTTAGAAACCAAGGTGGGCAGTCAAGATAAGCTCCTGCCTGGTTAAATCACATTGACTGGCCCTAGAGCAGATGCAAGGTGGCACAACTGGAATGTGCCACTGAATATCTGCTCTGACCACCACAGCAGTCTGCTTTTAGTGCCAGGCAGTCTGGGAGCGGAATCAGGGCAGCCCCCTAAATTAAGATTAAGGTTTAGGTTTATTAATATATCTAAGCAGAGAACAACAGGCACAGGCAGCTCCTTGTGACTCTGGGTAAGTCACTTAACCCTCCATTGCCCCAGGTACAAATAAGTACCTATACACAATATGTAAGCCGCATTGAACCTGCTATGAGTGGGAAAACGCGGGGTACAAATGTAACAAAAATAAAAATAAAAAAATATGCATAATCCTAAAAAAGATACACAGTAATTAAAAACAAATCAATAAAAACAACCAAAATACAAATCAGTGCCGGTGCCCAGATACAAATACCATACAAATAGCAGTCCTAACTTACCCGGGATAGTTATCCTGGTCCCAGCACTGACTATAACTTCCGGTAGCCAGACGAGATCCAGAAAAGTATTGGGGCCTGGTTTAGACCCAGCATTGAATATCCGGGTCAATATATTCAATATCTGCAGTTCACTATCACTACTGCAGACCTTTAGGTTTTCTCGCTGTTACCTTTTTCACACAGTTGCGTCATAGTTTTAAACTACAGTTTTGCGATGTTCCTTATTTCCTCACATTGATTAGATTAGCATCAGACTGATGTGGACTCCTGCTGCAGGTCCGTGTCGAGTCCTGTTTTAGATTTAATGTGAGCCGTTTCACTAATAAAGGATTGTGACCATCTATATTTGCACCCAGTTCATTGTTCTCACCTGATCATCTCTGCTGTTTGCTTTTCCTCCTTTCCAAATTCTACACTCAACAGTCAGCACCTTAAAAATCGCTGACCACTATCGACTGAATATATCGGACCCCAGGTTTATACAGCGTAAACAAGATACCGCAAATAACTAAGCCAAAGAAAGAAAAGAATGAAGACTACTTTTCTCTGTCCCTAGTGGGCTCCGAATCTAAGTTTTTTGTACCTGGGGCAAGGGTAGCTCGCGGCTAGTGGAGGTAGAATGCTATATTTCTCGTGTCATTTACAGGATTTTTCATTTTGCTTTGTTTTCATTTTAAATGTTTTTCATTTCTGGGCCAATGTTGTAAATCAGAGCTTCCCTCTTGGACCTCATATGGAGCCACAATGCCCATGTTTGGTGTTGCAACGTGGGTGAGCTTTTCCACAGATACAGCATTATTCTTGACCTCCAGGGGGGTCACACAGTTTTATGTGGGATGCAAGGGAGAAGAGAGAGAAGAGACCATTGGGACTAGGTTAGAGGAGTTACAGCTTGAAGAGACAGCAATAGGGAAAAAGAGGGGCATGAGTAACAGAGGAGATATTACAGGGAAATGTAAGAGATGAAGGAAAACATAAGGAAAGGAGGTGAGGACATTATTAGGTGGGGAGGAGAGAGCAAGTAGAAGGCAAGGAGAAGAGTGTGTGTATAGGTGGGAAGAAGGGAAAAGAACAGAAAAGTATGGGAAAGATAGAGTGGGCTTGAGGGGGAAAGGGAGGACTGTGAGAAAGAAAATCAGATGGTAGGATGGAAGAAGGAAACAGGGACATGTATGACTGGGAAGATGAGAAGGGCATTGAGGGAGATATGGAAAGGAAGAGGAAGGAGAAGATAGAGAAGTTGGAGAGAGAGAGAGAGAGAGAGAGAGAGAGAGATGAGGAATAGCACCAGTGTCCTTTTCCCTCAAGAGCAACTGCATAGTTTTCTCAGCTTTCCTTGATCGGGAAATGTGCTGTAATCCACATGGTGCCAGGCAGTATCCTTGGAGTACCCTCCAAACGGATGAATTCTAAAGATTTCCCAGACTTGATTCCAAACAACTAGAGGGTTTTCTTCTGGCAAGAGAATCTCCTAATACCTCTACTTAATCCCCTTTTACAAAGTGGCAGTAAACCCAACGGGGGCTTACCGCTCGCTAAACAGGAAGTACTGCCAGGCTACTGCAGCATCCCGGTGGTAGTTCCCACCCCCAGCGCGCCATCATATCCAGCGCTACAAAAATAAAAATATTTTTATAGCACCAGTCTGTACCCAACAGTAATCAAGGAGTGCCACACGCTGCCTGGTTACCACCAAGTTAGTGTGGGAGCCATTACCACCACCTCAAAGGTAGCGGTAAGGGTCCTGCTTCTGCTGTGGACACTTAATTTTTATTTACCCTATAGCTTTTATTCATGTTATTTACTTGAATGCAAAACTGGAAATGTTATAAACAAAAACTTGAAACAAAAAAAGATTTCCCAGACTGAAACTGAAAATTCAATTTGATTCAAAGCCAATGAGGGACTCTCCAGGCTTACATAACCCCAAGAGCTTGAGCCTAAACCTATCAAGTTTGGCAGTCTCAGGTTGAGCTGCTGTGCTCCATTGAAGGACTCACTATTTATTACAGATATGCAGCCCTAAAATTGTCATTTTGTTTAGCTTTTCAGGTCATTTACAGGGTTTTCCATTTTGCTTTGTTTTTATTTTAAATGTTTTTCATTTCTGCTGTAATGTAAATCATAGCTTCCCTCTTGGACCTCAAATGGAGTCACAACACCTGTGTTTGGGGTTGCAACATGGGTGAGCTGTCCACAGATACATCATTATTCTGCACCTCCAGGGGGTCACACAGTTTTATGAGGCCGCGATCATAGAGATCCTGGTCACAAATAGATTGATAAGCACTGTTGTAACTAGTGCGCACTCTACAGAAAGAATGCATGCTGTTTCCGAAAAGTACACATCATTTATGACACAGGAAAAAAACTAAGGAAGTCAGTTAAATCGCCTGTTCGGGGATGACCGGTCATTCAGTGACACTTAACCAGTTACAGCTGCAGAAAATAACCAGTTAGCTCAAATTCAAAACTGTTTTGGAGCACTTGGCTGGTTAAGTGCTGATATTCTTCAGAACTTAACACATAAATAGGACCACATAAAAGTCAGTCATATCTTGTGCGGTGGCCCATAGCCGGTTAAGTGCTTAATATTGCACTTAACCAGCTTTATGTTAGCCAGCTCCGCAAACCTGAAAATTCAATGCTGGTGTCTCTACTTGGTCCAGCATTGAATTTAAGAGTTTAGTACTGGCAATGGTCAGCAAAATGCTAAGCGCTTCCAGCTGAATATCAAACCCCTAAAAGTTCAATGTTGTTTTCAATGAATGCACATCCCTATTATGTTCCATGACAGACAGACCTACTTTGCAAACCCAAACTTAAATTCTTCAAGGACCTGCAGGCTGGATAATCACTGCCAGTGCTTATAGGGTTTGCATTTCACTTCCCCTCCCCCTCTATCTGCATCCCTCTCATCTTTTCTTGGCCCTTTATGGTGTAGCTGCTTTTCAAACAATGACACCCCCACAGAAGCTAGGCACAGATGTCAGTTACATGATCAATTACCTCTTCTGAAAGCATTTATGACCCAGGGATCAAGTCTGGATCAAAGGCCATATTCCAAACTCCACAGCACGTGTTTAGAGCAGCTCAGCTGTGACTTGGGGCTTTCTGCAGTGAAGGAAAAGTGGAGGGGGGGGGGGGGTTGGTGTTAGAGGGCAGGCAGAGGGCTCAGGAGAATACAGAGGAAAGAGAGGAGCTGAAAGAACCCAGTTGCCTTAATGTAGCAAGAGTGCCCTTTGCTCATGGCAGCCTCTGAACACCAAGGAGGAGACCAGGGGGCAATCTAGAATGGAATGCTAAAGTTATTTCAATAGCATTAATCCGAAACTGAAAAATCTATTGCTCAATCCGTTTTTCCTAGCACAATCCAAGGATACTTTTATTGAGAAAGCTGGAATAGTTTTTGCATCTCTCTGAGTCATTGTTGTCTGTACACACGTAAATGGCCTCATAAAATACCAATTCATGCAAAACTACGCACCATGACATCACAGTGCGCACTGTGCTGATAGGCTGTTCTGGGGGTGGAGTTCGCAAGCACACATGCAGATGATAAAGTTCAGTAATCTACGCATATAGGTGTATCATCTAGATGCAGACATTTACATCTGCTGAAGAGCGTGTTTATGTGTCCGCACTTGAAAAATAGCCACAGTTGTTGCTTACACAAGTATTTTGTGAAGACACTTGGACACTTCTGTGTCTTTATCAGCAGTGTACCTTCCTTATATGACACCCAGAGTGGAGCACCCCCCCCCCCAAACAGCACACACCCCTTCCTCCAAGCAAGGTCAACCACATCAACTTCCTGTTCCGGGGCAGGGAACCGGCAGAACTGACCACCCCCACCACCCTGCCCTAGGTACATTAGAGGTCTTTATAAAATAGCACCTAAGTAAGAATCTTCTTGTCCTCTTAAATAGACACCCTTACAAAATTAGCTGAGTTGTTGTTGATCGACACTTAACCTTTGAATCTCAGGTGTCCTCGGTGGTTAATAAATGTTTTAAATGACTTTGGAAGCTGAAGTGCATTAGGCCTTTTTTTTTTTTTCAATTGATATTTTCAAATTACTTGTCCAATCTCTTCTTTTGACTCAATTTGATTACTGCAATTCTATCTATGCAGGTTGTAAAGAATGTATCTTAAGGAAACTGCAAACTGCCCAAAATACAGCGGCTAGACTTGTCATGCGTGTAGCACGCTTTGAGAGGGCTACTCCTTTGCTGATACATTTGCATTGGCTTCACATTAGGGCCAAGACTGTATTCAAACTCTGGGCTCTCCTATTTCAGATTTTGTATGGTATTGCCCCTGATTATATGTTGCCCCTCGTTCCTTTGCAAGAGACTACCTGTGTCTTCATTTTTTTCATATCAAGATTCTAAACGGTGGAATTCCTTGCTGAAAAATATAAGATCACAGTATGATTATTTGGTTTTTCATAAGTTTTCGAAATCTTTCCTTTTCCAAAACTTTCTGTCAATTGATCCTGGTGCCTAATCTCCCCCGTCCATTCTCCCCATTGTGCTTTATTATTGAATTTTTTATATATTTATGATTCTTTCCTTATTGATATGTGTGGGTTTATGTATTTTATTTCATATTTTGTAATGACTTCTTTTTTAGCTTGTTAGCCACATTGAACTCGAAATTGTACAGGAAAAGGTGGGGTATAAATGTCATAAATAAATAAATAAATAAATAAATTTTTTCTTTAATTGTATCATACGGTTTCATCCCAACAAATTTCTGAGCTTCCTATGAAACTGCTGTTTACAAATTTGAGGGACCTGAGCGGGAAGGAGGAGGGGTGAGAATCAGAAAAACCTGACGGGGGTGAAAGATGGCATCACAGCCACCAACTTTGTTTTCTGTTTATCATTTCCCACAAAGCCTCTCTCCCAGAAGACCCATCATGCATGGTCATGACCACAAAGCCATTTAAGAGAGAATTCTATATATCGCGACTAATGTTGCAGGCACAGAAATTGTGCATGCAACTTAATTGGTTAACAAGCCAATCAGTGCCAATTGGCCACTAACAAGCAATTACTGGCACAAATTAGAATTTACGCGCTCAACTTCCTAAGCGTATTCTATAAAGTGGTGCATGTAAATTCGACCACTGGGATCTCATAAGGGGGCATGGCCAGGGGAGGGACATTGGTGGGTCAGGGGCATTCCTAAAATTTACGTGCGCTGTTATAGAATACACCTGATCTGTGCCTAAGTTAGGCGAGGGCATTTATACCAGGGAACAGTGCTATGTGTATTCTAACTTTAGGCAAGATGTATAGAATAGTACTAAGTGCATTTTTTCTGGCGCTGATTTTCTCAGTGCCATATATAGAATTCACCCCCCCCCCCCCCACCACCACCTTTAGGGAGTGATTCTATAAATTTGTGCACCAATTTTGGCTCTCCATTGGTGCACGCTGAGTGCCAATTTTATAACAGGACCTTGGCACCAAGATTCCATTGTGCAAGTCACCATTGGCGCTCTAGAAATGTAATGCACCATCACTTACGCCTGCCGTAGACATGGTGTAACTGTTGGTGTGTTAGTGTGGCAAGGGTGCACATAACTTAGCAACATTCACATGTCATTTGGCACCCTCATCCATGCTCCGCCCAGTGGCATGCCCCTGAGTAATTATATTCCAAACCAGTTACTCACACTTTCATAGAATCAGGTGAAAAAAGCACAAAGGGCATCCAAAGATGGGTTGGCATCTAAAGTTTATTGAAGGACCAGGTACAAGTTGTGTTTCAACAGAACGCCAATGTCAAGGGTCTTAATTGTCATATCAAGGTGGTATCTCTTATTCCAATAAAGTAAGTAGAGTAAAGCCAATAAATGCAAGGATTAGAACGAGGATGTTAGTTCATACAGTTATATAGTTAACTCTGCTAAGATTTTAGAACAGTGAATCATTGATCAATTTGGCTTTGCAACCTATCCTTGGAAGCCCTTTGTGCTTTTTTTCACCTGATTTGCTTTCTTGTACTTTGGATTCCCTCTCTTTTGCTTGTCACCTTTGCGCCTGTTTTCTGGGTACTGACATGTAAGTGGCATATAACTATAGGCACCAATTTAGAGAATTGTCTCCATGATAGGTCCCACAGCAGGCTTTAGGACAAATGATATCTTGGACAAAAATGTCATTACCCTCTCCCCTCTCCCTGCCCCCCCCCCCCCAATCCCCCTTTCTTGGCATGGACTAGTGGAGTAAGAGTGTACACAAGCTTTCTCTACCCACCCTGATTAACATGGGGCAAGGACAGTAGACTTTCTTTTCCCTTGACTCACAGATACACTATCATACACACGCTACTTTCCTCCTCCCTCTGCAACACATTCATTACTCTAAGTCTGAATCTGAGCACTGGTCTCCAGATGGAAGTATTTGCAGGAAAACTAGGTGTGGAAGGGGACAGAATTTCAATAGAAACCTTTCACACTCCGCTTCTTTTGTGCTTGAAACAATAGCAGGGATCTGGGGATGATCATAAGGTGGCCAAACAAGTAGATAAGTTGGCAACAAAAGCCAGAAGGATGTTTGGGTGCATAGGGAGAGGAATGGCCAGTAGGAAAATGGAGGTGATGATGCCCCTGTGTAAGATTCTGGTAAGACCTTTAGAATATTGTGTACAATTCTGGAGATTGCAACTTCAAAAGATATAAACAGGATGGAGTCAGTCCAGAATGCAGCTACTAAAATGGTCAGTGGTCTTCATCATATGAGGGGCAAACTTAAAGATCTCAATATGTATACTTTGGAATAAAGGCAGGATAGGGAATATTTGATAGAGACATTTAAGGGCCCTTTTACTAAGGCTCGAAGTGTCAATTTGGAACTACCGCCCGGCTTCCGTGAGCCCCAGGCAGTAATTCCATTTTTTACGTGTGTCCAATTACTGATAATTACCGCCCGGTTAATGCGTGAGACCTTACTGCTAAGTCAATGGGTGGTGGTAGGGTCTCAGGCCCAAAATGGACGCGTGTCAACTTTTATTTTGCCGCATGTCCATTTTCGGCCAAAAAAAAGGCCTTTTTTGCAGGCGCACTGAAAAATGGACTTGCGTGCGTCCAATACACATGCCTTTAACAGCGCAGGCCATTTTTCAGTGCACCTTAGTAAAAGGATCCCTTAAATATCTCCAAAGTATAAATGCACAGGGGCGAGTCTCTTTCAATGGGAATAAAGCTCTGGAACGTGCGGGTCATAGGATACAAGTGAAAGGGATAGATTCAGGAATAATTTAGAGAAATATTTCTTTACAAAAAGGGTAGTGAATGTATGGAACAACCTCCCACTGGAAGTGGTGAAGATGAGAATAGTATCTGAATTCAAAAAAGCATGGAGCAAGCACTGAGGATCTCTGAGGGAGAGATAGGGATTGTAGAACTGAGCAGTTGGTGCGATGGGCAGACTAATAGGCTACATGGTCTTTATCTACCTTCATTTTCGATATAACAGTGGAACCAGAACATTTCCCCTTAGAACTCATCATATAAAACAAGCCTAGACGTACATGACAACTTCCAACAAGGATGTTTTGTAACTTCATGACACACGTGAATGATTTGCAGTTGTGGCTGCATAATCTAGCATTCTGGGTTGCTTACAAAATTACATACACAATAAATACAATAATATTGCACACATAATAAATAAAACTACATATACAATAAAATACCAATACGTTTCCAAGGATTTTTTAAAATGACTCATAACCATCTTGTTGATTGCAACTGAAGTAAAGGTAGATCTCAGGGACCCAGAGGACTGATAAACCTGCAAACCAGCAGCAACGATTGAGGGAGCATTATTCAGCACATTAAAAATCAATGACAAAATGTTATATTTTATCCTCCATTCTTTAGGCAACCAAAGCAATTTAAACAAAATTGGAGAGATGTGAACATATTTGGAGCCACCTTCAATTATACAACACAGTCTAGACCAACTTAACAGGCAATGCTGGGGGCACCCAGGACACCCCTCATCTCACGATGCCAAGCTGCCCAGCCTGCTCTACCGAAAGCTGGCACTGAGGAGCCCCTACAAATTGACTTTTCATTTGGATAAATGTAATTCAGTCTGGAAAATGCTGATCCCTCCATGATTGCTTCTGTTTGCTTTTGAGAACTCTCTCAGCACCTCAATACATAGCCCAGAATTCTGCTACAGCTGTATAATTTCACTATGTATAGCACTGCGCTTCATAAAAAAAAAAAAAGAAGAAAGAAAGAAAATGAAATAATTATGCAAAGGGAGCATTACTAACAAAGGAGTATTCCTCCCTGTAGCTGCTCTAGTTACCACCTGCAAGGCACGTTCAGCATGGTGAGCAATCTGTAGTGCTAGTAACATAGTAACATAGTAGATGACGGCAGAAAAAGACCTGCACGGTCCATCCAGTCTGCCCAACAAGATAACTCATATTTGCTGCTTTTTGTGTATACCCTACTTTGATTTGTACCTGTGCTCTTCAGGGCATAGACCGTATAAGTCTGCCCAGCACTATCCCTGCCTCCCAACCACCCGCCCCGCCTCCCACCACTGGCTCTGGCACAGACCGTATGAGTCTGCCCAGCACTATCCCTGCCTCCCAACCTCCAGTCCCACCTCCCACCCCTGGCTCTGGCACAGACCGTATAAGTCTGTCCAGCACTATCCCTGCCTCCCAACCTCCAGTCCCACCTCCCACCACCAGCTCTGGCACAGACCATATAAGTCTGTCCAGCACTATCCCTGCCTCCCAACCTCCAGTCCCACCTCCCACCCCTGGCTCTGGCACAGACCGTATAAGTCTGCCCAGCACTATCTTCGTCTCCCACCACCGGCTATGGCACAGACCGTATAAGTCTGCCCAGCACTATCCCTGCCTCCCAACCACCCGCCCCGCCTCCCACCACTGGCTCTGGCACAGACCGTATGAGTCTGCCCAGCATTATCCTCTCCTCCCACCACCGGCTCTGGCACAGACCGTATAAGTCTGCCCAGCACTATCCCTGCCTCCCAACCTCCAGTCCCACCTCCCACCCCTGGCTCTGGCACAGACCGTATAAGTCTGTCCAGCACTATCCCTGCCTCCCAACCTCCAGTCCCACCTCCCACCCCTGGCTCTGGCACAGACCGTATAAGTCTGCCCAGCACTATCCTCGTCTCCCACCACTGGCTATGGCACAGACCGTATAAGTCTGCCCAGCACTATCCCTGCCTCCCAACCACCCGCCCCGCCTCCCACCACTGGCTCTGGCACAGACCGTATGAGTCTGCCCAGCATTATCCTCTCCTCCCACCACCGGCTCTGGCACAGACCGTATAAGTCTGCCCAGCACTATCCCTGCCTCCCAACCTCCAGTCCCACCTCCCACCCCTGGCTCTGGCACAGACCGTATAAGTGTGTCCAGCACTATCCCCGCCTCCCAACCACCAGCCCCTCCTCCCAACCACCGGCTCTGGCACAGACCGTATAAGTCTGCCCAGCACTATCCCCGCCTCCCAACCACCAGCCCCTCCTCCCAACCACCGGCTCTGGCACAGACCGTACAAGTCTGTCCAGCACTATCCCCGCCTCCCAACCACCAGCCCCTCCTCCCAACCACCGGCTCTGGCACAGACCGTACAAGTCTGTCCAGCACTATCCCCACCTCCCAACCACCAGTCCCGCTTCCCACCACCGGCTCTGGCACAGACCGTATAAGTCTGCCCAGCCCTATCCCTGCCTCCCAACCACCAGCCCTGCCTCCCGATCTTGACTAAGCTCCTGAGGATCCATTCCTTCGGCACAGGATTCCTTTATGCTTATCCCACGCATGTTTGAATTCCATTACCGTTTTCATTTCCACCACCTCCCGCTAGGATGGATGCGTGCACCCCAGCTCATCTGTAATCAGTTTACAGGAAGGAGAATACAGTACACACATTTTATATTCACCTCCTGCGTTCCTCACTCTTTCTTCTTTTCTTGTTCTGTTTTCATTGTATTGTACTTTAAAGAATCTGTTTAATTTTATTGTATTAAAAAAAAGTTTTGTGTAAACTGTCATAAACCCAGCTGGAAGGGTGGTAAAGCAAATTTCATAAATAAATTAAATTAAAATATTGTAGCATTTGTATGCTAGCAGAAAAAAAGAGGAGCTAACACAGAATGCCTCTTTAACAAGAAAGCCCCCTATCATTATTTTTCTAATTCTGTTGGTTTTCTATTCTGATATACTAGGGCTAGGGGGCACACAAGCTACTAAGCAGTAAATTTAAAACAAACCAGGAGAAAATATTTCTTCACTCAATGTGTAATTAAACTCCAGAATTTGTTGCTAGAGAATGTGGTAAAAGCAGTTAGCTTAACAGGGTTTAAAAAAGGGTTGGCTAATTCCCTAATAGAAACGTCCATAAGCCATTATTAAGATGGACTTGGGAAAATCCACTTCTTATTTCTAGGATAAGCAACATAAAATCTGTTTTCTCTTTTCGGATTTTGCCAGATACTCATGACCTTTGGAAACAGGATACTGGGCTTGATGGACCTTCGGTCTGTCCCAGTATGGCAACTGTTATGTTCTTAGTATAGGGAGAGCTGGTGTGGAGGGTGATCATAATTGTGGGGAATTAATTATCAAACTCTCAGCAGGGCCCAGAGTCCTGAAAGTTAATCAATGGTGGGTGAAAGCCCTAATCTCCAAAGGAAGTGCAACTAACAGGCTTTGTGTCCTTGCCTCTTTTCAGGGAGAAGCGTGAGCTGCAAGTGAGGGTGTCCGACTGCATCCAGCTGAGCATGCGCGGGAAGAAGCGACTGATCTCTGTGGAGACAAGGAACGAGCAGATCCATCCCGACTTCCGGAAGAATCGGAGTGGCTTGGTCCTCTACTGGCCTGGCAAATGAGCCAGCGATGTACCTTGAGGAAGCGGGGAGGGGGATTAGTGTTGCCCGTGTCACTCCATGTCAGGATGTGATTCTGGTTCAGTCCTGTTTTTTTCTGACACCCAGCCTCCCAGTGCATTCTGGCTTCTTGTCCACACAAACTGAAATGCTCTGGGATAGTGGTGCAGATCTCCAGGCCTGGAATTTAACAAAAAAAAATCTTCCTGCAGTTATGTTGATAAATGGGAGGAGTGAAGTCTCATTGATTTACATCCTGAAACTCATTCTGCACATTTTCTGGATCACAGAGACACTGTTTTTGCACTTTATAACTGTGCTTGTTCGATATTAATTACATAACCTATTCCATCTACAGTCATGAACATTTCTGTGTTTATATTCTCTTGTGCCATAGAGAGTGAGCAGTCAGAGAGATTCCTCCTCCTACCCCTCACTCTCACCTTCCTCTTCACAAGCTTTTAAGTTAATACATGACACCAGGTCAGAACTTTCTTCCATCTGTCATCCGGAAGCCATCAGGACCAGCCTCCTGTATAAACTTGGGCCCTGAGTCTGTCTTGCAGAGAATGTTTCCCAGTATTGGGCTTTTGAATTTTGATCCAGGTGCATCTGCAACCCTACAGGCCCTGTTGTTCAGAAGGACACTGAAAAAGGGGGAGAATTGGCCCATTGATTTATGAGTGAGCAATCATAGTGACCGTAGAGAAAATTCCGCTTGAAATTTTGGTTTAGTCCTGTGGAAAGCAATTCTATAACAGGTCACCTGGTAAGAGCTAATTCTACAGGCACCTGTGTTCCACTTTACACACTTAAGTGTTAGGTGCCAACACTTAACACTAGCCACAGAGCTGGTGTAAGTGGTAGCACTTAAATGTACTCAATGAATAGTTAAGTTCTGGAACTCGTTGCCGGAGGATGTGGTAACAGCGGTTAGCATATCTGGGTTCAAAAAAAATGTTTGAACAAATTCCTGGAGGAAAAGTCCATAGTCTCCTATTGAGACAGACATGGGGAAACCACTGCTTGCCCTGGGATTGGTAGCATGGAATGGTGCTACTATTTGGGTTTCTGCCAGGCACTTGTGACCTGGAATCACCACTGTTGGAAATAGGATACTGGGCTAGATGGACCATTGGTCTGACCCAGTATAGCTACTTTTATGTTCTTATCTCATGCATATTCTAAAGACCAGACTGGAATAAGGAAACCTAACCATTTGACAGAGCAACAGTTCATCAAGTAGCAGTGTCATTTGGACAGCTTACTTTGCTGGTGCTTGCAGGGGTGGACTGAGAGTGCTCTGGGCCCCCCCACTGCTGCCGCCCCTGTTGCCCCTGCCCCCCCCCCCCCACACTACCGCCAGCCCCACAGTCCTTACCTTCCTCCATGTCCAGTAGCATGTCCTCCAATCTCCCCTTTCTCACCTTCTTCCATCCCTGCTGCTGCTGCCCGTAGCGGCTCCACGGTTTAAAATGGCGTCTGTGACCTTCTCACGGTAGTTTTACGAGAGTTTGCGGCCACCATTTTTAACCGTGGAGCTGGCACAGGACACAGGCAGCAGCGGGCTAGGGCAACCAGGCAGAGCCTCTGGGCCTCCTGGAGCTTCTGGGCCCTCGGGCAGTGCCCGGTTGCCCGAATGGTCAGTCCACCCCTGGGTGCTTGTGTCCTTTACATAAATGTCAGCCTGCATCTAGCTACATGTCACACACGAGTGGCTGGTTAAAAAAAAAAAAATCTCAAAACACATATCAATTATTATTTTTTCAGCAAGTATTTTGCCTCAGTGACAATCAGGATTTCTTTCCCAAAAGAATTTACAATTTAAATGTGTACCTCAGGCAACAGGAGTAACATGCTGAGAGTATTTTTATAATCACTGATTTATACACATAAATGCACTAGCATTATGGTGTGGGCTTTGCTGGTAGGCATGGACAGGGGCACAGTTTGCAGGTACCCACATGGATTATAAAACATGCTAATGTACTTGAATAATCTAGGAGCAGACATTTATACCTGCTTGAGAGAAGGTGTAACTGATCGCACCTGCAAGTTAGACATGATTTTTGCGGCATGCGCTGTATTTTATAAACTGCTAAACTTATTGCTCTCCCTTGGACAGTAATTACACCGCAAACCTCAGCGATGACACTCACTAAGTCATATAGTGAGAATTACACACCCACCTCCTCATTGGGATGCAGTAAATTCTTTAAACATCAAATTTTAAATGCTTACATTTTCGTCTTTATACATCGTGTTTCAACATTATTTCAATTTGTATCAACTTTTCAACTTAAGAATTCTTAATATTTAATAAATATTGTGATTAATGCTGGCATCATTTTTAGCAGGGGGTATGCCCTGACACAGCTGGAAAGCGAAACATAGTCTATGTCAGACGAAATAACCCCCCCGGCTGAAGAGAATGAAGGTGACCCAGGAGGTCTCCAAGGGCCGCCATTTGACCCCAGCCCTTGCATTGAAGAACACTGACTTATACTATTGAGGTTAGTACGGGCCTCTCCACAGTCCTTCCTTTATTCATAGTCGGTGGAACGGGGTGGGCCACTGGGTCCATAGCACTACCAACATTTTGCCCCACATAGTATCAGCAAGTAAAATGTTGTGGGGTGGGACGCAGAAGCTGGCTTGTTTGGCCTCTCCAATCTAAAAAATATATATGCTCCACTGTCTCTGCTCTTTCTCACTAGCACACGTGCAGTAGACCCGCAGAGCTTGCAGGTTATCAGTTCCAAAAGAGAGATTTTAGGCCAGTCTTGGATTGCTGACAACCCTATTCTCATGCATTATGGGACCTGAAGTGCTAGTGTCGATGAGTAGAATCCAGGACTACATGTACCACACTGTACTGGAGCTGTAAGTTCAAAGTCAGGACTGGCCAAGACCTCCTGGAACTGGGTAACTTGGCAGCCCTGGTCTGATGAACGTGAAATCATTTGATAGATCAGGAAATTAGAGCCCAAAATGTGCCAGGTTGTACAGTATGTACAGTAAACTATATGTAATGATTTTGTACTGAAAGCTCAGCTAAGCTCCTGTTTTGCACATTTCAATTATCCCATCACTGCGTGCCCACACTCCTCCGTCTCTGCTCCCGGCCTATACGCAGTAATGGCATCGCCTGCTCACGGAGCCACTGGGAAGCATCAGCCAGCCTAACATTTTTTTTTAATATAGCGCTCATCAATTTGCTTCCTTGTTTTCTGCCCCCTCCCCTTCCCCCTTTTCCATCCTGGCCCATTTTCAGGCTTCTTTTCTGCTGGTTCCTATAGCAACGAGCCGTAGGGATGGCATTTCCCAGTGCTGCCTCACCT
Organism: Microcaecilia unicolor; assembly: GCF_901765095.1. Taxonomy (NCBI): domain Eukaryota; kingdom Metazoa; phylum Chordata; class Amphibia; order Gymnophiona; family Siphonopidae; genus Microcaecilia; species Microcaecilia unicolor. Next base: position 45,339,050 of record NC_044031.1, on the reverse strand, counting down.
CTCTGGCAGTACAGGCCTTATAAAAATTCAGCACCGGTACAGTATAACACACAGGAGCAGTAATGAATGGACACCAGACCCTGAAAGTCTACTGAATCCTACCCCATTCTGGCACAAAGGATATGAAAAGAATACAAGTACACTGACTATTTAAACCCTGAGTATCATAATGATATCCTGAATATGTATTGATCAGAGAGCAGGAAGCAGTCTTTTAAGTTTGCGACAGCTAGAGAAATGTATTGATTCAGTTCTTGTGCTATGCAGAGTCCACTTTTTCATTCCAGGCCTTTCAGGTTTGGAATAACTTATTTTATTTTTTATTACATTTGTACCCCGTGCTTTCCCACTCATAGCAGGCTCAATGGAGCAATGGAGGGTTAAGTGACTTGCCCAGAGTCACAAGGAGCTGCCTGTGCCTGAAGTGGGAATTGAACTCATTTCCTCAGACCAAAGTCCACCACCCTAACCACTAGGCCACTCCTCCACTCAATCTTAAGTCCCAACCTTTCGGAAGGGTTTAAAAAACTTATCTATTTAAGAAATGTGTGAATTTAGATATCTGAATGGAGGTTATTAGGTAATTTTTATAAATGCGTGGTATGTATTTTTAAGATTGTAAGTCGCTCTGAGCCTATTTAGGGAATAAGCGGGTTAAAAGCGGGTTAGATTAGATTAGTTGACAGCGTCATTGACGGCAGATAGAGGCTACTTTTTATGACAGGCAAGAAGAAGCAGTTTTAAAAAGACATATAGACACCTATGTGTGTTTATAAAATGCTACTGCAAACCCAGCAACAACAACAGTGCCTATGTTACAAGAAATGAATTGAAGGAAGAGAAAGTTGTGCACCCAAACTTCTAGCTCCACAATCGGAGCACGCAGCTTGTAGAAAAAGGTCAGTCGTGAATGTAACTTGATCAATTCATTTGCTGCTAATTGACCTTAACAACCAATTACCATTTAGAATTGGTGCCCTGTGCGCTCAATTTCAGAGTGAGAAACTCCAAGGGGTATTTGGACCTGGGAGAGGCATGGATGGGTCAGGGGCGTATCACATAGTAACATAGTAGATGACGGCAGAAAAAGACCTGCACGGTCCATCCAGTCTGCCCAACAAGATAAACTCATATGTGCCACTTTTTGTGTATACTTTACCTTGATTTGTACCTGTCTTTTTCAGGGCACAGACCATATAAGTCTGCCAGCACTATCCCCGCCTCCCAACCACCAGCCCCGCCTCCCACCATCGGCTCTGGCACAGACCGTATAAGTCTGCCCAGCACTATCCCCGCCTCCCAACCACCAGCCCTGCCTCCCACCACCGGCTCTGGCACAGACCGTATAAGTCTGCCCAGCACTATCCCCGCCTCCCAACCACCAGCCCTGCCTCCCACCACCGGCTCTGGCACAGACCGTATAAGTCTGCCCAGCACTATCCCTGCCACCCAATCTCAGCTAAGCTCCTGAGGATATCAGGCAGCTTCATGAGCAGGTTCTAGAATGCCTACACTTAGGTGCAAGCGTTTACGCTAGGCATTGAGCTAGCGTAAGTGCTTGTGACTAAAATTAGATGCATAAAGGTGTTTGCATAAAGGTGTTTGCCCTTATAGAATTTGCACTTCGCACTCATCATCCCACTGCCTAAGTTTGAGTGATCTATAGAGAATTACCCCATCCCTGATTCTATATAGTGTGACATAAGCAGCCTGCACAGATACAGTCGTATTCTGAATTTCCGTGCACAACTTAATTAGTTAACAAGCCAATCAGTGCCAAAAATGACCACTTAACATGCAATTATTGACACTAATTGGCATTAATTAGAATTTATGTGCAAAACTGTCTAAGCGCATTCTACAATGTGATGCACATAAATTCTAAGTCGCATAGTTGAAAAGCGGGGGTGGAATGGGTGCATTGTGGGCATTACTAAAACCTGTGCGCACTGTTATAAAATACACCCAGTTTGTGCCTAATTTAGGCGTTGGAATTTACACCAAGTTTTACTTGACGTAACTGCCCGCTACTAAATGTAGTCACTCGAACTGGCGCTCAGCATGTCCTACAAACCACATGGAAATTTAGCCTTATTCTATAAAGTTTGCCTAAATTACAGTGTACTTTATAGAATACACTTAAGTGGTAAAACGCGGTTTGAAAGCGCAAAACCCCTCTGCGAAAAACTACACTGGCTCCCAATCAAAGAACGCATCTTCTTCAAAATCTGCACCCTGGTTCACAAAATCATCTATGGAGAAGCCCCAAGTTACATGATAGACTTGATCGACTTACTAATTAGAAATACATCCGAATCAACACGATCTTATCTAAATCTGCACTACCCAAGCTGCAAAGGACTTAAATACAAAACAATTTATGCGTCTAGTTTTTCCTACATAAGCACACAACTATGGAACACATTACCAAAAGACTTGAAAACGACGTACAACCACCTGAACTTCCAGAAATCACTAAAAACCAACGTGTTTAAAAAGTCATACCCTACCAATCCAACTTAAATGCCCAATCTCTGCAACACAACCAAACTAAAGCACGTAATGGACATAACACAACTCTTCCGTTCTCCGATTCCCTAATGTGGCTGTGCCACATGAACTTGATCTTACCACAACATCACCTTGTATTTGTTCACACTGGAGCCTGCAAAGGCCTCTCCGGTACCCACATTGAGCCTACAAATAGGTGGGAAAATGTGGGATACAAATGTAACAAATAAATAAATAAAATTTCATTTTTTAGGCATGATATATAGAATCTTGTCCCATATGTCTGCTTGAGAGCAGGTATAAATATCCACATGTAGGTTAGGAAATATGCTTGTAGAGTACGGTGTTTTATCCGTGGGGTCAATTCTATAACTTGGCACTTCGATGAACACACTTACCCCAGCATTAGGGAGGTGTAATCCCCATGCCACATTAGGCCCCACGAATGCCCAAAGCTTATGAAGGTAAGATGGGTAAGCTTAAGGTGGGCTTTGGGGCTCCTCTTAAACGTATGCCTTGGACCATGTACATCATGCCTGCAACTGGCACAGGCATGAACTTTGCTCCAGCAGAATAGGATTAGGGCAGGAGCCCTTAAGTAGACAGATACAGAGCAGTTAGTAAGTCCAAGATAAGTCCATTCTTCAGGTCAGGAATTGCAGAACAAGAACTGACCTGCAAGTTACAGAGCAGTAACCAGAGATGAAACAGGCTCAAGGTGTCATGGGCAAGTTGGGTAGCAAGTTACAGAGCAGTACAATCATAACCAGAGATGAAACAGTTCAAGACAGAAGAAGGCTCAAGGTGTCATGGGCAAGTTGGGTAGCTTCTCTCTCTCTAATATGTTTTTTGTTAAATAATGTCACTTTGGAAGTCAGTGATGGCTGCTAGGAGTCTTGTCCTTCTTAATGGGGGGATTTTAGTGCTTCCAAATGAAGAAAACTTGAGGAGGTAGTAATCCACTGAGAACTGGCAGATATCAGATAGGCATATTAAATTAGTTTTCTCGTGTGTTGTTTTAATTGTGAAATACAATCATAATCATTTTTATATTTTCCAAAATATACTCTAAACTTATTAATTTTGAAGGATATCAGAGAACCGTGTCATAAGAAAGGTTATCGCATTCCTTTCAGGAACAAAATCTTTGCTATATCCAAACTTTTACAACTTTCTCAATCATTTGGCCCTGTTTTTAGATGCCAACTGTGCAACAAACCCACCTCATCATATATAAAAAAAAATTGTATGAACATAAAAGTGCTTATCTCTTTTTTATAGATAATTTTTTCAAAGGCGATCATTTCTTATTCCAGCACTGTCACTGAAATCCAGTGCTTTTTTTGTAGAAAAAAGGTGCTGGTGCTCATTATGGGTGGGGTTACCACATATGGCTCCACCCCTATGATAGCCACACCCACATTAGCCACACCCCTTGCACCAGCCATGGCGCATATAAACAGACATCATTGAAAATATTATACTAGTATAGGAGAAAAAAATAACATGATTTTTTTTCATTATAAATAATTTCTATAAGCTGTTACAGCTCCAGTATACCCAGTGCAAACTAAGACAGCAGATGTAAATTCTCAAATTGGACATATTCCAAACACTAAAATGAAAATAAAATGATTTTTTTCTAACTTTGTTGTCTGGTGACTTTGTTTTTCTATCCATATTGGTCCCAGTCTCTGATTCTGCTGCTTTCTATCTGTTCTCTTAACTCCGTTTCCAGAGCTTCTTTTCCATTTATTTCTTTACTTTCCTCCTTTCTTCTTCATTTCTTGCCCTAGATCCATAAGTAAAAGCTGGGTCCTCCTCTGTGGAATTGATTGGAGGAGGTATAACGTGGATCCAGCTTTTGCCTATTTTCTCCATCCATGTGCAGTTTTTCTTCCCCCTGCCCTCCCCTCCATCCACCCATGTCCAGCAAACCTCCTCTCCCCCCTGCCCTCCCCTCCAGCCACCCATGTCCAGCAACCCTCCTCTCCCCCCTTCCTTCCCCTCCAGTCACCCATATCCAGCGATTGTCGTCTCTCCCCTGCCCCCTCCAACCACCCATACCCAGCGATTGTCCTCTCTCCCCTGCCCCCTCTAGCCACCCATACCCAACGATTGTCCTCTCTCCCCTGCCCCCCCTCCAGCCACCCAGGTTCTTCAGTGGATTCTTCGGGGCACGCAGGAAAGATGCCCAGTCTTTCCTGCCCGCTGCTGACGCTGACGCTGACTCTCCCATGGCGCTACTGCATCGTTCTTCAAAATGGCCACCGAGACTTCAACAGAAGTCTCTCGAGGCCACCGCTGGAAGTCTCGGCAGCCATTTTTAAACAGCGATCCGGCAGCAGGGGAGAGTCAGCACCGGCAGGGGGCAGGCAAGACTGGGGATCTTTCCTGCTTGCCCCGAAGAATCCACTGGACAGCCGGATGGTAAAAAAGCTGCCGGTACACAGTACCTGCACGTACAGGCACTAAAAAAGCACTGCGAAATACCAAATCATATTCATACACTACCTCCTCAGTTTTTCTTCATTTGGTCGTGTTTACCTGAATTGGGAGGACTATTTTTTTAACCCTATTTCCTGAGATCTGTTGGATTTTTGGAGCTGACATCAACTGCATGAAAGACTGGGTGTCATGCAGGCTTATTTTCGAAAGAGAAGGGTTCTCATCTTCTGACACAAATCGGGAGACAGGCATGCTTCTCTCAGGGTTGCCCAAATCAGCATAATCGAAAGCCAATTTTAGGCGTCCTCAACTTCTTCCCGTCGCGGGGACAACCAAAGTTCATGGGGGCGTGTTGGCACCATAGCGAAGGCGGGGCTGGGGTGTGATTAAGAGATGGGCATCCTCGGCCGATAATGGAAAAAAGAAAGCTGTCCCTGACGAGCACTTGGCCGACTTTACTTGGTTCATTTTTTCTTGCGACCAAGCCATGAAAAGGTGCCCGAACTGACCAGATGACCGCCGGAGGGAATCGGGGATGACCTCCCCTTACTCCCCCAGTGGTCACCAACCCCCTCCCACCCCCCAAAAAAATTAAAAAACATTTTTCCAGCCTCTATGCCAGCCTCAAATGTCATACCCAGCTCCATGACAACAGTATGCAGGTTCCTGGAGCAGTTTTAGTGGGTGCAGTGCACTTCAGGCAGGCAGACCCAGGCCCATCCCCCCCCACACCTGTTACACTTGTGGTGGTAAATGTGAGCCCTCCAAAACCCACCACAAACCCACTGTACCCACATGTAGGTGCCCCCCTTCACTCCTTAGGGCTATGGTAGTGGTGTACAGTTGTGAGGAGTGGGTTTTGGGGGGCTCAGCACTCAAGATAAGGGAGCTATGAACCTGGAAGAAATTTCTGAAGTCCACTGCAGTGCCCCCTAGGGTGCCTGGTTGGTGTCCTGGCATGTCAGGGGGACCAGTGCACTACGAATTCTGGCTCCTCCCACGACCAAAGGGCTTGGATTTGGTCGTTTTTGAGATGGGTGTCCTCAGTTTCCATTATGGCTGAAAACCGGGGACGACCATCTCAACATTTAGGTCGACCATCTCTAAGGTCGGCCTAAATGTTGAGATTTGGGCGTCCCTGACTGTATTATCGAAACGAAAGATGGACGCCCATCTTGTTTCGATAATACGGGTTTCCCCGCCTCTTCGCGGGGCCGTCCTCCAAGGATGCCTTCATGAAAACTTGGGCGCCCCGTTTGATTATGCCCCTCATGATCTCCAGCCAGCAAGGACCCATCCACTTGTTTGGGATCCCCATCTCTGAGCTTACCCATGGGTAGAGTTGACCCTAGGTGTGTTTTGGGGGGGGTGCAGAATCTGGGTTGAAACAGTTTGGCTTCCTTCCCCAAGAATGAAGAGTCAGAGGTTCAGCTCTGAGATTTTTGAAGAGAAGAAAGGTCTCTTCAATGTCTGCCTTGCTGGAACTGTCCAGGAACAGGAAGTAATAGCAGGTGGCACAACGGGGGGAGTGGGAAGCTGCTACTCTGATGGTCCAGAGCCCATCATAGTATGAAACCCAGGGCAGTTGCCCCAATTCACTCCCTTCTCAAGAAGGGCTCTGCCCATGGAAGAATTTTTTTTTAGGTTTCCTTTTATTTATTAATTAGATTAGATGTTACATTGCTACACTGAAAAGGGTAAGGTAAGGGTCATGGATTTGATATACCACCTTTCTGTGGTTGCAATCCGGTAATGTAATTCAAAAATGCATGGGACAAACACAAAGGAATCCTGTTTAGAAGAATCGGATTCAAAGTAGCTTAGCGAAAACTGGTGCTGGACAAACTTCTACAGTCTCTGCTCTGATCAAAGCTGAATAGATTCGGATGGGTTAGAGTGGAGAGGAGCTATTCAGGGGCTTTGACAACTTCAGACATTTTAGAACAAGGCCAGTGCTGGGCAGACTTCTATGGATTATGCCCTAAAAATGGCAAGGATAAATCAAGCTCAGGTATACATATGATATATCACTTCATACCATATGCAATTAATTTATCTTATTGGACAGACTGGATGGACCATACAGGTCTTTATCTGCCATCATCTACTATGTTACAATCAAGGCGTTTTACATAATACATACAGGTACTTATTTTGTACCTGGGGCAACGGAGTCGCAAGGAGCTCATCTTGTATGTGTGGCCTTAATGTTGTGCTTCCATTCTTGGGTCACCTACCCTCACGCTTTCAGGGATACCAGATTATGTGCCAGGGCTTCAGGATAACTCCTTATGTGATCATTCTACAGGGATCACCCTGAAGAATAGCATCCACGTAAGCACGAATGCAAGACTTAGGTTACAAGGATGATGATGTGGACCAAAACCGAAACATAATAACCCCTCTTCTTCCAAAAAATAGACATACCGTAGTACAGGGGGTAAAAATGTCTTTTATCATGGTGGAAAATGGCTGGGGATTGGGATAATAAAACTCTTGATTTCAGATCTGTGACATTACTCCTATGTGGTCATTACGTTTACTACTACTACTACTACTACTATTTAACATTTCTAAAGCGCTACTAGGGTTACGCAGCGCTGTACAATTTAACATAGAGGGACAGTCCCTGCTCAAAGAGCTTACAATCTAAAGGACAAATGTACGTTTACTGGAAAAGAATCTTTTGATAGCGTACACAGTAAAAGAGGTGAGGTTAGAGAAATGGAAAATGAAGGCATATTGGATAGCTGCTATATACCAATGGAATCAACTTCTCGAGAAGCTTAGAACAACTAAATCTCTGGTGTTGTTTAGGAAAGGTGTGAAGTATTTTCTCTTTGTGCCATGATGCTCTAAAGTTCTACTTCCCAACTACTGAACTTGTTGTCAAAGTCCACTCCAGCCTCGATCCTGATCCATTTTTGCCATTTATGGGACCCAGACTGTAGAAATCTGCCCAGCATTGGTCTTACTTCCCAACCTCTGGAGCTGCTGTCAAAGCTCACTCCAGTTATGAGGTCGTTTAAGTTTTGCTTTAATTGGATTCTATCCTTTTTCTCTATAGTAACTACCACTTCAGGTAGATAAGCACACGGATGCTCAGGGGTCGATATTCAAAGTGATTTAACCGGATAGGGAATATAAAAGTCTGTAATTATTCTGTGGGATTTCATGTGCTGAAGTTCTGGCTGGCATTGTTGGTGTCATTGTTCTATGTTTTTTTTCTATTGCATTTTAAATTGTACTTTTATTATTTGTAATATTTTGTAAATCATCTTGATCGGATAATCCTAGGAGAGGGTCTATACATTGATATATATATAAATAAATAAACTAGGAGCTTCAAAATAAAGGAACTTCACTGGCCATGGGATAGTCCTTTGCAGAGAAGATCGGATATCCACGCAGGGACATTTGTCTTCATTGATGTCACCTGCAACTTCTGGGTAAATGGAAACTGTCTGCCTGTGACCCTCTGCCAGTCAGTGCTGATAATGGAGGCTTACAGCGGGTGCCCGGCCTCCCTAGGCACATGAAGGGCAATTCAATAACTATGAGCCTGCAGTTTTGTGCCCCTTGGTGTGCACAAATGCTGAAAAAGTAGCATACGCTTCCTATGCGCTATTCTGTAAGGGTGCTCACAAGTGTTCTAGTTTACAAATGCTAGGGAGCACTCCTGTGGTCGGAGCGTAGGTGTGACATTGGCATGTCTCTCAGATATGCGCACAACTTAGAGACTACTATAAGTTCTGCACACCCTCAACACATTTAGGTACGCTCAAGTCTAGTATTCTATAGCAGAATCTGGGCTGGGCACCCAGATGTCATTATAGAATAAACTTACCATGTGGCATCAGGTCATCTACAAGGAGGCTCCACTTTCAGAATTGCTTGTATGAAGTCTGTGTCTCCTGCAACTGTGCCTTTCCTGCTAGCTGGTGCTGGCGAAAGAGGGTTTCTGTGGGTGCCTGGTCTCCTAGGCATATGGAGTCTGTACCTGTTGTAAAACTCACCCACCTGCTTCTCTTTATACAGAATGTACCATTCTATGCTGGACAGAGGGTGTTTTCTACAGATATAAAAGAGTTTTGTTTATGTAACATAGGTCTTGTTAGCATGTTATATTTTTATTTTTTTTTAATTAATAAACTCCAGCTTTTGTTCACCTTTTTTCTGTATATGATACTTGCACGCCATATCTTCACAACTGTTACCATGATTTGTGTCCTGAGGGTAAAATCCTGTCTCAATTTTCTTAAATCCCATTTCCAAACATCCTGGTCTGGTAGTTCACTTTTCCCATCCAGAAAGCAGGATTATTTATTTATTTATTTATTGCATTTGTATCCCACATTTTCCCACCTATTTGCAGGCTCAATGTGGCTTAAAGAAACCTGTTATGGCATCGCCAGTCCAGGAGATAGACACAGTTGGTGTTACAACAAGATCATGGATGAGGAGAAAAAGAGCTGAACAAAGTTATCGAATGATGACTATCAGAATAGGATGAGGTCGTGAAGTGGTTAAGTGTTATAATAAGCTATGGATTCCCATTGTAGGCCTTGTTGAAGAGGTAGGTTTTCAGTGATTTACGAAAGTTAGTTATTTTGTTAATCGTCTTCAAGTCAGTTAGTAGTGTATTCCATAGTTGCGTGCTCATGTAGGATCAAGCACTTTGAGGGAGAAGATAGATGGCCAAGAGTGGTCAGAAATCTCTTGACAAGGCCCTTGTTTTAGTGCTCTTCCATCGATGCATAACCTGGAACAAAAAAATCTAAAGGACTGTATCATATTGAGGACCCTTGAAAGGTTTCTGAAGAAGGGATACATCATGAGTTACTCACAGGCAGTCCAAAAACACGGAGAAGTGCCTAAAGTCCCACAAGTCATAGAAACCAAAGCACAGGGGAATGACCAAAGAAAGGAAGATGATCCAGCACGGAAATGTCCTTTATTGTGGTAAATCGCACAAATATAAATCTTGGATGATTAGATATGTGTGGACTCGACACAGACCATGTTTCAGCACTAACGCCTGCATCAGGAGTCCATAGTACTGATAAAGAACCTATGAGATCTTCCTATATAAATGAATGAGGTGTGTGTCTGAAAAAAGTAAATCTCAATCAATGATTCTGGTTGCTTGGTGAACACTCCTACATTGCCTCACGCTAACTGATTAGCTCATTCTTAGCATGTGAGCCCTTACCACTTACATAATAGAAACATTGAAAAATGTGGACAGATAAGACCATCCTGCTTATAATCCAACGAGAAAAATGCCCAAGTTCCGACCTAAATCGGGAGATGGACGTTTATTTCACAAAAACGAATAAAGCGGTATAATCGAAAGCCGATTTTGGACGTTTTCAACTGCACTCCGTCGCGGATGCGGACAAAGTTGATGGGGGCGTGTCAGAGGTGTGGCGAAGGCGGAACTGGGGCGTGGTTATCTGCCGAACAGAGATGGGCGCATTTCACCGATAATGGGAAAAAAGTATGCGTTTTTAGCTAGAATTTAGGACACTTTTCCTGGACCCTGTTTTTTCACGAATAAGGCCCCAAAAAGTGCCCTAAATGACCAGATGACCACTGGAGGGAATCGGGGATGACCTCCCCTGACTCCCCCAGTGGTTACTAACCCCCTCCCACCACAAAAAATGAAGTTTCACAACTTTTTATTTTCACCCTCAAATGTCATACCCAGCTCCCTGACAGCAGTATGCAGGTCACTGGAGCAGTTGTTAGGGGGTGCAGTGGACTTCAGGCAGGTGGACCCAGGCCCATCCCCCCTACCTGTTACAATTGTGCTGCTTAATGCTTATTAGTCGTCCAACCCCCCCAAACCCACTGTACCCACATGTAGGTGCCCCCCTTCACCCCTTAGGGCTATAGTAATGGTGTAGACTTGTGGGCAGTGGGTTTTGAGGGGGATTTGGGGGGCTCAACACACAAGGGAAGGGTGCTATGCACCTGGGAGCTCTTTTACCTTTTTTTTTGTTTTTGTAAAAGTGCCCCCTAGGGTGCCCGGTTGGTGTCCTGGCATGTGAGGGGGACCAGTGCACTACGAATCCTGGCCCCTCCCACGAACAAATGCCTTGGATTTATTCGTTTTTGAGCTGGGCGCTTTCATTTTCCATTATCGCTGAAAAACAAAAACGCCCAGCTCACACATTGTTGAATAAAACATGGACGTCTATTTTTTTCGAAAATACGGTTCGGTCCGCCCCTTCACGGACCCGTTCTCGGAGATAAACGCCCATGGAGATAGACGTTTTTGTTCAATTATGCCCCTCCATATGGCCTACCCAGTCTGCCCATTCATGCCATCTACTCTCCCTATCACTCCCTTAGAGATCCTATGCACTTGTCCCAAGCTCTCTTGGGTGGTGGTAGGGGTTCACACGCTAATGGCCACACACTGATGCTGGGTTACAAGACAATTTCTAATTTTTGGTCCTTTAATCTGTAATTGATGAGGGTTGGTCTGTGTTCTGCATGTAACGGAGTAGGTGAGCGATTGTGCTGGCATGTGGTTTGTGTGGGGATCTATGAGTCTGGCTTTTCCAATTGGATACATATTCACTGCTGCCGTACTGTTATTCGAATTGGTGTTAAGGTTTGCAGCATAGACTCTAAGAAGCTTCTTTGCAGGAATTAGTGTTGCTTCACAAAGTACCTGGCAGTGAAGGGATTTTTTTGTTGCTACCAGAATTTGAATAAATTGTTCCTATGGAAAGCTGTAAGAGGAAACATTCTGGCTATGTTCTGTATGCTACAGATTCCACAGTAGGTAGAAAAAAAATCTCGATGTTGACAGCGATTTTTCTTATTTCATTAGTTAGAAATCTGGGGCTTTGCTTCAGGCAGTTTTTGATGTGTTGAAGAGTAGACAAAGGTTTAACAGTTATGAAAAACGTAAGTTTATTAACTGGTGTAAATTAATTGTTGTTGAAATAAAAGTAAATTCTGTTAAGAGTACTTTATATTTCCCTCGCATCCTTTTTTTTTTTTTTTAAACAAAACTAAAATAAATTATATTTGGGATCTTTTTTCGTTGTTCCACAGACACCAGTGTTCCACCTACATGAACATTATGGTTGAGATTGTGGGGGTGGGGGTAAAAGGACCGCTTTATTATGCTTCTGCTACCTACCCGTATACCTATATACACAGTGCCCACCCATATTAGTTCTGGGCCCACCCAAAATGCCAGGTCTGGCTACGCCACTGCTGTAGCCAACTGTACACCCTTATGGCTGCAGACGTCACATATATGTGGCTACAGTAGGTTTTCAGTGAATTTTGGAGGGCTCACACTTTCCACCACAAGGGTAACAGAGAGTGGATGATGGTCCTGAGTTCACTTTTCCACTAGAGAGTTGCACGGGGACAGAAATCTTACCCATCCCCGCCCGTCCCTGCTGGAATCTTACCCGTCCCCACCCATCCCCACTGGAATCTTACCCATCCCCACCCATCCCCGCAAAAATTTAACCCATCCCCACCCATCCCCGTAAGAATTTAGCCCATCCCCACCCATCCCCATAAGAATTTAATAGTACATAAAAGAAAGTTCCAGTCAGCTCCCTCAGTCTCTCTCTGGATTTGAGCCACAGCACTGTAGGCAAGGAAGGAACGGAAGTTGGAACTTGGAACACTCTGGTGCGCACATGTAAGATTTGTCTCTGATTCACTGGCAGTGTGTGCTAAGAGGTCGCCACATGCACGCGCTAGTAGGTCAGGTGACATCTGATTCTCGTGCCTGTGTCAGAGTTGAGGTCTGTGCACCAGCCTGGGAGCAAAGAGGATTAATAGTAACATAGTAAGTGACAGCAAATAGACCTGAACGGTCCATCCACTCTGCCCAATAGTCACACTCATGATCAATTCATCATTAAATCAACGAGTGTGATATTATATACTTGATTATGGTCTTTCTTTCGTGTTTCTGGAACAAAGACCACAGAAGTCTATCTGGCCCCAACCTTATGTTCCAACTGCTGGAGTTGCCATCGAAGCCCACTCCAGCCTATTCATGTTCTCATTTGTGGGACACAGACCATAAAAGTCTGTCCAGCACTGTCCTCATGTTCCAGCCACTGAAGTTGCTGCCTAAGCCCTTTCCAGCCCATCCTACACCAGATTGCAATGTATGAGACACAGACCATACAAGTCTGCCAGGTATCAGCTCTAGTTCATCACAGTATCTCTCCACACTCGTCCTTCCCTACACCCCTTCCCGTGCACTCCGCTCCATGGATAAATCCTTCTTATCTGTTCCCTTCTCCACTACTGCCAACTCCAGACTTCGCGCCTTCTGTCTCGCTGCACCCTACACCTGGAATAAACTTCCTGAGCCCCTACGTCTTGCCCCATCCTTGGCCACCTTTAAATCTAGACTGAAAGCCCACCTCTTTAACATTGCTTTTGACTCGTAACCACTTGTAACCACTCGCCTCCACCTACCCTCCTCTCTTCCTTCCCGTTCACATTAATTGATTTGATTTGCTACTTTATTTATTTTTTGTCTATTAGATTGTAAGCTCTTTGAGCAGGGACTGTCTTTCTTCTATGTTTGTGCAGCGCTGCGTATGCCTTGTAGCGCTATAGAAATGCTAAATAGTAGTAGTAGTAGTTCATCACAGCCAGAGTCGCCATCTAAGTGTCACTTGACATATCCACACACATGCAGCCATTTAAGGTTAGCACGCCTTTTTGAATTCCGTCATCATTTGTGACTCTACCACCTCCTTAATGGAAGACTTTCCACATTTATGCTATTAAAGCAAGGAAGAAGAGGAGGAGGAGGAGACAGCACTCAAATAAATTGGTGTTCGGTAGATGAGAGGCTGGTGCAGGTGCAGCTTACACTTCCACGGGAAGCCCACAGAACTGGTTCCATCCCCGCGGGAACCCCGCAGGAACTGCCTCCGTCCCCACGGGAACCCCGCAGAACTGCTTCCATCCCCGCGGGAACCCCGCAGGAACTGCCTCCGTCCCCACGGGAACCCCGCAGAACTGCTTCCATCCCCGCGGGAACCCCGCAGGAACTGCCTCCGTCCCCACGGGAACCCCGCAGAACTGCTTCCATCCCCGCGGGAACCCCGCAGGAACTGCCTCCGTCCCCGCGGGAATCCCGCGGGTTCCGCGGGATTCCCGCGGGGACGGAAGCCGTGCAGCTCTCTATTTTCCACAGTGCACTGCACTGACCACTAGGCTACTCCAGGGACCTGCTTCTTACTCTAATAGGACTAGATATAACATCTGAGGTTGTCATAGAACTGGTAAGTACTGTTTCTTTTACATCTTTGGGGGTGGGTGGGTGGGTGGGAGGGAGTCAGTAACTACTGCAGGAGTAATGGGGGGGGGGGTCATTCCTTTATTCCTCCCATGGTCATCTGGTCATTTAGGGCACTTTTTTGTGGCTTAGTCATTATTAAAACAGGTCTGGCTCAAAAACAACTTAGTTTTTGTCCTGGAAGTTTTTGTTGTGTTCCATTATGGTCCAGGTCTTAGGAACACCCAGATCTCACCCTTAACACATTCTCTTGAGATTTGGACACACGGCAGACAAACTGCATAGAAAAATGCCTGGAAAATGGGTTTCGAAAATACTGATTTGGATGTTTTGGTGAGAAAAACATCCAAATGCTGCTTTATGCCTCTTTTTAGACCTTTTTTCTTTCAAAAATGAGCCCTGTAGTAACCAATGGAACTTTGTAAGTCTAAGTGCTTTGAAAATGAGCCTCTACATCAAATGCAGAAGAAAGATCCAATTGCATTAACATTGCTAATTGGCCTCTATCTATTATTAATCTACGCCAGTGGTTCTCAACACAGTCCTCGGGAAACACCCAGCCAGTCAGTTTTTCAGGTTATCCACAATGAATATGCATGAGATAGATTTGCATGCACTATTTCCATTCTATCTCATGCAAATCTATCTCATGCATATTCATTATGGTAGCCTGAAAACCTGACTGGCTGTGTCCCGAGGACTGGTTTCAGAACCTCTGATCTATGCTGAAATACCAAGGAAAGTAAGCATGAAACTTAAGAAAACCTGATTGCATAGGATCTAACAAATCAAATTTAGTTAAGTACTCTTGAAGATGGTATGCTACGAAGGCCTCAGATAATTTGTTTTAAAAGGTACAGTATATTTGCAATTGGATGAAAACAAGAGCAGAGAGTAAAGAGAAAGGGCAGAGAGAATATGGAAATGAGACTGGGAAGAATTTGAAGAGGAGGCATTGGAAGCTGGGTAGGTGGTAAGAGAAAGAAGAGCTGGCCTAGATGTCAAGAAAGGTTGAGTTAGAAAGTTAGAAGGAGCTGGGGCTGATGTGGGAATGAGAGTCAATGCACTCCGTGAATTTGCTCTTGTGACAACAAAATGTCCCAGAAATTAGATGAAACAACAAATTTATGGAAATTGATATATGTATCTACCAAAAGTGAATGAATCTCAAAAAGGCAAACTGGATCAATCATCTTGGTCTTTATCTACCATCATTTACATTTTTGCTTACTGTCAAGTGCTGTTGAGTCAGTGTTGACTCATGGTGACCACCTGTTTGATGTTCAGTTAGGTGGTTAATCATTGACAGAGTGGCATTGTGAGGGAGTCTAGAGGATGCCGCCCCTCTCCATTGACAGCACTTCCTCACGGTGTTAGAGCCACCTTAAATCTTACAGTCCTGCCCGGGGGGGGGGGGGGAGTCACCCGGGAGGGGCAGAATAAGGAAGGCATAGTCCAGGAAGTATAAAAACTCAGGACACAGCTAGGTGGGGAGGCCCAGAGGGAAGCAGTGAAGCCCAAAGCCCAAATGCTATTGCCTCCACCTACGTATGAACTGCAGCTGCTACAGTCTGGTAGGCCAAGTCCAACTTGGAACCTTGCAACTCTGGATTTTGACCCAAGTAACTGCTAGAGACTACATTGGTAACTCTGGGGAATTAGACCAGAGACAAATAAAGTGTACTGCTCTGCAGAGAGACAGTTATGTACACCATGGCCCTGCAGGAGCAAGCCACTGGAGAACCTTGCTGGCATCGTGTGGTAAATTTAAAATGAATCGCAGGAAATTTTTCTTCACTCAACGCGTAGTTAGACTCTGGAATTCACTGCCGGAAAATGTGGTTAAGGCGGTTAACTTAGCGGACTTCAAAAAAGGGTTGGACGGCTTCCTGGAGGAAAAAGCCATAGAATGTTATTGAATGGATGAGGGAATAATACAGTATTTCTAGGATGGGCGGGACAAATTGCTTGTTCTTTTGGCCGCTGTCGGTGACAGGGTGCTTGGCTCGATGGACCCTTGGTCTGTCCCAGCATGGTGATGCTTATGTACTTATGTGTTTATTTTTCTTTCCCCTACCCGATACTTACAACAAATAGTTTTCTGTACCTGCACCCGTTGTGTGGCTCCAGTTTGTCCTGGCTCCATGCTCACCCTCGCTCACTTTACCACAGGCATCAGTAGCTGTCATTACTGTATCAATCCATTGCATTTCTGGTCTTCTTTTTTGTGTGGACCCAGTGGTGTTCCCTGGTCAGCTGCCACCCGGGGCAGATCGCCACTGTGTGCGCAGTCCCCCCTGGGTGCAGCATCATTCCTTTCCCCCCCCCAGGTGCAGCATGACACCCCCCAGGTGCAGCAGCATCCCCCCTCCAGCACATCACCTCCAAGCCCCCTCCCCCCGGGTGCATTATTCTTACCTGCTGGGGTGCTGGGAGCAGCCGCGTGGTTGTAGGCTCCGTTGGGTCCCTGCTCCCTCTGCCCCGGAACAGGAAGTAACAGCAGAGGGAGCAGGGAATCAGTGGAGCCAACAGCCATGTGGCTGCTCCCTGCACCCATCCTGCAGCATGCACCCGGGGCAGACCACCCCGCCCTCGGTACACCGTTGTGTGGACCTCCAACCTTATCAATCTGATGTCTTCCTAAAATGATCTTTCTCTTCTCATGCTGTGTCCAAGCCAGCAGCAGCAACAGCGTGAACAACAGGTGGCTTTTGGCTTGCCCCTTCTTCCTTGTGCCTCATCCCACTTTCTTTGATGCTATTCCTGTGAGTGGAACACGGCAGAGGGAAGATGAGAAGATAAGAGATGCTGGACTGAGTGAAGGAGAGATGCCAGACCCGTAGGGAGTGCCGGGGATGGAAAAAGTGTGAGGGGGGAGCTGCTGAAGCAAGTTTACTTAAGGTGCCATAATTGCTTGAGCCAGCCCTGCCGGGGAGCAGCAAAAAATGGATGCACTCTTTGGAATCTGTCAGATACTTCCTAATGCCCCAAATTAGCCACCATCAGAGACAGGATACTGGGCTCAATGGCCCACTAGTCTGACCCAACATAGAAATTCTGTTATTGTTCCAGCACATCTTACAATGACGTTGCTCATGTCTTTCTTTCTCTCTCTTTACATTAATCATGTGGAGTGGCATTTTAGAAAGGACGTCTGACTCAGAAGATGGACATCTAAGTCTGTACGTCACATATGGACGTCCATTTCTCATGTATTTTAGGACAGAATTTACCAACATACAACCTGTTTTAAAATACCTGAGAGACGGCTGTCCCAGTGCTGGATGCGTCCAGCGTGAATATCCATTTTACAAACTGAAACATCTGTGTGGCAGCCTAGCACCCTCCGTGTTATACAATGGCACGACAATGTCCATGTGGAGAAAAAGCCTAATACTTTGAACTGCCTGCAGAGAATGCTGGCTCAAATCCTCTGGTAGCTGTCTGTAATTTTCTTTTGTTTTAAAATACCTTCTGTGACTTCTCTTACTCCCTCCAGTGGAGAACTGCTTAACCAGAGCACCCCTCTGTAACCTGGACATGCCAAATACCAGGACTAAATAAGGGCGTCCGTCTTTTTGGATATAGATGTCCCTTCCCCTTCTGAAATCAGAGTTGTACATCCATATTTTTGCCCCCCCCCCCCCCAGTCCCACCCCAAACATACACAGGCCATGCTCTCTTGCCGTAGGAATGTACTACAGTGTAAGATGTCCATATCCTAGCTTTAAAAAAACTGGAATTTGGACATCCATGCAATATGGATGTCTAAATGCCAGTTTTCACATGTGCAAAATATGAATAGAGCTTTGAAAATAAACACTTTTAGTATAAGTAGCTGTTTCTTACTTACATTCAAAAAGAATTCCGGCTAAGCTAGGGTTGCCACCTGGCCACAGATTCACCAAGAGGATTCATCCAGCCTTGGGTTTACTCCATTGTATGCATGGTCTTGTAGTCTTGCTTTTATGAGAGAATCCAGTGTGGAAATCATAACTACAAGTCCCTGCATGCAATGCGGTAAAACCTAGACTGGATGAACCCTAGTGTCTAGTGTGTCTAAGGGCCATAGTGTGAGAAGATATATAATGTATGCAAATTCTAACCTTTTCTAGTCTGGGTAAGAAGCTAAAATTGTGTACACTAATAATTTAAGTATTCCAACTAACAGGAAAAATTCCAAAACACAAACATCTGTAAGTTGTATGGGTAGATTGGGACCACTAAATTTTCTTCCCTTATTTTTTTTTGCCTACTGATTTGGGCAAACATGAAAACAAGATTCTTGCTTGTCTAGAAAACTAAGGTTACTTAGAAAATGGATGTGAGCATGAAGCTAGCTGGAAACCATCACCCAGTGAGAAAGAGATTCAAGCATCTTTCTTGAAATCTTCCCCCTTCCTCCTCTAAAAGGATGAAGGTTAGATACCCAGAGATGCTTAGTTACCCAGTTCCAGGCTGGAGACATTTTCGCCAGTCCTGCTTTTGAACTTATATCCCAAAGTAGCGTGGGATTTGTTGTTCCTGATTCTGCCCATTAAAATCAGTGCTGCAGGTTCCATAATAGGGTGGTCAGAAATCCAGGACTGGTCCAAGATCTCTGGGTAACTTGGTACCTCTAGATACCACAGAATTACACAAATATTTCTCTGACATGTCTTTGCAAGGTGTGTGAAAGCTGATTTCAGCCTTCCTCTTTGATAGAGGAAGGAAACATTAACAGTATAGCTTCTATACTGCCACATACCTCTCGGTTCAAAGTGGATCACATTACTCTGCCATCATGAAGAGCCACAGCAGATCCATCCACCACCTGCTCTGTGCTCTAAAATCTGTTGTTCCGCCATCACATCCTCACCACACGCCTGTAATTGCAGCCAAAGATCATGAGGCCTACTCCTGTGTAACTCACCAACTGAGGCCTTCATTTCATGTCCAGTGAAGTTAAAAAAAAAAAAAAAAAGAGACAGGAACTTCTGCAGTGGGTCTTTTTTTATATATATTATTTTATTTCATTTTGCATAAAGTGCCATTGCTCAGTTACTAGGACAAAAGGGTCCTTCCTGTCCCGCACGGGGGCGTTTTAGCACTGCTCCCAGTAAATGACACAGGTTATACCTTTAAAAAAAAACCAACACTCAGGCAAATCTGCAACAGTGAGAGTAAAATCAACTTCCCCACATCCCCTCTCCCCAAAATGTTCTCCTGGTAATATTTCATGAATAATTGCTGCCGTGTTCTCCTTCCAGAATGGAGTGAATTGAGAAAAACAAACAAAAAGCTCTCGTTCCACTGTAGCTCAAACTGATAATTTGGAGTGACTGTTCTTCCTTTAGTGTCGTGACCTCCAGTGCTCACCACAGATCAAGGGCCAGAAGAAACCTCCAGGTCCAGCAGCAGCAGGGCCTATCTATGCAGGTCCAAAGTCAGAGAGGCCATTACACAAAAAGTGTCCAGCACAGCCCGAAGGGTTAACACTCAACATGAGAATGCTGTTGGCTCTTCTCCCCACCCCAGTTAAGAGAAAAATCCAGTGCTTTGGGGTGGGGGGTGGTCTCCCCCTTTAAATAACTTAAACATTGACATTTCCTAACTACAGGCCCAGTTCAGAGTCAACAGGCTGTCATGCATCCATCATACAGAAGGCTTTTCTCAGTGCACTGTGCTCTAAAGATTAGAAACCAGATAACTAACAGTTTGTGAACTCTGAAATGAATTTAACATTTGATTCACAAATATGAGTAAGTAGCTCTAAGTTCTGAAATTCTCCCCTTATAAATAGACTTGGCCTGCAGTCATGCCACTTCCTAAATAATTCATTAATGGGTGGTGCAGTTGACAACTGGTGTAGCACCAGTGCTATACGTGAGATCCAGGTTTGGTTCTTGTCCCTGGCTCCAGTTCCGGGTGCTCCTGATCAGGTTCTGTGCAAGCAGCATCACTAGCACCAGTGCCACCTATTGGCTGACTTAAGAATACATTTGGACTAGAGTCCTAAGCAAACCCCAATCTGTGTCTTGTCAACCAGAGGACTTCCATAGGAAGAGAGAGAGAGAATAGGTTCTAAAAATGAGAGAAAACCTCAGGGTAGCTGCAAGTGAAGGCTTACGGCACTAAGAACACTGAGAGCAGCAGGAAATGGTTTGAAGAACCAAATCTGAACGACCAGCTGCTGAATGCAGGCACGAAACAAGTTTCTGTTAATTAGTCCAATATCCCTTCTCATACTGGCAAAACTGGTTCACAGAAACTGTGTAAGCTAGACCCTTCTGGTTGCATTAGCTGAGAAGCCGAATCTGAACTGGGAGGAATTTAAAAAAAGACACAGATGCAAGTTTGCAAAATCATGCATACACGCACACACCATCACAAGTACACCAAGCTGGAGCAACCCTCTATCCAGTACAATGACTCCAGCTGAAGGTGGAATGGTGAGAAAGAGGACAGGAAGGATGGGAGACCTGGAATATTCCCCCCCCCCCCCCCCCCCCCAGGCCTATAGCAGCAGCATCTTTAAGAGGAAAGTGTTTTTCTAAGGATACGGCAGGCAACAGGTACAGGACAAATTCAAGGCTCTTTTATTAAGTGTTAGTCAAATAGATAAATAGCTGAACAAAACAATGAAGGGTGTCACACACTTCACTGACACACACGTGAATGGTCATGTGACACTACCAGAGCCTTAAAGCTACAGTACATCCCTCCCAGTCTTATGCCTAGGTCTCCTCTTGTTTTGAGCAGAGTTTTGGAGGGTCTTTTTGTTTAAAATGAAAGGCATGTCCTTGTTACCTCTTACAGCTTCATCTTAAATCTGTAAATACCTCTCGCCTTTATGGTTGTCGTTACTGCTCAGGCCTTAGGCAGTACTCATAGTTTGGGGGTGTCATTTTTATGACAACAGCCAGCATAAGGGCACAACGAGCTTTATTTAGAAAACAAAACGCCAAAAATAAATGAGATTACAAAGGGTGAAAAGGCCGATTTTCAGCTGCTGTCTGGTTTCACTAGATCAGATATACTGAGTACTTGGTATCTCAGGCAGAAGGTTAACATGTCTACCTTTGATTTCCATTTAACAGTATCTGAAACCTCCTGCCAGCCTCAAGGCTACAGCCTAGCTATCTAGCCCACCCCCTCTTCCCCTTCTGCTGCAATACTGTACAATCCATTTAATATCCCCTTTGCCGCCACCAAGTCCTTTAACTTGATTTTTGCTACTGTACTTCCTGCGCATCCCAAGCCTTGGGAGAAAGAAATATTTAGCGGCAACAGAAAATGGACTTCCCCCTTGATAAGAAATTTGAACCAAGGGTTTTCTGTGACTCGGGATTCCTTCTCCAGCAAGTCATGCAAGCTCCTCCCCTTTCTCAAAGAATCTCACCCAATGTGCAAAGTAGTGATGTCACCATGTGACACAGAATGGGAGATGGAGTCATCACACCTGCAGCTGCTCGCTGATGTCACCAAACATGGCCACAGAGCAATGTGGTCGCTGACTCCTTATGAGTCATTGTGGTGTAAATACTACATAAAAATATTAAATAAATAAACCCATTACAGGCAAATTTTACATATAATACATACTCAGACCTTAAAAGAGTAACAGTGCCCTCCACTGGTGCAGGCAAGATCGCAAGACCAGGCAGAAATGAAATACTCCCTAGTACATACGTACTCAGTGCCGTAATAAATTTCCCTTAAGAAAAGCATAACACACACATACTGCCACATTTGCTCATTGGAGGAAAAATGAACCCCTCAAGAGGGTCTAAAGACCAGCAGAGGAAAGAATTGATAACAATCCATCATCAGTCAATGTTCACCCCCTTCAGTGTCAAGGACGGACAAGTTTCTGGGTGGATTTTCACTTGTTCCCAGTGGGCAAGTCTTCCCCTCCCTAAAGCCCCACCAGAGCACTGGGTACTAATGGGTGGCACTGTTGACATTCTCATCAGAGAAGCTAAAGACCACCTAGCCAGGCCTGGAGGTAGCGTGACCTTTTGCCATCAGAGGTGAGCAGTGTATGTAGAGCCAGACCCATGACTGCATTTATTGTATCTCCTCAGAGTTACCCTGTCCAGTGCTGGCACCATTCATGGATGCTACATTCACCATTAGAAAAAGAAGAAAAGCAAAAAAAAAAAAAAGCATTTAAATGAGAGACTTGCCTTGTGAAAGGTGAACAATGGCAAAATTCAAATGCTCTGTTGCTCTAGAAAGAAAACTAGAGGAGCCATTTCACTACAGTGCACTAAAATCTACTTAACGACTTGTTACTCGGGATTTTACCGCATGCTAAGCCCAGATTTAATGTGGCACCTTTTCGGGGTATTCCCGACATCTTTTTTTGCAGGTCATGTGTTAATGTTGCCATTAAAACATAGTACCTGCAGAGAGTTAGGGATCCTTTCACCGAGCCACGCTACAAAGTGGCCGGCACTGGTGTCAGCGTGTGGGTTTCCCCATTAGCCCGTGGCCATTACCGCAGGAGCCCTTTCCGCTACCTATTTGGGAGCTGGTAAGGGCTCCCATATTACTCTTGTGCTAATTGGGTAGAGCGTGGTAATGCGCCTACTCTCCGCCCTGGGCACACCACCCATGCTGGAAAATAAAACATTTTTCAGCATGGGAGTAGCATGTGCTAAGCGGGAAACTAGCACAGAACATTTTAGCGCATCCTGCAGTGGTGCCCTATTAGCACACAGCAGGCCTGAGTTAGGCCTACCGTGCCTTAATGCAGGAACACTTGTCACCTCCTATTTAAGAGGTGCTATGTGGTCCCATGTTAACTGTGCATTAGCTAATCAGCACGCAGTACGTATAATGTGCTAGCTGGTTAATGCTTCCATGTCCACTCTCTGCCCCCTGCAAGAAACAGTTTTAAAAATTAAGCAACACCCGGTTAATTGCGTGGAACAGGGAAACTACCACAAAACACCGTACTGCATTCACGCGATGGCATGCATTCTCCGACTCAAGAAAGAGCATCAAACTTTAGGTGCTAGGATGACGCATGTTAACCGCAAATTCTAGCACCGCAGTTCCGCGTGGAGCTGCCGTTATCGAATACTAGCGCAAGTCTGCAGTTTCATGCCTAACTTTAGGCTCAAGCACTTACACCGTGTCCAAAGCTGGTATAAGTGGTTGCGTCTAACCCGTAGTATTCTGTATCCTGCGCACCTAACTCCTAGGCATGCACCTGATCCAGAGGCATAGCCAGACCTCAAATTTTAAATAAGCCACTGGGCAAGCTGGGTGGGCGCATATACCCCTCCCCCAAGCCAAGTTCAAACTTTACAGTATATTCCTGTGCTGGCCAAGCTCCACAAGCTGCAGGGCTCCTCCGGTGACCAGAACAGCTCCCCCTCCTCGTTGCCCAATTGTCTACAGTACATGCTGCTACTGCCCCACCCCTAGGCTCACACTCAGTTTTCACACACGCGTGAAAACTGAGTGTGAGCGGCAGAGGGAGACCAGCGCAATGGCAGCGTATAGACAGTGTCATCGGCTGCAGCAAGTAGGAAAAAGCTATTCTTGCTGCCGCAGGACCCCTGCAACTGGTGGGGCTTGGGGATCCCCACCAGCCAATAATAAGTGTGCAAGAATTTTGGGTGGGCCTGAGCCCAAAGTGGGTGGGCCATGGCTACACCACTGCCTTGACCCACCAATGTCCCTCCCATCTCTACGCACCCTTGGAAGGTGTACAAAATGGAAACTGAGTGCACAACTTTTAGACTAGTGATTAAGGGTAGTTGCACAAGCAATTAACACCAATTTAACCCAATAATTGGTTAATACCGATTAACAGTTGAGTATTAAATTAAGTTGTGCACACAATTGACTGTATCCTATAAATGTTAGTGTAAAGTTGGGGGCCCAATTTTATAGAATTAAGGGGTTGATGCTTAACACACTTTAGTAAAAGAATGCCAGAAATTGAAGAGAGAACCATAAAAAGCAAACAGGTCCCTCTTTTCTCCATGGATTCAGAGAGGTAGACTTTTTGGCAGGTTTTTCAGTGTCAAAACGCAGAAATAAAGGTTAACACAAAAAATGATAATAATATAAAGGGGATCATTTTTCTTGGACTAATTTAACATAGTTTTGACCTACTTTTAAAGAGCTGACACTTCCTTTCTCAAGTGCAAAACGAGAAATGTTAAAAAGTCTGCTTTTTGTCACTGTTGCTTTCACGACAAATAATTAATTGTGTGCCTCTTTGCTCAATGCTATTCTCTCTCTTCCTATATATGTGACAAAGAGAGATAGAAAATGCAACAAAAACACACACCTTTTACACAAGAAGTTTAATCCTCCCCGTTTGATCACAGTTCAAGCAGTTCTATGTCCCCAAAGGCCACTAACTCCCCTGCCCCCCCCCCCCCAATACTGTCTGGATTTCCAATGTTCAGGCCTTACGTTTCTTGCTGTCATCTGTCATATATGACTTTGCATTGTATGTACACTGGATAATCTCTCATGGCTGCCTGCCACCCTCTCAAAGTGCCATTCCAGGTCAGGGCTGATGTGCGTGTGACAGCAAATTAACACACCAAACTACAGCACGCTTAAAGCATGCAGCAAAAATATAGACATGCACACACCTTCAGAACAGCGTGACAACTAGAATCAGAAGCATCAAAGTGCTGGGTCCCTGAATTTTTATGCACATGCAAAATCTTCGAGGACGGTGCTTCAGAGAGATCCTGTCTATTGCAACAAGTAAGTCTAAATTGGCTTCATGGTTCCTTCAAATATTGTAACACAGACCGGGACACAGTCAGAGCACACAACACAGTGGGAACTGCTTCTGTAGATTTAAGAAGAGAATTAATATGTCCTTGTCTAACAGATTTTGGTTTGTTTTGGTCCCTAAAAGCTATTCTTGTATAATGCAATAACATAGTGAGGACTTGTGGCAAACCCTGCTGATTCCTTGGGCCCGGTGCTGTAAGAATGTAGCAGTGCTTCTAAGATCTGTCTGAAATCCAGGGAGGAAACTGAACAGACACTGAAGGAAGTGAAAATGACATAAGCTGACCCTCACATTTACACTACCCGAGTTGCACCTGAGGGCACAGTCTAGGTGTGAGCAGCTGGTCCACAGAGTCCTCTCTGCCAACCAATGGATCATTCAGAGGTAACAGTAGAAAACTCCATCACTATTTCAGGATTTCTGCTCTTCCAAAATACCGAAAGGATAAGGGATCCCCAGAAAAACCTACTATCACTAGGCTAACTGCTTTCCAGGGTTAAACCTCAAGAGCAGTAGATCTGAGAAAACCCCAGAAAAAGCCCCCTTCAACACACCTCCAGCGGTCAGAATTTATAGAAAAATCCACTCAATACTTATCTTTTTCTCTCTTTGTAAAAGATGGACTTGGGCAGTGGCTCCCAAACCTGGTCCTAGAGGCACCCCAGCCAGTCAGGTTTTCAGGATATCGACAATGAATATACATAAAAGAGATTTGTATGCGGTAGTGCATGCAAATCTCGCTCATGAATATTCATTGTGGATATCCTGAAAACCTGACTGGCAGAGGTGCCTCCAGGACCAGGTTTGGAAACCACTGGACTTGGGAAAATCCACCGCTTATTTTTAGGATAAGCAGCATAAGATCCATTTTACTTTTTTGGGATCTTGCCAGGTACTTGTGACCTGCATTGGCCACTGTTGGAAACAGGATACTGGGCTTGATGGGCCTTTAGTCTATTTCAGTATGGCAATGCTTCTGTACTTAAGATTGGACTTACATAACTTGCCAAATTGTACAGTATCAGCTTAATGCCTAGGGACTGTGTCTCCAAGACTTACTTTTAAATATTGAACTCCAATGATCAAATGATTTATAGTTGAAGGTGCCTGATTTATGAAGGGATGTAGGCCAACCTTTGGCTTCTTCGTAGGGGATTTTTCCTTGTTTGGTGGGTGTTGTCTGCTTTATAGAGGCATTTTATCCAAAGCGCCTATTCCTTCACCACATCTGCCCCTAAGGATTTGGCTGAAATTTGGTAGGTGCCAAACACCTGGAATTTCAAGCACTGGGAAATTAGAAAAGGTACCTTCCCTCAGTTACCCTGGAAGCGTAAACTTCTCCAAGTTATTTGCATTTCTTGCAATCTGGCTTGTGCTAACGACAAAACACACTTTGGGTTGCAATTCTGTAACTTGGCGCCTTGAGTTAAGTGCACCAATGCCATGACCTGCGCACCAATTCTACAATGGCATATGTGTGCCAAAGCGCTGTTGTAGATCAGTAGCGTAAACTTGAATTAACGTGCCTAAACATAGTTGAGACCATTTACACCAGGTCATAGGTGTGCCTACATGCACCATGCAATGGGCATAATGTACAGTATTCTATATGTTACAGGTGTAAGTTGGAGAAAGGCCTATGTCCTCATGCTCCGCCCCTTACAATTAGTGCTAAGACACTTAGAGGGCCTTTTACAAAGTTGCATTAGCATTTTTAGCTCGCTGTAAAAATCAGCTGGCCATAAACCTGAGACGCCCAGAGGAATATAATGGGTGTCTCAATGTTTACTGCCAGCTAATTTTTACCATAAGCTAAACACGTTAGTGCAGCTTTGTAAAAGACCCCCTTAGGTCTATGCCCTCATGCTCCGCCCCTTGCAGTTAGTGCTAAGACCAAGGAGGTTTAATAACAGGAGATGGCATGAACCTATCTAGCCCATTATGTGGATTGAAGTCAGTAGGCAGAGCTTGTCACCCTATGGATTTCATTGTTTTGGGTGAACCAAGATGGCGGTGGCATTGGGGAGAATTAAAACCTCCTTGGGTGGAGACCAGCTTCAGCCTTGTGACATCATGCCACCTCTTGTTAACAAACCTCCTTGGCACACTTAGTGTTTGCTATTCTAAATGGTAGAGCATAACTGCAAGGGGTGGAGCATGAGGGCATAGACCTAAGTGCATTGGTGCCTCTGACCTGTGTAAGTGGTTTGTAGGCACCAAGTTATAGACCTGCCTTGACAGCCTCTCAGGGTGGGGGGAAGAGATGGTTTCTAATTTTATTGCACAGTCTTAGGAAGTGGGAACCACTCAAATGTGTTTGCCCTTTCCCCCATTAACCAAGCAGAAAGGGGGAGCTCCTGGCACCCTATCATGCACATTTGTGTTCATCAGTCACAGATACTGGGTTTTCAGTGAACCTGCCAACTTACTATACATTCTGGCTGGGAATTAGAAGCAGATGCGTTTCCCTCTCTCAGTCTCTTTTTGATCTGACGCTTTGTTTGCTGAAATACAGCGATAGAAATAAACAGATCCCACATTTACATTGGGGAATCCCAATTGGGCATGTTTGTTTGTTGGGGGGGGGAGGGAGGGAGAAGGAAGGGTATGGAACTACCAAACTCATGGGTTATATACCCAGGAGCAGCTCAATGATCCTGAAGGCTAGAATTGACCCTGTTCCCATAAGCAGATTTGGTATGCGTCTCTTCAATGGGCATAGGAGGTGATGTTTTACTGGGGTCTGGTGGGTATATAACATAGATGCTGTTCATAAAAAATAAATAAATGTATATTTTAAAACCCCTTGTGAAGTCGGGTGCGTGCATGTGTTTAACCAGGCAGGGAAAAGGAGGAGAGAAGTGTGAAAGGTAGATCTAACCGAAGGTACAAAGGAGGGGCAGTTTAGCTGAAGAATGGCAGACACAGAGGGGAAGGGAGGGGAGGGGAGACACCTACCAAGAACCAACAGGCTTCTTTTATTTACCTTACAAAACACAGCTGTAGCAATGTAAAGTCCGCTCCCGATTTTTAAATTCCAAACCAAAAGCCCTTCCCCTCACCCCAATGATTTTACCTTCAAACAACACAGGTCGGTAAACGCAGTTAACCATCTAGCACCACTGGACAAAGCTTTATCCCCCCCCCCCCCCCCCCCCCCAGCATTTTCACATGCACACATCAGCATTGTAAAAAGGTCCATCTTCCGTCTATAACACGGGCACCAATATTTTTTTTTATTAAAAACCACGCAAAACCCAACAGAGCCCCCCCCCCCCTACTCTATGGAAATACTGTCTGGACCCAGAGCTAGAAGTGCAAAATTTTTGTTCTGCTCTGCGCCCGATTATTTTTGTAACCGTATAAACAGTAAATAAAATTAAGTACAATAATGTCATCATCCACTATATGGCACCCACCTATTTTCTTTTTAAATATATAATTCTCTACCAGCTTGGGTTTTCGTTTTCAATCCAGAAGGTAGGAGAGGACGGTGTCGTTTGGAAATATATACACAAAGGAAGGGAAAAAAATTCATTCTGCACAAGACGCCACCAACACAGAAGCTCGAGGTTATTATTTCATGAATCTTAATACTTTCCCCCCAAAAACATCAGGGGTGCTTTGGAACGGCGTGTACTTCTTTTGTTTTTTTTTTTTGTATTGATCAGCTCCCCATAAAGAGCAAAACGCACGCAAACATGTATATATATAGAGAGAGACATCGTTAGGCACTTACTGGCCTATCTAGAATGACAAGAAAGATGCTGAAAGGCTCCCACAAGAGAGAAAGTCCAAAGACCGTCTCTGATTTGGCTCCCGGATTGTGGCTAAGGGCTGCTAGGTTGAGGGAGCGATCTTCGCGTGCTCCGCTGGACGGGGACTTGCCCCGTGTTGCAGTCACCGGTCCAGGACTCTGGAAAAGTCATCGCGGTTGCCCTCGTTTTTCAGGTCGGCAAAGACCTGGGTAAAGTAATGGGGATCCGCGTTGATCCGGAGCATCTTAGCGCTCATGGCATCGATGATGCGAAGGCACCGGTCCCAGAAGGCATCCTTGGCTACCTCTACTAAGAAGGGCTTCAGCGGGTAGGAGATCTCGTTGCCCATGTAGGAGTAAGACAAGTAGAGGCAGGTCAAGAGGGTGGCTTGCAAGTCATGCTCGGTGGCCACCGAGTCGCCGTCGATGACATCCCTACACAGCAGGTAGACAAAGACCACGTTGGCCGGGGTGACAAAGGCCTGGTCTTGCCAGCCTTGAAGAAGCAGAGAGCGATCCACACTGCGCAGCCAGAGGATTGGGTCAGTCGGGGACAAATGCTTGAGCCTGTAGCATCTTCTGCAGAGAAAGTCTCCCAGACACTTGAGTAGCTCACTGGTGGAGGCCTGTACAACCACCCGCTTGGGAGATCCCCCACTTGGCTGGTTGGAGACCTTCTTGATGGAGGAGATCTGCTTGGAGCTCAGTGGGGCTAGGGGTTGGCTCTCGTAGCTGGAGAGGTTGGCACAGGAGAGGGACTTTTTCACGTTTTCGTGATTCAAGTGGGCCACGTCCTTCTGGTAGTTGTTATTGGCCGTGCCTTTGCGGGAGGTCTTCTTCTTGGTGGAGGCCACCAACCTCTTCCAAGTGAGAGCAGGGATAAACATGGAGTGTCTCTTGAGGCTCTTCCCGCTGCCCTTGCCGCTCTGCCCACTCGTGTAATGGGCCAAGGAGCCAGAGCCATCATCATAGAGGCTGGCTTTTCTGGAGCCAGGCGAGAGGGACAAAACCGTGCCCATCGTGCTCAACCCAAACCCCCAGGTTACCGGGCTGAAGGATTTCGCTCAAATACCGTGCAGAGCCGGTGAGCTCAGAAACAAAAGCCTCATCCAGGGAGCCCGTGACTGCAAAAAATGCCTCTTGTCAACCAAGTCTCATTCTGAAGCCCCCTCCCCTAGGGCGATGACCCCAACCCAAGGTAGTGGAACCAACCTTTCTCCAGGTATCAGCTCCCGTCTCTCCTGCTCGAGGGATGCTTTGCTGCTTTCCACCCCACCCACTCGTTATATCTGCATTGGTTTAACGAAAAATCACAGTTCCAGTACGACGGCTGCTTCATTCAACGAGTCCAAGGGAGGTCAAGAAATTCAGAATGAGGTCATTTCGGACAGTTAAGCACAAAATAATGCTCCAGCAGGGGAAAACCCAGTAGCAAAACCTCCAGGGAGAGCAGATGGGAAAATAAATAAATAAATAAATACAAATCCTCCCCGCAAATGCTCACCACAGAAAGAAACTCAAGACTATAGACGGGTTTTTTTTTTTATCTGTTATCGTGAAGACGAATCTTGATAGTCAGCGTTTCTCATGAGCTGGAGGAAAATCCCTTTCAGATCTCTCCCAAGAAAAAGCGATTCCGCAGCTGATCCGCCATCTATTTACAGGAGCCGGATGACAGCGGTACCCTGACACACCGACTCCGGATCTCCCCCTGCCAGCCCAACCGATTCCAGGGGCTTCAGATCGGGATTATTGTCCTCTCACATCCTTAGCGATCGGCCATCATCCGATTAGTGACGAGCCGGGAAGAGGCAGGTGCGCGTCTAACAAGACGAGCGCTTTAAAGAAAATAGGAGAAGGCGTTTGGCAATCTCAGCACCCTTTCCTCCGAGACGATCAGTCAGCCAGATTGTACGCTTGCCTTTTGTGCGTGTGTCTATTCTGTGAGCGCTGTTGGGGTGGTGGGGGGGTCTGCCGATGTCCCCCCCCCCCCTTCAAGTGCCGGTTCAGGCGCACCGCCTCGGTTCTGGTCTCGGTGGACGACGGCACGGCAGCATGGCCCCCGGCTCTCCCCCCTTCTTTCTCCGACGCCTTTTCAAAGGTAAAAGAGGCTGCACCTGTGCAAAATCTGTAGCATCTCCCCACCTGCCGGAGGCTGGGGGGGGGGGGGGTCGATCGCAGCTCCTATTGCCTTGGCATCTCCGAGCCCCCCGCTCCAACCAGCTTCCTCCCAGGTCCAGTGGAAAAAGCAACGTGATTTGCTGTTCAGTTCCTCGGGAGTTTCTCCCCCACCCCACCTTGATTCCCGGCGTCTTATCAGCTGAAAGAGATACAGCTCACTACTGCCACCTTCTGGTACAGCGCTACAACGGGGCCTCCCCTTCCCCCTCCCCATTTCAACATGGGACCAGATTCACAGCTAGCAAGATTCCTCCTCTTTTCGTCCGGTTACAGTCCCAATCCCTCCTTTCCTTGGTATCCAAATGTTTGGTTTTTTTTTTTCTTCCTTTCTTTTAGCAGTGGCTGCTCCTCTTCTCGCCCCCTCTAGTTTGTTTGACGTTTCACCTGGCGGATCTTCAAAACCATGCTACGGGCCAGAAAATGGCGAATAAAGCGGTCACTTGCACTCCCTGGATGCTGGTGCTGGATTTGCAATGTACCCAGGGTGGGGTGTGGGACCCGCACTGCAGTGTTCAGAATTATTGAGACTAGCTAGGGGTTTTTTTTTTTTCTTTTTCATGTGGAGTTTGGCATTGTTTATTACAACAAAAATACACATGGGAGAAAATCAATGGGAAAAAATGACTCATCATTTTCCAGAAAAAAAAATATGTGGTCTATTTTGGTGGACAGAAACTAGAATATTAAAATATGTGTACGTTAAGAGCAGATTAGGCTACCTCTATTTATTTTGGTGTCCTGGTATACCTGCATTCGCAAACTAGCATCATAACAAGGGGTACCCAAACCTTGGGGTTTTTTGCTACATTTCCCACTCATAGCAGGTTCAATGTGGCTTACATATTATATACAGGTACTTATTTGTACCTGGAGCAATGGAGGGTTAAGTGACTTGCCCAGAGTTACAAGAAGCTGCCTGTGCCTGCAGTGAAAATCGAACCCAGTTCCCCAGGACCAAAGTCCACCACTCTAACCACTAGGCCACTCCTCCACTAGCAATATTCCATGTAGAAGCCTGCCCTTGCAGCCGCGCAGGCTTCTGTTTCTGTGAGTCTGACATCCTGCACGTACGTGCAGGACGTCAGACTCACAGAAACAGAAGCTTGTGCAGCCGCGTTACTGATCTGCAAGGGCAGGCTTCCACATGGAATGTTGCTAGTGGAATAGCAACATTAACATTCCATCTAGAATCTCAATAGTAGCAACATTCCATCTAGAATCTCCAGTAGTAGCAACATTCCATCTAGAATCTCAAATAGGGAAAGGGAACTGGGACTTCATATGCTGCCTTTCTGTGGGGTTTACATATTATATACAGGTACTTATTTGTACCTGGGGCAATGGAGAGTTAAGTGACTTGCCCAGAGTCACAAGGAGCTGCCTGTGCCTGAGGTGGGACTCGAACGCAGTTCCCCAGGACCAAAGTCCACCACACTAACCACTAGGCCACTCAGCCACATTACAATGAAAATCAGTGACAGGAGTAAGAGGATCTTTTACCAAGGTGCACCAGCGTTTTTAGCATGCACTAAAAATTAGTGTGTATTAATGCTAAGATACCCATAGGAATATTTTAGCGCATGCTAAAAATGCTAGTGCATCTTAGTAAAAGGGGTCCTAAATGAACATTCGATTAGCCCCTTTTCCCAGCATCTCTCCTCCCTAATTTTCATCTTTCCCCTTCCTCTTTCTCCCCAATGTATGTCCTTTATTTTTCCCACTCCCCTAGTATCTCCTTTCTTCCCAAGGCTTTTCTTCTTCTATAACATAGACAGGATGCACACATTCTCGCCCCTGACCACACACACACGGCACACAGTGACAAAGCAAGAAGCAAATTTTCTTTTGGGAATAAATGGCCACAGCTTTAATAAAACATGTTAACGTAGCTCCTAGGAAGTACCCAAGCATTGACTACTACTACTACTACTATTTAGCATTTCTATAGCGCTACAAGGCATACGCAGCGCTGTACAAACATAGAAGAAAGACAGTCCCTGCTCAAAGAGCTTACAATCTAATAGACAAAAAATAAATAAAGTAAGCAAATCAAATCAATTAATGTGAACGGGAAGGAAGAGAGGAGGGTAGGTGGAGGCGAGTGGTTACAAGTGGTTACGAGTCAAAAGCAATGTTAAAGAGGTGGGTTTTCAGTCTAGATTTAAAGGTGGCCAAGGATGGGGCAAGACGTAGGGGCTCAGGAAGTTTATTCCAGGCGTAGGGTGCAGCGAGACAGAAGGCGCGAAGTCTGGAGTTGGCAGTACTGGAGAAGGGAACAGATAAGAAGGATTTATCCATGGAGCGGAGTGCACGGGAAGGGGTGTAGGGAAGGACGAGTGTGGAGAGATACTGGGGAGCAGCAGAGTGAGTACATTTATAGGTTAGTAGAAGAAGTTTGAACAGGATGCGAAAACGGATAGGGAGCCAGTGAAGGGTCTTGAGGAGAGGGGTAGTATGAGTAAAGCGACCCTGGCGGAAGATGAGACGGGCAGCAGAGTTTTGAACCGACTGGAGAGGGGAGAGGTGACTAAGTGGGAGGCCAGCAAGAAGCAGATTGCAGTAGTCTAAACGAGAGGTGACAAGGGTGTGGATGAGGGTTTTGGTAGAGTGCTCAGAAAGAAAGGGGCGGATTTTACGGATGTTGTAAAGAAAGAAACGACAGGTCTTGGCGGTCTGCTGGATATGAGCAGAGAAGGAGAGAGAAGAGTCAAAGATGACCCCAAGGTTTCGAGCTGAGGAGACAGGGAGAATGAGAGAGCCATCAACAGAAATAGAAAACGGGGGGAGCGGGGAGGTGGGTTTGGGGGGGAAAATGAGAAGCTCGGTTTTGGTCATATTTAATTTCAGGTGGCGTTGAGACATCCAGGCAGCAATGTCAGACAAGCACGCTGAAACTTTGGTTTGGATGCAAGGTGAGATATCAGGGGTAGAAAGGTAGATTTGGGAGTCATCAGCATAGAGGTGGTAGGAAAAGCCATGGGATGAGATTAATGAACCAAGGGAAGAAGTGTAGATAGAAAAGAGGAGGGGACCAAGAACAGAACCCTGGGGTACGCCGACAGGCAGAGGGATAGAAGTAGAAGAGGATCCACCAGAGTGAACACTAAAGGTGCGGAGGGAGAGGTAGGAAGAGAACCAGGAAAGGACAGAGCCCTGGAATCCAAGTGAGGACAGGGTATCGAGAAGTATGCTGTGATCGACAGTGTCAAAAGCAGCGGAAAGATCAAGAAGAATGAGGATGGAATATTGACCTCTGGATTTAGCCAGTAATAGGTCATTGGAGACTTTAGTAAGCGCAGTTTCGGTTGAGTGGAGAGGGCGAAAACCAGATTGTAATGGGTCAAGAATAGCATGTGAGGAGAGAAAATCAAGGCAGCGGCGGTGAACAGCACGCTCAAGTAATTTGGAGAGAAAAGGAAGGAGGGAGATGGGTCGGTAATTAGAGGGACAAGTAGGGTCAAGTGAAGGCTTCTTAAGGAGAGGTGTGACCACAGCATGTTTAAAGGCAGCAGGGACAGTCGCAGTGGAAAGTGAGAGGTTGAGAATGTGACAGATAAAAGGAATAAGAGTAGGAGAGATGGCATTAAGAAGGTGGGTGGGAATGGGATCAGAGGAACAGGTGGTACATTTTGAGGAAGAAAGGAGAAGTGTAGTTTCCTCAATAGTAACTTCAGGAAAGGAGGAAAGGGAATGAGGGGAAGGAGAGAGAGGGGAACGGACTAGTGGAGGGAGAGCTGGTGAGGTAGAGAAAGCAAGGTTTATCTATGTTTATCTATGTTGCAGAGGCTTCTCCTCCCTGCCATGCCTGTCCAGCTAGGGGCATGACTCAATGTTCCATGTGGCGGTCAGTCATATCTCCGCCTCCACTATGGCCGCGTGCCCATCTGCTTTGGACTGCACCCCAGTCCAGCATTTCCACCTGCCATTTAGAGCCAGCTAGGTGATTAGTCTGTCACCAGTGAGTGTTCCTGTCCTTGCCTCAAGCGGCCGAACTCCCTTTCGCCTGCTGTTCCAGCACCTTCAGCGGTTCCTAGGCTCAGATGCTTCTACCACAGTCTGGGGTTGCAAAGCATTCCCTGGACCCCCCCCCCCCCCCCCCCCCCCCCCGCTTTCCCTTGGGTCCCCTTCAGCAATGTCTCTCCAGGGCCTCCAGGAAGTCCTCAGTGATTTCTGAAAGATGAATTGCATCCTGCCTGATGTTTCCTGGGCTGAGAGGTGATGCCCATTCATACCAGATCTTCACTCCACCGAGGTGCTCTGTCCACAAACCAATTTGGCGATTTACTTTCTTTACGCTTCTGGGCCACAACCTGGAATCAGCCCCTCGCAATTGAGGGATGATGTCAGACCAGAGGAGCATGGTTCAGCTCAGCAGGGCCGCCGAGAGGGGGGGAAAGGGGGGACAAAATTCCCGGGGCCCGGGCCTCCAAGGGGGGCCCTGCGCCGCAGTCCCACCCACCACCGGGCCCCTTCCACCCGAACCCCCGCCAGCAGAAGTGCTGTCTTCTGTTCTGACTCCGGCGTGCGCAGCCCACACAGACGCGCTCCTCTCAGCTGATCTTTGCTGTACTCTGCAGGGCTTCTGTGCGTCTGACGTCCTGCACAGAAGCCCTGCAGAGTACAGCGA
Source organism: Microcaecilia unicolor (assembly GCF_901765095.1). Taxonomy (NCBI): domain Eukaryota; kingdom Metazoa; phylum Chordata; class Amphibia; order Gymnophiona; family Siphonopidae; genus Microcaecilia; species Microcaecilia unicolor. The sequence continues at coordinate 45,303,466 of NC_044031.1, read as the reverse complement.
AGATCAGCTGAGAGGAGCACATTTGTGTGGGCCGTGCACACCGGAGTCAGAAGACAGCGCTTCTGCTGGCGGGGGTTCGGATGGAAGGCGCCCGGCCCGGTGGCGGAGGTGGGTGGGACTGTGGCGCCGGGCCCCCCTCAGGGGGGGGGGGCGTGAACAACCTGGGGGGGTGGCAGTGGGGGCAGCCTTGTCCCGGGCCCGGCCCAGTCTCTTGACGGCCCTGCAGCTCAGTAGAACAAACAACTCGAAGAGATCACATGATGTAGCGAGTGATCGGGTGATCTGGTACAGTCCCACTTCTCCATCTGTGCCCTTGTAAGTATTTGTGAACCTGGTTAAAGACATTCTTGTAGACATGCCAGGTAGAGCTGGCTAAGGAGTTGGTGATCAGTAAGTCCACAGTGGTGTTCCTAGGTGCCATAGTGCTCGGGAACTGGAGTGGGATCCTGTTTCGCCAAGGGAGCAAGCTGTTGAAAGTGTGAGAGAGCATCAGCAATGTAGTTGTCTACTCCAGACACATGCCTTGCTTGGGCAGTCAGGTTAACCTCTGGGCAAAGGAGCACAAAATGCCTGATAAGTTCGGTGGCATGTGGGCAGCGCGCAGTTTGTTTATGATCCCCACCACTGCTGCATTGTCTGACCATAGGTTGACAATTTTATTGGCCACTGCAGTACTGTAGAAGTGTACCATGGTGACAATGGAAGGTGATGTTCCTGGTGAGTCCTGCCTGGATCCTCTGTTGCGGCCATGGGATGGCAAACCAGGCTCCATTGTAGTAAGCTCCACGCCCTGTAGCCCCCGCCACATCCATAAAAAGATTGAGGTTGGCACTGGACATTGTTGCTGATTGGATCATGGCCTTCCCGTTACAGTCCTATAGGAGGCACAGACAGATGCGTAGATCCTGCTTCATGGGCAAGGTGACCCGCAAGTGGTGGTGTTTGTGTGTCATGCCGGCTGTGGCTTTAGCAGGTTTGTGGACAAATACCTTGCCCATTGGGATAATCCTGCAGGCAAAATTCAGTGAGTGTAGAGTGAGCTTAGAAGATGCCACTGCATTAAGAATTTTTTAATCCTAGATCATGTAGCTTATCCTCTGCTAGTTTGGTGGTCTGGGTTAATGAATTTATTTCAGTTCCCAGGAAGGTAATGACTGGGCTGGATTCCATGGTTTTGCTGCATGCAGTGGGCACCCTGAATTCATTGGCTACTGCATGGTAGATGTCCATGAGGTCCTTGCATGTGTTGGATTCCCATGGACCCACAAAGAAAAAGTCATTCAGGTAGCGCACAATTGTGTTCACCTTCGCCAGCTTGGACATCATCCAATGTAAAAAGGAACTGAAAGCTTCAAAAAGGTTGTATGATACTGCACATCTCATGGGCATGCATTTGTCAAAATAAAACTGGTTGGCATAGCAGAAACCCAACAACAGGTAGAAGTGTAGATGGATGAGAAGCAGATAGAATGCGGATTCAACATCCACTTTGGCCATGACTGCTCCGTGTCCAGACGCACAGACCATGTCCAAAGCTCAAAGGACAGAGTGGATTGAAGTGGTGTGATCTAGGATGGAGACATTCACTGAGTAACCAGTGGGGTGTGAGAGGTAGTGGATGAGGCAGTACTTCCCATGTTCCTTTTTTGAAACTGCAGTAAGGGGTGACACAAACATCCTGGGGAAGGGAGGCTCGAGGAAAGGTCCTGCAATGTGGTCCATTGCAAGTTCCACTGCCAGCTTGTCCACAACCACATGGACAAGGTGAGTCCATGGGCGAGATGGTATTGCTGCGCATGCCGGCGGTATGGATCCATGAAACAGTATGACAAAGCCCTCAGTGAAGCCACATAAGAGCAGACTCGCATCCTTGTTCTTGGGGTTCTGTGCTAACCAGGGGGTCATGACGTGTACACGGATGGGAGTGAGTGCTCTAGCAAATGGGTCAAGGTTTTTGAGGCCCTCCTTGTCTTGGTGTTATCTTCCTAGGACACAAGACAAGGGGGTGCGCAGCTTGATGTACCGGCTCAGGAAGTCTATTCCAGGCATATGGTGCAGCAAGATAAAAGGAACGGAGTCTGGAGTTCACAGTGGAGGAGAAGGGTGCAGATAAGAGAGATTTACCCAGTGAATGGAGTTCCCGCGGAGGAATGTAGGGAGAGATGAGAGTGGAGAGGTACTAAGGAGCTGCAGAGTGAATGCACTTATTGGTCAATAAGAGGAGTTTGAACTAACCCCCTCCCACCCTCAAAAAAATCTTTAAAAATACTTTTTTGCCAGCCTCTATGCCAGCCTCAAACGCCATACTCAGGTCCATCGAAGCAGTGTGCAGGTACCTGGAGCAGTTGTAGTGAGTGCAGTGTACTTCAGGCAGGTGGACCCAGGCCCATCCCCCCCTACCTGTTACAGTTGTGGTGGTAAATGTGAGCCCTCCAAAACCCACCAGAAACCCACTGTACCCACATGTAGGTGTGCCCCTTCATCCCTAAGGGCTATGGTAGTGGTGTACAGTTGTGGGTTTTGGGGTGGGGGGTTTGTGGGGGCTCAGTACCCAAGGTAAGGGAGTTATGTACCCAAGGTAAGGGAGTTATGCACCTGGGACCTTTTTCTGAAGTCCACTGCAGTGCCCCCTAGGGTGCCCGGTTGGTGTCCTGGCATGTCAGGGGGACCAGTGCACTACGAATGCTGGCTCCTCCCACAACCAAATGGCTTGGATTTGGTCGTTTTTGAGATAGGCATTCTCGGAATCCATTATCGCCAAAAACCGGGGACGACCATCTCTAAGGTCGACCTACATTTCATGATTTGGGCCTCCCTGATCGTATTATCTAAATGAAAGATGGACACCCATCTTGTTTCGATAATATAGGTTGCCCCGCCCCTTTACGGGGCCGTCCTGCAAGGACGCCCTCATGAAAACTTGGGCGCCCTGTTCGAGTATGCCCCTTCACGTCACCCACTCTCCATCAAGCTTGGACAGTGTGCAGGGCTGCTAGGAAACCCATCTGTACTACAGGGTCTCAGAAATTGAACCCACCCTCTCCCCCGCCCAGATATTCCAGATGTCCAGAAGAAACTGAACTGCCAGAAGAGGAGTCACAGCTGGCCCAATCCTTTGACAGGGTTCCACTCCTTCACATTATAAGATCTGAGGGTGAGGAAACCTCTTATCCATTCCAAAACTACACTATTAATTCCTAAGGATTCTAAGATTTCCAGGAGTATCTTATGGTCTACTATATCAAAGGTACTTGAGAGGTCAAATTGCATCAATACTATTTGATGGACAGTACTCACAATTTTCTCGAAATTGTGAACCAAGGTACCTAGCAGTGTTTCTGTACTGTAGTTTTCTCTGAAACCAGATTGGTTTTGATGTAATAGATTGTAGTGTTCCAGAGAATTTGTTAATTGTTCTTCGATATACCTTCTAAGATTTTGACATGTAACAGTATCGAAACCACCAGTCTATAGTTGGTGACATCTCCTAGGTCTCCCTTCTGATTTTTTGGGATGGGGAAGTATAATTTTGTCAAGTTGTCTTGGAAAAGAGCCTGTATTTAAGGATTCTTTTATCCATGTCATTCCTAGAGCGAGATAACTTTCTGATGGGTTTTTCAGTAAATAGACTGGAGAAGTATCTAATCGACATTGGGACTTTGAGTATTTCAGCATTAAATTCTCGAAAACTTTTGTCTCAATAGGTGAAACATTTGAGCAGTTTCTATGTGCTGCACGTTCTCTTTTCTTCTGTCTTATGACCTCTCCACTGGAGATAATTTCTTCATAATCATTGAGATTTATTGGGGATCCTCCTGCCCACAGACAGAAGGTTATGTGGCTGGCCACGAAACTCCTGGCACGAAATGAGCTGCTGGCTGACTATCTGCACCAGAAGCTACCACTGCTGCATAACCAGGATGCTAGGCACAATATGTGGCAGCAGCTTCTGGGGATCCAGCGAGATCTCCATGATTACACTCAGGCCTTGCCTTGCACACTGCCCACCCACCCTCTCCTGGCCGTTTAAATTGTTTTGCATATTGGGCCCTATGATTTTTGATGTTTGGACTATAGTAAAGTTATAAAACATAAGAAGGTAAGATATCCCATGCTGAGTTGGACCAAGGTCCATCAAGTCCAGAATTGTGTCTTTGATGGGAAGGGAAACAGTTGATGTTCTTGGTCCTGCCTGATATCTCATGGACATTTGATCCAATAGACCATGATATTCTGATTGCCTGCCTTCAATGGTGGGGGAAGAGGTGCTTCTTCTGAAAACAGCTCTTCTCATGGGTACAGGGCTTCTCCCTTTTAGCAGGTTTTTTTTAAACATCTGCCTTCAGTTTCTAGGTCACTTATTGGCATCCTTGTGCATGCAGTACAGCATGTACGTTGATGACATTGAGATGCTTCTCCCATGCAACCTTGGCATTTTTGTTTCATTGGCATTGTTGTCCAAATGAATTAATGGAATTTGCTCTTGGACAGGACCAAATAGGACATTTCAAATCACCAAGAGGCCCGGATGGAGGTGGAGGCCCCCTTAGAAATGGATATGCTGTGCACAGGAGGGGACGAGGGAGAACCATGCTCTCCACCTGCTGAGCTGAGTCAGTTGAAATGTGGCATCTAAGTATTTAGCTTTATTCTCTGATTGCTTTTAAGAGTCAAACTAAAACAGTTGTAATAGAAGCTTTTTATAATTTAAGATTAGTCAAGCAGTTGAAATACATTCTGCACCCAAATTACTTCAGAGCAGTGCTAGAGTCTTTAGTGCTGTGTGGGTTTGATTACTGTAATTCAGTTTATTTAGGGCTTCCTGCCACCCTGCTGGGAGTTTTACAGCTTATTTAAACTCTTGAGCCCTGTCTTATTAGTGGCAGTTGACACCATGATCAGATTTCACCCTTTACTGGGTGCCCATGGTTTAGATAATTAAATTAAAAATCCCCACACTGGTTTTTGAGTCACTTAAAGGAGAGTGACTCGGTTAACTTTCGGAGATCATGATACCTTATGTAAGAGGGGAAGTTAAGAGAAGTCTGCCTGTCCCCTCTTTTCTACTGCCCTGTCACAGGCACACACAGAGCCAACAGAGACATGCAACTCGCACACACACACATACACCCATAACATGCAGATACATATATACACATACACAGAAACAAGGTATAGACTCATGTACACATACAGTACATATAAACAAAACACGTGGGTGCAAAAAACCAAGACATAGTATTCACAAATAGGGACTGAAAAACATTCCACGAGACATGCTCCATATGCGTTCCCCAACACATAATCCCCCACTGCTGCCAAACCCCTAACCCTGGTCAGCAGGTTCTTAGTGATTCAGATGCGTACTTCATTTTCTTTGTTGTAAATTCTACTGTGAAATCTAGTGACTGAGACCTAAGCTTCGCTTAAAGTTTCCTATGTACATGACACCTGGTGACTGAACCAGGTAGATTGCTACAGGGTGTTATGTGGAGGGGCATTTTTGATATGACATCTAAATCCAAATTAAGACGTTTTGCTGAAAAAGTCTAAAAAAAAAAAACATCTAGCTCACAGCCATAATCAAATCAGGAAATCATCTAAATTTTTGGATCAGTTATGACTTAGTGCTAGCTGTTTTCATGCTCAACACGTCCATCTGTAAGTACCATTTTTGAAAAAAAAAAGTCCCAGGAAAAAACATAGATAAACAAACCATAGTGAAATCTTTGCACAAAGAACAATGATGGACCAGTTTAATGACAAGATTAAACAAGAGTGTAGAATGGAATGCATATTTTTTAATTTATTCACCTGTGCTGTGTGCTTTGGCGATTTAGGTTTTCCTTGTTGATAAGCCATTACCTCTCGCCTTGACTACTGCAACCTACTCCTCACTGGCCTCCCACTTAACCATCTATCCCCCCTTCAATCCGTTCAGAACTCTGCTGCGCATCTTATCTTCTGCCTAGACCGATATGCTCATATCACCCCTCTCCTCAAGTCACTTCACTGGCTTCCGATCAGGTACCGCATACAGTTCAAGCTTCTCCAACTAACCTACAAATGCACTCAATCTGCAGCCCCTCACTACCTCTCTACCCTCATCTCCCCTTACGCTCCTACCCGTAACCTCCGCTCACAGGACAAATCCCTCCTCTCAGTACCCTTCTCCTCCACCGCCAACTCCAGACTCCGCCCTTTCTGCCTCGCCTCACTCTATGCTTGGAATAAACTCCCTGAGCCCATACGCCAAGCCCCCTCCCTACCCATCTTCAAATCCTTGCTCAAAGCCCACCTCTTCAATGTCGCTTTCGGCACCTAACAATTGTACCTCTATCCAGGAAATCTAGACTGCTTCAGTCCTTTAGATTGTAAGCTCCTTTGAGCAGGGACTGTCCTTCTTTGTTAATTGTACAGCGCTGCACAACCCTGGTAGCGCTTTAGAAATGTTAAATAGTAGTAGTAGTATCACAACATAGGGGGTGTATGACTGGATAATTTGTTTCCACTAGTTGTAGAAATTGTTGGCGTTTTGTGTTTCCGGGTGCCATCTTTGGAGTCTTACTATGATGGGTTGAACTGTTTCTTCTGTGATCTTCTCCTGAAGCAGTAATATTTTTGTGAAACGAGGCGCTCTTGTTGAGATAGGAGTTTCTTTGAAGACATGTTCGCGTCCAGTGTGAACTGGGCAGTGCACTGCATAAGTTTGAAGGATCAGATTAAGTCAGTTGGAACTAAATTGAGCCATTTGAGGATGCTCGAGATATAGAGGATCAGAGGCTTTTCCAGCTAAGTGATTTGTTAGGGGTGTTTGGGGGGTTTTGAGCTGTTCTTTGCAACTCCTGGCTTCCCCCTTTTTCTGTATTTATTGATTTTTCCCCCTTTTTCTGTATTTATTGATTTTTCCTCCTTTTTCTGTATTTTTTGATTTTTCCATCTTTTTCTGGTCTTTTTCTTACTTTATAGGGAGTATCCTTGCTAGCTGGGAGGAGGTTCCTTTGGGCATATTTTTTTGTATTTTGTTTTGGATATAGCTTTACACATTTTTTTTGAGTATTAGATATGTTTATATTTTTACATATGTTTTCACCTCATGCTTATGTGCAATGTGTAAGACGTTTTTCTGACTCAGTAATTTTTCTCCTAGATATGGACGTTTTTTGTGCTGATTCTTCTTTCCTCCTTTCACTGTATTTATGACCAATGATAATAACTGACTCCCATTCATGATAGTGGAATAATTCATTACCTCTGGTATTTGTCCCTATTGGGAGATTTGAGGTCATCTTGGTTTAAAATTGATTTAAAAGGGTTTTCCTTGTGAATTATGTGGCAGTACTGTAAAAATTATTGTCAAACTACAATTTTTTTTGGGGGGGGGGGGGTCACTTTAGTTTTGTATAGTTTGTTAGCTCTTTAAGTTGAATAAAATTATACTTACCCTCATCCCAAAAACTCAGACAGGAGATCTAGGAGATGTCACCAACTATAGACCGGTGGCTTCAATACCATTACATGTCAAAATCTTAGAAGGTATAGTCACAAAATAATTAACAAATTTTCTGGAACACTATAATCTATTACAACAAAACCAATCTGATTTCAGACAAAACTACAGTACAGAATCACTGCTAGGTACCTTGGTTCACAAATTCAAGAAAATCTTGAGTACTGGCCACCAATTTGACCACTCAAGTGCCTTTGATATAGTAGACCATAAGATACTCCTGGAAATCTTAGAATCCCTAGGAATTAATAGTGTCTTGGAATGGATAAGAGGTTTCCTCACCCTCAGATCTTACAGTGTGAAATGGGGTGGAACCCTGTCAAAGGACTGGACAGCACACACTGGGGTGCCATAGGGATCCCCCCTATCACCAATCCTATTCAGTGTCCTGATGTCCACCATGGGTTTCTATATGGAGAGGAATGGAATTAACTACTTCTCCTATGTAGACTATATAACACTGTATTTTCCCTTTCATAAAAACAAAGATGATAACACACTGGTCAACCACAGTCTGATTCTGGTTGAAAAATGGGCGTCATATCTGTATCTTAAACTGAATTGTGGCAAAACCAACATTTTAGTAATCACAACACCTACCATGGATGTGTCAAACATACAACCATAGGTGCCCGGTATAAGAGGCTTGGGGAGGCTATGCCTCCCCAGCCACAGCACGATGGATCAGCTGTTTCTATAGAAATGCTAAATAGTAGTAGTAGTAGTTCTCCTGCCTGCTGCTCTGGGGAGTTTAAATAGCAGCAGCTGCAGTGAAAGCCGTCTCTAGCCTTGTGTATAACCAGTTGTAATTTGATTATCTTACTGCTGGGAGAGCAGAGCAGGGGGGTTGGCTGGAGGTGTCCTGGGTTGCCAGGGAGATATTTAACTAGGATCAAGAATTCCTGCACATGAGCAGTTCACACCAAAGAGACTTGCACTAACCCCTGAAATTTTAAAAGTGCTAAAAATAAGTTTTAAAAGTATTTGCATTAAGTCTAATTGCAGAATTTCGGTGCTAGGAAGTGGGATTGGTATGCTATGTACTCAAATTTGCTCAAGCCATATGCAAATTTGTCTGTTTTGGGGAGGTTCTCATTTGCATATTTTTGGGTAAAAATTGTTGGAAATGTTTACAGCCTTAATGTTAGGGCATGGCTCTGATCAAAAATGTGAACTTTGATCCAAAAACGAAGGGTTTAGCTAGTGATTTTGACTAAAAATTCCCATTAAAGTGTCTGTATGTTAATCTGCATTCAAATAGAGCTCTCTGATTGGATGAGCAGCTCCTGTTAGAAAATCTGCCCGGGAACAGAGAGTAGAGGAGAGAATCAATGGGTGGGTGGGTGGGTGGGTGTGGATGGCTGGAGGGGGACAGGGGAGAGGAGAGAATCAATAGGTGGGTATGGATGGCTGAAGGGGGGGCAGGGGAGCGAGGACAAGAAATGAAGAAGAAAGGTAGAAAGTAAAGAAATAAATGGAAAGGAAGCCCTGGAAACGGAGTTAAGAGGACAGATAGCAGCAGAATCGGATACTGGGCCAGCATGATCAGAAAAACAAAGTCACCAGACAACAAAGGTAGAAAAGATAATTTTATTTTCATTATAGTGTTTGGAATATGTCCACTTTGAGAATCAGGTGCTCAACATTAAATGTTTATATTTATTTATTTATTTATTTATTTATTTATTTATTTACTTATGTATGGCATTTTATCCCACATTAAACATGAATTAGGGTGTTTTGTGGCTCTACATGAGAATTGTGATGATATGATCCCTTGTTTCATATTGTTGACGGTCTGCATTTTCCGTTTGGGTGGTATATTGGTGTATTAGGTTCTGCCCAGTGTAATATTTATGGTACAGTAAGGTTCTGAGTGTGTTTTTGCACAAAGTTGTGCATAGTGTTTGTGTTTTGTAGTTGAGCGACTGTGGTTAGTATATGCTTTGAGCAACCACTTTATTCTTTGACATATGATACATATCTAATATCTAAATTTAATAAAAGGTATTAATTGTGACTTTTATTTTTATTTATTTATTTTTTCTGTGTGTTATCAGACAATTATGGATTTAAGCTCCACCCCTGGCCCCACCCCTAACCCCACCCCCTTTAGCCTCCCCAAACAGTTGGGCCACCGACCGCCTATGCATACAACTACACTTCAATGGAATACCACTGAAAATTGAAAAAGAACTGAAAATATTAGGGATAACGGTTGATAGATACCTAACCATTGACAAACTGTCAGCAAATGGTTAAAAAAGCTTTTTCAGTGTTCTTAAAAAAAACTCAGGAGAATACATCATTACTTCAGCTGAGACAACATATATATAGGCTGTGGAACATCAATTAGAAAAAAGATACAGACTGTACAGAATGTTGCAGCTAGACTGATCTTTTCTAAATCAAAACACGAGAGAGTAACTCCTTTGAACATCACATTACACTGGCTACCCTTTGAAGCGAGAGGGATTTTTAAACTCTGCACCACAATACACTCATTTCTACATGGCAAAATGCCAGAATATCGAAACCACTTGATAATACTACCCAAAAAGAGACTGAGAAGAATGAACGGAAATCTCCTGGACCTAGTATTTCCATCAACAAAAGGTGTCAGATTTAAGACAGAACACTCAACAACCTTATCCTATCTATCGGCAAAATGGTGGAACCAATATACCAGTGACAATAAGATTCATATCAGAGTTACGTAATTTTTTTCGTAAACAGTTGAAGACTCATCTATTCATAAAATATGTGCTAGGGAATGTGTACAGCACCCCAGCACACACTAACTACAACCGTTATGACCAGGGGTGTGCTGGTAAATTTTTAACTTGAAACCACTCAAAATCTCCCCAATGAAATACTCTTTGGTAAACGCAACCAAATAAACTACAAAACCAAAGATAGGAACTAACTGTCTGCAAATAGCAATGCCTTTAGTTTTTCTCCTCACACATTGTTTAATGTAACATATTCCTGATGTAATATATTCTTATACTTATATAAGGGAACCCTCGGAAGATACCACTTATAAGGACAATATCGTTGATTCTTTTGCCTAGTGGCATAGCATCTCTTCATTGGGCTATCCCTTAATTCATTTTTTGTAGTGCTATTGCAAACACGTAAAAGTGCTCAAACTACATGTGCTCTGAATAATGATAAACTTATCTTGTCTTTAAGCCGTATCCGTGTCTCTTAATGCTGAAATCCACTTGGGCTTCCCCTGATTGCGCCCGACACCGCGGGTTTCAGTGCTTTCGTCAGGGACTCGGGTTAATTGCCCTCCACAGATACACAATGACCTGTAAGCTGAGACATCGGCGCTGAATTTTTAACAACAGGCTCTTTCTCCGGACTTAGCCAGCTCTGCAGTTGGAAGGGCTAGGGGTGGCCGGTGTGGGGGGGAGCAACACTTGCCTCTCTCTCCTCCCTCCCTTCGTGCGGGCACGCTAGGCATACCTTTGCTGGCAGCCAATAAATGGACTGCCACTGCTCCCAACGTCTTGCTCTGAGCAGCATGCTGGAGAAGTCCCAGCCTGCTGCTCAGAGCTGGAAACAAGGAGCGGGGAGCAGCAGTAGTCTATTTACTTGGCTGGCAGGGCTCAGCATCCCCACCAGCAAAGTAAAAGATAATTCAGCAGGGGGCCCAAGCCCACATTTTGGGAGCCAGTTGTTAAAGTAGCCATGGAGGGCCCTACTTTAACAACCGGCTCCCAAAATTCTTAAAGACTTAACAACTGGCTCTTGCGAGCCTGTGAGAGCCTGCTCCAGCACACCACTGATTATGACCCTAAAATGTAACAATGTTTTTCTGCTTGAAATGTGTTGAGTCTAAAATGTAACAATGTACTTGATCTCTTAATGTAAGTCGCCCTGAACTCAGTCTGGGAATGCTTGCCACTAATAAGAAATAAAGTAAAGCTAAGAGTGAAAGTAGGAATTGAACCTGCAGCACCCCACTATTCACCCTCCTCCACTGAGAAAAATGGCCATTTAACCCTACTCTCTGTCTTCTGTCCAATAACCAATTCCTAATCCACAGAAGGCCATTGCCTCCTATCCCATGACTTTGTAATTTTCTCATGAGTTTCTCATGAGGAACTTTGTCAAAAGCTTTCTGAAAATCTAGGTGAAATAATATATCAACCGGCTCACCTTTATCCACATGTTTATTCACACCTTTGAAGAAATGAAGCCAATTGGTGAGGGAAGACTTCCCATGGCTGAACCTGTGCTGACTTTCTCCCATTAAACCATGTTTGTCTGTGTGTTCCATAATTTTATTCTTTATAATTGTTTCCACTATTTTCCCTGGCACTGAAGTCAGGCTTATTGGTCTGTAGTTTTCTGGATCACCCCGGAACCCTTTTTATAAATTGACATTACTTTGGCCACACTTCAATCTTCAGGTACTACATATGATTTTTTAACAAGTTACAGATCACTAATAGCAGATCTGCAATTTCATGTTTGAGTTCTTTTAGTAGCCTGGGGTGTATACCATCCAGTGCAGGTGATTTATTACTTTAACTTGTCAATTTGGCTCAGTATGTCTTCCAGGTTCACCAAGATTTCTTTCAGTTCCTCCGTATTGTCACTCTTGAAAACCATTTCTGGTACCAGTAGATCTCTTACATCTTCTGTAAAGACCAAAGCAAAGAATTCATTCAATCTCTTCACTATGGCCTTGTCCTTCCTGAGTGCCCCTTTTTTGCTCCTTCATGATCTAACGGTCCCACAGATTCCCTCACAGGATTTCTGCTTCTGATGTACCTGAAAAATGTGTTACTATGAGTTTTAGCCTCTGCAGCAAGTTTCTCTTCATATTCTCTTTTAGCCTTCTTTATCAGTGCTTTGCATCTAGCTTGATACCGCTTATGTTGCTTCTTATTTTCTTCACTCGGATCCTTTTTCCATTCTTTGAAGGATGCTCTTTTGGCTCTATTAGCCTCTTTCACTCCACCTTTTAACCATACTAGCTGTTGTTTCCTCTTCTTTTCACGTTTGTTAATGTGTGGAATACATCTATTCTGGGCTTCCACTCTAGTATTTTTAAACAATGTCCATGCCTGATTTAAAGTTCTAACCTTTGCATCCAACACTTTTAGCTTCTTTTTTCACCATTTTCATCATTTTGTTGTAGTCACCCTTTCAAAAATTAAATGCTGCTACAGAAAATTTCCTTAGTGACTTCACTCCAGATATTAGCTCAAATTTGATCATGTTATGATCTCTGTTTCCCAGCGGATCCAACACCGTTACCTCTCATACCATGCCCTGCATTCCACTAAGGACTAGAGCTAAAATAGCTCCCCCTCTTGTTGGTTCTTGGACCAGTTGCTCCAAGAAGCAGTCCCTCTCCCCACCCCACCCTACATCCAACAACTTTCCCTCTTCCCCCTTGCATCATCTCTCCGTCCCTCACCCTCATGTCCAACAATTATCCCTTTCTTCTACCCCCACACATCTTTTTTTTTTTTGTTACATTTGTACGCCGCGCTTTCCCACTCGTGGCAGGCTCAATGCGGCTTACATGGGGCAATGGAGGGTTAAGTGACTTCCCAGAGTCACAAGGAGCTGCCTGTGCCTGAAGTGGGAATCGAACTCAGTTCCTCAGGACCAAAGTCCACCACCCTAACCACTAGGCCACTCCTCTACTGTTGCTACTATTTGAGATTCTACATGGAATGTTGCTATTCCACTAGCAACATTCCATGTAGAATCTCCAATAGTAGCAACATTCCATGTAGAATCTCCAATAGTATCTATTTTATTACATTTGTACCCCGCGCTTTCCCACTCATGGCAGGCTCAATGCGGCTTACATATTGTATACAGGTACTTATTTGTACCTCCAAGCCCAACAATTTTTACTTTCCTATCACTCCCCCCCATGTAGCATTTCTCCTTCCCATCTACCCTTGTGCCCAACAATTTTCACTCTCTCCTACCAAACTCTGTGCAGAATTTGTCTTTCTCACCTTCCCTTCCACTCCTGGCAGCATCTCCCTCTCTGTGACGTGTCTGCCTTCAAAGAAGGATCACCAGTAGCATGTAATAATCGTTGCCGCTACTGCCCAGAAGCTTTCCTTCCGCCACGTTCTTCCCAGGCTATAAACATGAAACTACACAGAGCTGGGGGAGATGCAGCAGAGGGAGGGCATCTGGGTCAACCGGAGGCAATGATTCTTACATGCCCACAACTGCTCAGCAAGGAACGAGGTGAACCTGCTGCTCTGCTGTCTCTCTCCCTTCTCTTGCCCTTATTGAAATAAATAATTGCATATTCTGACTGTGGATAACGCTCTAGCAATGTCTGCTGCTAACCGATACAATGGAATTAATAATTTAAAGTTTCCAGCGGTCAGTGGGTTCATCAATTGGTAATGGTTTACTGGAATCACATACTGCTCTTAAAAGAGTTTGGTCATTTTTAAATTGCACTTTGGGAAGTGTTGTATTACTACAAATGAAGTTATTGTGGGGAGTCTTGGAGAGCAGTGGTTGAGATTTGTTCATTGATCTATAAAGTACTATTTGGATTGGCTCCAGGATATATGTTGGATCTAATCGAACAGTAGAAATGCAGGATTAGGTAGCATGGATTATACCACACCATACAAGCTTATATTTTGCTAATACCTTCCAGTTCAAAGCAAGCAGGTAACAAAGTAAAGCAACCAGAGCAGACCTCTGGGATATTATTTTTAAAAAAAATCAAATAAACATTTAAAATACAATTATTTTAAAACAAATTTCTGAAAATTCCGAGAAAAATTGCATTGGCTCCCAATCAAAGAATGGATCAGCTTCAAAATCTGCACTCTAGTCCACAAAATCATATATGGCATAGTCCCAGGATACATGATAGACCTCATAGACCTACCAATAAGAAACAGAGTCGGGTCTGCAAGATCATACCTAAACCTACACTACCCAAATTGCAAAGGATTGAAATACAAAACAACCTACGCATCCGGCTTCTCCTACATAAGCGCACAACTATGGAATGTACTCCCAAAAGCTGTGAAAACAATGCACGACCACCTGAACTTCAGGAAATCACTAAAAACCAACCTCTTCAAAAAGGCCTACCCCAACAGCCCTACATAAACCTCTTCACCAAGCAACACAGCATGACTAATGATCGTACTGGACAATACACAATCTTCATCCCTTCCGACCATCCACACATACCTCATTCGATCACTATACAACCTTATATTTGTTAACAACCGACTGGGCAAACGCCTTAACGGTACTATGTAAGCCACATTGGGCCTGCAAATTGGTGGGAAAATGTGGGATACAAATGCAACAAATAAATAAAATAAATAAATAAACCACTACTAAATGGACTTGGGAAAAATCCACAATTCTAGGAACATGCATAGAATGTTTGTACGTTTGGGAAGCTCGCCAGGTGCCCTTGGCCTGGATTGGCCGCTGTCGTGGACAGGATGCTGGGCTCGATGGACCCTTGGTCTTTTCCCAGTGTGGCATTACTTACGTACTTATGTATAATAAAGTCTTAACCTTTCTCCTAAACATCATATACGACTTAGAAGAGAAAAATATCTGAGCAAACTCTTTCTAATGCCAAGGTGAATTCTAGCATCCTTAATCTCTCTTTCCCCTTAGGTGAAGGAAAAGAAAACAAATAGTTACAAGTGGTCTTCCTAGATCTAACAGAAAGTGCAAGCTAAAAATGCAACTGTAGATCACTGGGAGCTAAGCCATTCAATAGTTAATAAAGAAAACAGGCTAATTTAAACAGAACTCTGGCCTCAAAAGGCAACCAGTGAAGTTCAATATAGTAAGAAGAAATATGATCGTATTTGTTTAGGCCAAATAAGCACATCCCAAATATGCTAAATTACAATAATTTGCTTCTTCACCTTCCTAGCTGTAAGAATGTGGCTTATAAATCAGTTTTTACAACAGGTTTTGGTTATCAGGGATCAAAACAGTGGTGTACCGAGGGCGGAGTGGTGGGGGCGGTCCGCCCCGGGTGCATGCTGCAGGAGGGATGCAGGCAGCAGCCACATGGCTGTCGACTCCGCCGATTCCCTGGTCCCTCTGCTGTTACTTCCTGTTCCGGGGCAGAGGGAGCAGGGTGGAGCTGACAACCACGCAGCTGCTCCCTGACCCCAGCAGGTAAGAAGAATGCACCCTGGGGGGGGGGGGGGCTTGGAAGTGATTTGCCGGGAGGGGGGACGGTGATGCACCGGGGGGATGCTGCACCCAGGGGGGTGTCGTGCTGCATCCGGAGGGGGGAGGTGCTGCACCAGGGGGAGGGTGTGCGCAGCAACAAACCGCCCTGGGTGGCAGCCGACCAAGGAACGCCACTGGATCAAAATGGTAGAATACTGCAGTTACACGCTGGACTGACAGCAGTTAGCTGTGAGAAATTCCACCAGTTATTAAGCTAGCGTAAGTGCTTGCACCTGATATTAGGGGCATAACTAGGGGCTTATGCTAGTATTTTATAACAGCAATTATTTAGCAAATATCATCCCAGTGCTTAACTTTAGGTGACCTCTAGAGAATTACCCCAATAGGACTAGATTCAATATATGACACCTGGAAAAAAGAGGACGTACGGGTATTCTATAAGCTGTTCCTAAAATTAAGCAAGCTTTACAGAATTAGCTCTTATGGCAGGGAGTCGCGCCTAACTTTAGGTGTGGCCACATGCACTAACTAAACCTTGATGCAAATCCTCGCACCTAAATTAGGTGTGCTTCCCTCTTATTCTATAAATTACACATGTAAATTCTTAGAACACCCCCCAAACCACCCACGACCCATTTCCACACCCCCATTTCAGACTCACACATAACATTTAGGCACAGATCCCAAACACTTTAATCAAAACCAATTAGCGCTTATTGCTTGTTAAGATGCCAATTATCAGCACTGGTTGGCTCATTATTCAATTAGGTTGCGTGTGCAAATTGGATGCATGCCCAGATTTGTGCATGCAACTTGAAGCGCCAGGGGGATAGTGTAAACAGGGGACCTTTTGCCAAGCTGCGGGAAAAATGGCTTTGCACTAGCGGTGGGGATTGTTTTTCCCGCACGCCAGGGCCCTTTTTATTGCAGCAGGGTAACGAGCTCCCAGACACACGTGACCATGTGGTAAAAGAACTCTTAAAGCATGGTCATGCAGTGGAGCCCTTACCACCACTCACCAAACCTCTATAAGCATAGAAGCCGAAGCAAGGTGTACGGGGAACTGCCGGCCTTAAGTAGTCCCCACATTACTACTACTACTATTTGACATTTATAAAGCGCTACTAGGGTTACGCAGCGCTGTACAATTTAACATAGAAGGACAGTCCCTGCTCAAAGGAGCTTACAATCTAAAGGACAAATGTACAGTCAGTCAAGTAGGGGTAGTCAAATTGGGGCAGTCTAGATAGTGCACACTATCAGAAAAAGCGTGCACTCTTGTTCATTAATAACATGCAAAGGCACATAGGATATATTTCATTGACCTTTTCCACGTCATTGCAAATGACAGCCCATCCCTAGTGATGAGCAGCACCTCTTTTCTCTCTTTAGTACAGGGAGAGAGTGCGCTGGCTTTAGTTTTCAGCAGTAACCACGGGCAGCTGCAGAGAACGCTCCAGATTGATGCCAACAAGGGAAAAGGTGGAACCTCGGGAATGGCGCCCAATCCCTTGCAACCAGGCCATGCGAGCTACCCGGAAACCGGCGTGACTTCCGGAACGCCGGCCACCGCGCGATGGCCGTCCAATCCATCAGCTGGACCCGCGCCCACGGCCAGAGCGACATAGCTGGTCATCGGAACCAGACCCCACGAGATTGCCGCCCACAGCCCGAATGGCCGGCTATCGCCACCGGGGCAAGGCTCGGCGGTGAATTGGCCACGCAGACCACAATTCAGGTGAGGGACATAACACTGTGGTGGTGATAAGGGCTCCCGCAGTAACCTGGCGGTAACTGGGCAGCACGTGGCGATGCCCAATTACCGCCAGGTGACCTCCATGCAAGCCATTTCTGAGGTTTTCCTTTTTTCCCTGGAAATGGCGTACGCTCGGGCCAGGGACTACCACCGGCGGCTGCGCTGGGCCGGCAGTAGTCCCGGAAGAGCGAGCAGTAATGTAACCTGGGGTTAGAAAAATAAAATAAATACTTACCTGGGAGGTTTTTGGAGGGTCTCCGATGCTGCAGGAGCAGGCAGCAAGGTTTTTGGGAGGCTTCTGGGGTCATTGGTGGCTGGGGTCCGTTTTGGGGCCGTTTTGTGTAGATGGGAGCGCTGTGGTGGAGGAGTGGCGCTCCCCGAGGGATTTTGGGGCCTTCCGGTCCCATTTTCGGGAGGGAGAAGCTGCATCGCCGTTTTTGGCTCCCGGGGTGATTGGAACGGGCCCCGGGAGTGAAGAGGATGGCGCGATTGTTTTCGGGCCCGAAGAGGGAAACCGGAGGCCGGAGGAGCGCTGCAGGAGGCAGCGCTGAAGTTTGCCGGCTGAGGGAGGGCGCCGGGAATTGTTTTTTTTAAAAAACAAGATGCCGGCGAGTAAAGAACGCCGGCGCGAGTGTGCATGAGGCGGCGCGCCTCATGCACGAATCGCGAACGCGCGTCTTCGCGAGTAGGCCGAAGCCGGGGCCTAAATTTTGGGCCGGCTTCGGTTCTTTTTTTATTATTGGATCCGTTTTCGTACCAGGACGACCGGGACCGGAACCGAGGGTAGGCATCGAGTGTGCTGAAAATCACGGACAAGGTAAGGGGTTTTTTTAACCTAAAATTTCCGTTTATTTATTTTTAAATTGTATAAGTTCGGTTTTTGATTTTTAAAAAATCAGGGGTTTAAGTTTTTTAAATTTGGTTTTTAGATTCTTGATCAGGGGATTTTTCTTGATTTTTCTATCGGATTAGTTTTTTGAATTTAAATATTTTTAGGGGTTTTTTTGAAGGGGTGCTAGTTTGAAGGGGTTAATAAAGGGTTAAATTCTTAAATTCGACAGGGTAGATTAAGGAAGGGGTATATTAATTTTTGAGATGGGTTTTACAAATTTGGGTAATTTTGGAGGGGTGTTAGAGGGGATAATGTGCGGCGGATAGGAAAATTGGGGTATTTTTAAAATTTAAAAGTATGGTTAGATGGGGAATTCGGGGTTTTAGTGGCAGGGAAAATTTGGGGTATTTTGGGGAAAATTGGAAGGAGTTATAGTTTAATTTTATAATTTCCCATTGAACTCTATGGGAAATTATAAAATAAAATGGAGATTTTGCTGTGCTTCTCAAGATTCCGCTGGTCAGCTTGAGGGTTTAGAATGTTGGAAAAGGCTTGGGATTGGTCAGCACTGCTCGGAATCCCAAGCCAAAGCTTGGTCTCCTAGGAGATGAGGCTAACTGACAGTGGCAGTGAGAGGCTGGTGACTGAAGAGAGCGGAAGCGCAGCTCAGTGTGGGAGAGTCAGTGTGAGATTATTGGTGATTGGAAGTTAGAAAGTGAGTTTAGTGTGATAGTAAAAAGTGTGAGAGTGATAGTGAATTAAAGGAAAAGTCTGTAAGGGGTTTTATTTGATTTTTGATTAATTATAATAAACTTGGGGGGTATGAAGTGTGATTGGTTTTGGTAGTGAAGTGTATGGATGATAGGGGAAAGGGTATGAGTACATATGAGAATAAGAAAGTGATTAAGGAATGTTGGGATGCAAGGGACTGAAAGGGTTATCAGCCTCTTCAGTTTAAGGAATAAGTGATTAGCATAGGTTTGGAGCAATACAGGGATTTGTATTTAATTTTATTTAAATAGTTTAGTTGGCCCTAAGTATTAAATAAATAATTCACTAGAACTAAAGGTATTAACAACATGTGAGAATAGATAGGGTTTTTCCTCCTATTAAGTTTTAAGAGATAGGTTTAGGGAGAAGACCTGGAAGAAGAACCTGGAAGTTGGAGAACCAACAAGGGCCCCTCCGCAAGACAGACTACACATCATCCAGTGAATTGACATAAGCTAAGTGACTATTGAGAAAATAGAGAAAAAAAATAGAAAAGAAAAGATAGAGAAAGACAAAGACAACACTAAATATACTTACCTTGCTTGCTTCTCTAGAGTGAAAACAGGTACCTGTAAAAAGAGAACAAAGAACACACAAAGTATCAATTCTAATAATTTACTGTATAGCTTATTTGTCATCTGATTTAATTGAAAAGAAATTGAGAAAGGTTATTTGAGATACTTATCTGAAAATTCTTGAGACCTAAAGTGATTCCTGTAAAGAAAAAGAAAAAGGAAACTAAGTTAATATATTAACCCTAAGTGGAGAAATTATTTAGTTAGAATTGTGATACCAATAGAAGGGAATTTGGTTAGAAATTAAAATGTTATTGTTCCTAGTTTTTATGATTACTAGAATGTGTTGAATAAACTTGTGTTATTTATATTAAACATAATAGAGTTTTATTGCCTCCTTCAAATAAGGGATAATCCTGAATCTAGTTTTTTTTTCCCCTCATGGTCCTAGGGATTATGAGGAGAGGTTAGTTTTTGTAGCTTACCCCTTTCATTCTGAGGTAGAGTTCCAGAGTCACGACTACTGCCATCTGGAAATTTGGGCTCTATTTCTGATAACATCTTGTGCCAGAGCGAGAGGGGTACAGCCAACAGTAAGCCCGTGTTGGGCTTACTGCTGCTCTGTAAAAGGGCCCCATTGTGCGCTCTCTCCTTAAAGACTATGTGCTATTTTCACAAAGTGTTCGCTCTTTCCCAATAGAATTCGCATGCACTAGCGTGAGTGATGGTTCACGCACAGTCATCTATTGGGAAAGAGGGCTTACTATGTGCAAATATAAACACAAAAGAATCCTGTTTAGAAGGAATGGTTCCGCGGAATCTTAGCGGAGATTGGGTGGCGGCGTCGGTAATCGGGAAACAAAATGGAAGCTGGGCAGACTTCTGCGGTCTATGCCCTGATCGTGACTGAATAGATAGAGATGGGCTGGAGTGTAAATTTTAAGGGGCTTCAACGTTAGTACAAGAACAGTGCTGGGTAGACTTCTACGGTCTGTGCCCTGAGAACAGCAAGGACAAATCAAACTCGGGTATACATATAAAGTTTCACATACCATGTAAAATGAGTTTATCTTGTTGGGCAGACTGGATGGACTGTGCAGGTTTTTATCTGCCGTCATTTACTATGTTACTATGTTACTCTTTAAGGAGGGAGGTCACTATCCCCTGGATTCTAAATATGGTGCTCAGGTTTGGGCGTCCAAATTTGGGCGCGATCCTGAGCTGCACGTGCAACTTAATTGGATAATGAGCCCTTAATGAGCCATTGTTGTATATCCGTATAGATGCCATGAATGGATATGTTGCGGTTTATCAAGCATTGTAAATAGATTGGACAGTAACAACCAATTATTGACAGTAATTGGCACCAATTAGGATTTGCGTGCGCATCTGGCTGCACGCTATTCTATAATGCTGTTATTCTTTTCTTTCTTCAATTGGCATTCTTTTATATTGATGCCTTATTGTTTTATTTTGTGTTTTTAATATACTATTGTAAATCGATTTGACCTTCTTTGAAGTAACTGCGGTATATCAAGTCTGAATAAACAGAATCAGAAACATAATGTTTGATGCCCAAATCACGTGGAGGGGCATAATCGAACGAAAACGTCTATCTCCATGGGCGTTTATCTCCGAGAACAGGTCCGTGAAGGGGCGGACCGAACCGTAGTTTCGGAAAAAATAGACGTCCATGTTTTATTCGACAATTTGTGAGCTGGGCGTTTTTGTTTTTCAGTGATAATGGAAAATGAAAGCGCCCAGCTCAAAAACGAATAAATCCAAGGCATTTGTTCGTGGGAGGAGCCAGGATTCGTAGTGCACTGGTCCCCCTCACATGCCAGGACACCAACCGGACACCCTAGGGGGCACTTAAAAAAAAAAAAAAAAAGGTAAAAGAGCTCCCAGGTGCATAGCACCCTTCCCTTGGGTGTTGAGCCACCCAAATCCCCCTCAAAATCCACCGCCCACAAATCTACACCATTACTGTAACCCTAAGGGGTGAAGGGGGGCACCTACATGTGGGTACAGTGGGTTTGGGGGGCGGTGTGGAGGGCTCCCATTTACCAGCACAAGTGTAACAGGTGGGGGGGGGATGAGCCTGGGTCTACCTGCCTGACGTCCACTGCACCCCCTAATAACTGCTCCAGTGACCTGCATACTGCTGCCAGGGAGGTGGGTATGACATTTGAGGGTGAACATAAAAAGTTATGAAATGGCATATTTTGTGGTGGGAGGGGGTTTGTGACCACTGGGGGAGTCAGGGGAGGTCATCCCCGACTCCCTCCAGTGGTCATCTGGTCATTTAGGGCACTTTTTGGGGCCCTATTCGTGGAAAAACAGGGTCCAGGAAAAGTGCCCTAAATTCTCGCTAAAAACGCATATTTATTTTCCATTATCAGCGAAAGGCGCCTATCTCTGATCGGCCGATAACCATGCCCCAGTTCCGCCTTCACCACGCCTTTGACACGCCCCCATCAACTTTGTCCGCATCCGTGACGGAGTGCAGTTGAAAACATCCAAATTCGGCTTTCGATTATACCGCTTTATTCGTTTTTGTGAGATAAACGTCTATCTCCCGATTTGGGTCGCAATATAGGCGTTTTTCTTTTTCAAATATAAGCTGAATAGGGGCCCAACGTGGGCTTACCGCTCGCTAATACGGAAGAACTGCTGGGCTACCGCAGCAGCCCGGCGGTAGTTCCCTCCCCCAGCATGCATCAAATCCGACAATAATCGGGCAGTGCCGTGTGCTGCCCAGTTACCGCTGGGTTGGCACAGGAGCCCTTACCAATAGGTGGTGGTAAGTGATCTCCCCCGAAATGGGCACACAGCAACTGCTTCACTTTCCGCACGGCCATTTCCTGAAAAAAGGAAATACCTACCTTTTAGCCACTGCGGTAAAAGGGAGCCTTGACGCACGTCAAAAACACATGCTGACGCTAGCCCAGTCCCCCTTTGCTGCAGCTTTATAAAAGGGGCTCATAACACACAACTCAAAAGGGGGGGGTGACCATGGGAGGGGCATGGGCGTATCAGGGGCGTTCCAAAATTGCACACGTTGTTGCAGAATATTTACGATGTCAAAGTAGTAAGGCAAAAAAAAAAAAAACAAGGTTTTCCAAAGTTTTAGAACCTTTAATATAGTCACAAATTCAGCATATCTGGATCCCGACTCGGCTGTGTTTCAGCGTGTGAGCCTGCCTCAGGGGTCAACAAACCTGTGAGCATATGTTGCTGGAGATACAGGTAGAATATGTTGATTGAATACAGTCCTATGTTAAAGTGATCGCTGTGTTCCATGTTAAACATGGGCACTGCGATCAATTTAAACATAGGACCATATTCTATCAATTTAGCGTCAATCATTTCTGGTGTCCATTTTTGATTGTTATTTGCCCTTCATGCACATAGTGCACATCTTAATGACATTCATATCCACACGAACAAAAACCAAACACAAAATCAAAACTTTCTGGCTGCCGATCCTTAGCACATACAAGAAAGAAAAATTGGTAAAAAACAAAAATATAAACAAATTATAAATATCAAAAAAAGAAAATCAAAAAAAGACGACACAAGCAAAATGAAAAAAACTAAATAAATTTATTAGGGTGATATGACTCGACACAGCTGTGTTTCGGCCCAACTGGCCTGCGTCAGGAGTCTAGATAAAACAAATTCAATTCAATTTAGAACGTATCAATTTTTGAACAACTTAAACTATAAACAAAGATCAATCAATATAAAATAAAATACAAAAACAATTGTACTGCAATCATTAGTCCAGTATTTTCTTTCAATACATTTTTATGGAGGAAACTAGCTGAAGACAGTATATAAACAGTATTGAAACAACAGAAAAATACACAAGCACAATACATGTTTTAAATGAACTAATAAAAACATCCAAATAGTTCATCTTTCAATTTTTATATCTATTGATGAATCTCATATTAATACTGAAAATTTATATCTTTGAAAACTTATTACATATGTTAAAGTTGACAAGGCTTCTAAATTTCTACAAGTTCTAATCATTCTATATAAATATGGTATGATGATCATTAATGATCATTATGAAGCTAAAAAAATGTTATATAAAACTATAATATACAATTCATATTTAGAAAACAGGTCATTGTGATTTTAAAGTTTACCTGTTACACCATATATGTATTATCTGGTAATGTCAATCCTTGGAGGGTATTCAATTAAACGCACTTTTATTCAGTAACACTCTACCTTTAAAAAGGCTGTGTGCACGGTTTGACCAAAATCTATATGGCAAAGGGAGAAAATATTTAGACTATAAAGGTAAATATTTCCAATCTTCCTAAAAATACTTATTCCTGGTTATAGGTCATGTACCACTTATCAATTGTATCTTGCCTTATACGTTATTTTATCTATAAAAGAATATTCTATAAAAAAAAATATATATATTGTCAGGGTACAATGTTTGTATGAAATATATAACGAAAGACTCTAGGATAAAGTCATGTATCTGTAGGGAAAGATCTTATAAACATCGCTCGTTATGCTTTGTAACTAAATATATCCGTTACAGGTCTTTAAACAAAGCAAGATTATGGATGGTATTAAGTTTTCCTCGATGTATCCGTATAGCGTGTGCTGCTGCGAAGACAGGTTTCTTCTGTATTTTTAAGATCCTTAGCACATTCCATGCAAATGGTAAGTTTATGTGGTAAGAGAACAGTGTATTCTTAGAAACTGCGTTGGAGTATGTAATCTCCTCTTTTTTTCTCTCTTTTAATATTGTTGGTGCTGAGTCATAGGCCGGGTATCCAGAATCCATTGTTGATCTCATTCATCAAACAATGAAGACTGGTTTTGTTCTTCTTCACATACATCTAATCACCTCTAAATGAGTCTCTATAAATATCTCCACTCACCAAGCAGATTTTCCAGTTTCCCTGGGGGCCTCCTGTCATGCAATTATTATCCATATAAATGATAAAACCCAGCACCAGCCAAGACTTCCACAGTGCAAACAATAATAAAATTAGTCTTTGAGCCAGAAGAGGGGGTTGAACTTATTAGCTAAAGACAGAATTTCCAATTGGCTCCATATTTTCAGGATAGGGTTATCCAGAACTGATTTTATTCCCATAGGATGTAACATCGTAACATAGTAAATGACGGCAGATAAAGACCTGTACGGTCCATCCAGTCTGCCCAACAAGATAAACTCATTTACATGGTATGTGATACTTTATATGTATACCCAAGTTTTAATTGGTCCTTGCCTTTCTCTGGGCACAGACCGTAGAAGTCTGCCCAGCACTGTTATACTAAGTTCTGAAGCTAACGTCGAAGCCCCTTAAAATTTACACTCCAGCCCATCCCTCTCTATTCAGTCACAATCAGGGCATAGACTGTAGAAGTCTGCTGAGCTCCCATTTTGTTTCCCAATTACCAGCGTCGCCACCCAATCTCCGCTAAGATTCCGTTGAACCATTCCTTCTAAACTGGATTCCTTTGCGTTTATCCCACGCATGTTTGAATTCCACGCAGGTTTGATGCAGGGACTTGCTGTCATGCTGGTCTTAGAGAAATCAGAACTACAAATCCCAGCATGCACTGGGAGTGAAATCAGGATCAGCTCCACCTGTCCTGAAAAAATGAAGCCTGTGGGCAGCCCCATAAATACACTCGTTTGCTAAATGGGGTGACCATATATCATCATTTTAAAAGGGACAAAGCTGATCCAGTTTTGAATTTACCTCACTCATGCAAAGACTTAGGAAAATCAGACCTACAAGTTCATGTATTCAGTTTAGTAAAAGAAAGACTACATCAGCCTGTTAGTTGACGTGGGGTGATTTGAATACCCTAAGTCACATATAGACACGTGGAGATCTCAGTATAAATGGAGGAGTAGCCTAGTGGTTAGAGCAGCAAGCATACAGCCACAGGAATCAGGCTTCAAATCCTGCTTGAACAAGTCATTTAATTCTCCATTGATTTTAGGTATAAGCCTAGAGGCCCTTTTACCAAACAGTGTTTAAAAAATGGCCTTAGCGCAGCCTTATGTGGATCATTCCTGCATAGTTAGGCCATGGATTGGAGGAGTGGCCTAGTGGTTAAAGCACTGGTCTTGAATTCCAGCGGTGGCCAGTTTAAATCCCACTGCTGCTCCTTGTGATCTTGGGCAAGTCACTTAACCCTCCATTGCCTCAGGTACAAATTTAGATTGTGAGCCTTCCTGGGACAGAGAAATATCCAGTCTACCTGAATGTAACTCACCTTGAGCTACTACTGAAAAAGGTGTGAGCAAAATCTAAATAAAATTTTACAGGTGGGATAAAATGGACAAATTTTCTATTTTCATTATTAGTGGCCACATGCTAATTTTAGGAGTCAAATTTATTTATTTTTGTTACATTTGTACCCCATGCTTTCCCACTCATGGCAGGCTTATATGGGGCAATGGAGGGTTAAGTGACTTACACAGAGTCACAAGGAGCTGTGCTTGAAGTGGGAATCAAACTCAGTTCCTCAGGACCAAAGTCCACCACCCTAACCACTAGGCCACTCCTCCACTCAAAAGCAGTGGAAGCAGGAAATAAATCTAATTATAAACAAAATCAATCCTGCTAGGAACTTCAGAAGACCAACAGAGAGCATGACACCAACAGAAAGTAGCCAACTGAACAGTGCCTCAGTGCTAAACACCCACACACAGAACCCCACTTTCCCAACGAGCAGCTATAGCAGGTTTAATCATGGGTCATTTACAGAAGAAGCTACAGTGGAGAAAAAAGGCATTAAAAAAAATTCCACTTTACATGCCATGTATCTACACTCCAAAGTTATTGTAAAAGTCCAATTGCATACATGTCAACAAAATTTGTCAAGTCCAGGAGCAAAGTCTTAAACCCACCAGTGGGGCATTACTTATCTAAATGTCCTCCAGAAATTAAAAACTTCTCAGCCTCCAAGCTTGCTGCACATAATCTGATGAAATTGGGCCTTTTCGTTTCGCAAACGCTGCTTCAGGGGTGTGGCCAAAGACGTCAAACACTTACATCCATATCTCACTCTTATATGTTCAGCTTCAAGCAAGAAAACCAATCAATCAAAGACAGGCAGGACATAACCCAATCTCCAGCCAATGAAAAAAATGCTGAAAGCACAACTTCCTTATGATGTCCTCAAGGAGCAGCCAATCAATCGAAGACAGGGCAGGACAATACCTCACTGCCAATCAAAAAGGGAGAATGTGAAAACACAACTTCCTTATGATAACATACATCAGCAGCCAATCTAAAGAGGACAGAGCTGGACATCCCCTACTAAACAGAATCAACAACGCACAATCTCCATGTTGTAAATCCACAGTGCTTATAAAAACAGTGTTCTATTCAGTAAAAACATTGAGACCCAAAGGAGTCACAGTCTGTAGTTTGAAGATCCAACGCTGTTCCCTGAACCTCAACTGACTATCCACATCACCTTGATGTACAGTAGGTACCACCCTGTCAATGACTAAACACTGCAATTCATCAAATGAATGTTGGAGTGATAAACAGATAGGGACACCTTTCTCTTTTACGATAGTATGCACCCTATACACTTGGAAAATAGTCTTCGATTGATTGGCTACTCCTGTAGCGTTTTTTTCATTGGCTGGAAATTGGGTAATATCCAGCATGTCTTCGATTGTTTGGTTGGATGTGTTGTTTTGAAGATGAACATATAAGAAGAGTGAGATATGGACAAAGGCATCCGACGTCTTTGGTCACACTCCTGAAGCAGCATTTGTGAAACGAAAGAGCCCAATGTCATCAGGTTATATGTAGTAAGCCTGGAGCATGTGAACCTTTTAATTTTTGGAAGACGTTTAGGGGCCCTTTTTACTGAGCCGCGTAATCACGTATGCACATCCTACATGTGTCAATTTTGAATTACCGCATGGCCCGGGCGGTAATTTCATTTTTGATGCGTGTCCACTTGGTGCGCCGGAAAATATATTTTATTTTCCAACATGTGGTGCTAACCGGGCGGTAATCAGCATTGTTCACGCGTTGACGATTACCGCCCAGTTAACGTGTGAGACCTTACCTCTAGGTCAATGGGTGGCAGCAAGGTCTGAGGCCCAAAATGGATGCGTACCAATTTTCATTTTGCTGCACGTCCATTTTTGCCCCCCAAAAAAGAGGCCTTTTTTGCAGGCACACTGAAAAATGGACCTGCACATGCCCAATACATGCATCTACACCAGCGCAGGCCATTTTTCGGTACCCCTTAATAAAAGGACCATTTGGATAAACAATACCCTGCTGGTGGGTTTAAGAGTTTTGATCCTGGACTTGACAAATATTGTTGACCTGTATGTACATGGACTTTTACAGTAACCTCAGAGTGAGACACATGGCATGTAAAGTGGAGGATTTTTTTGAAATCCCTGATGGCTTTTTTCTCCAGTCTACCTTCTTCTATAAGTGACCCATGATTAAGCCTGCTGTAGTTCCCTATTGGGAAACTTGGGTTCTGTGTGGGGGGGTGTTTAGTGCTGAGGTACTGTTTAGTTGGCTACTGCTCTGTTGGTATCATGATCTCCGTGCTAATTTTGGCATTAAGATATGAGCCCCTATCGCCACTCATTATGTAGGCAGTAAGGACCCAGGCCCTAAGTACATGCTAATTGGTTAGCACATGACAATATAGCTGTGCTAACCAATCAGCATAGAACACACCCACTCTTCATGCCCAGACCCACCCGCATGAGCATCCCAAAATTATCGTAGGATGCCTTAGTGCGCCTTATGGCAAAGCCATTTCTTATTGCAGTAAGCATGAATTAGTACTTACCGCAGCTTTGTAAAAGGGCCCCTTAGATCGTAAATCTCTGAAAACCTATCTCTTCAACAAAGCCTACCACGAGAATACTTAGCTTAACTATAACACTTCACCACTTCACCCCTAGTTCGAATGACGCCTTTCTATAACTGTCTGCTTAATTCTTCTCTAACATCCTTGATCTTTTTACAACACCAACTGTACCTTTTACCATGGTATGGCGACACCATAACAGCTTTTTGTAAGCCACATTGAGCCTGCAAATAGGTAGGAAAATGTGGGATACAAGTGCAATAAATAAATAAAATAAATGAATAAATCCTCTAGGGACAGAGAAATAGTTACTGTACCTTGATGTAACTTGCCTTGAGCTACTAGTGAAAAAGGCATGAGCAAAATCCAAATTCTCCTCACATCCCCCAGCTCCAGCATCCTAATTTGCTTCTCACTCCAGAGTCTGCTTTTGTTGAGGGGGCACAAGTTTATGTGTGTGGGAGGGAAGGCAAGGAGTCAGATTGTGGCAGTGGTGGGGAGCAGGAGGGAGTGCCACGGGGCCCCTGGAGGCACGGGGCCTTGTGCGACCGCTCCTCTCGCCCCTGCCTAAGACCGGCCCTGTGGGTACAGCAGGAAAGTACCATTTGCACCACAAGGCCTCCCATGATGAAGCCCATAGATAAAAGCACAGCCTTTTTCTGGCCACCTGCTCTTATTGGCCACCAGTCCCCCAAATCACAAGTTGAAACTTTGCAGCAGGACATCATAGGCAACATTCAAGACGTTATATCAAGGGGTGAGGTGTGTTGTCCCCCTCCCCCCCCCCCCCCCCCCCATGCTAAGCAGAACAGTGCTGCTTTGCCTACTTGATGGTTCCATCATGGAGCAGTGAAAACAGCACAGGCCACTGCGTCCCTAACCATGTGCGGTGCTGTCTCTCCCCATGTCCCATCTTTGAATAGGAAGTGCTGAGATTGAAGGAGAAGGTGGTTTGCAAGGAGAGGCAACGCAGCATATGGTCAAAGACTGCGGCCTACCTTCTCCCTTGATCCCAGTACTTCCTGTCCAGAGGTGGACATGGGGTAAGGCAGTGCTGCAGATGATGAGAATCTTTGTGGCTTGCCTCTGAACAGGAAGAGCTAGGATTGAGAGAGGAAGTATCTACAGGGAGAGGCAGTGCTGCCCATGGTCACAAACCCCTGTACCATGATACCTACTGCTGCTGAACCAGGGAAGGAAAGGAAAGCAAAGGGGGTGAAGTTGAAGGGAAGAGACAGGTAGGCCTTAGGGAATTGGTCTTATCATAAGAAAGTGCATGTTTGGCTTAGTGGAAGAGGAGAAGGAAAAAGCACAGAGTAATTTGCCCACATTTCATTCAATAGTTTCACTAGATGGAGGAGTGGCCTAGTGGTTAAGGTGGTGGACTTTGGTCCTGAGGAACTGAGTTCAGTTCCCACTTCAGGCACAGGCAGCTCCTTGTGACTCTGGGCAAGTCACTTAACCCTCCAATGCCCCATGTAAGCCGCATTGAGCCTGCCATGAGTGGGAAAGCGCGGGGTACAAATGTAATGAAATAGATACTATTGGAGATTCTATATGGAATGTTGCTACTATTTGAGATTCTACATAATGTTGCTATTCCACTAGCATCATTCCATGTAGAAGGCTGCGCAGGCTTCTGCTTCTGTGAGTCTGACGTCCTGCACGTACGTGCAGGACGTCAGACGCACAGAAACAGAAGCCTGTGCGGCTGCATGGGCAGGCTTCTAGATGGAACGTTGCCAGTGGAGGAGTAGCCTAGTGGTTAGGGTGGTGGGTCTTTGGTCCTGAGGAACTGAGTTCAATTCCCACTTCAGGCACAGGCAGCTCCTTGTGACTCTGGGCAAGTCACTTAACCCTCAATGCCCCATGTAAGCTGTATTGAGCCTGCCATGAGTGGGAAAGCACGGGGTACAAATGTAACAACAACAAAAAATAGATATTGTTTTTCACAGAGAACTTATATATAGTAACTAGCTCCTGCTAAACATCAGAGCAGGTAGAGGTGGAAGGGATGGAGGAGAGGTGGGAGAGTTATTATTTACTTTGACCTGCTTTGGCTTTTGGTGGGGCTCGGGGGAAAGAGGAGCCTAGTTGAGGCTTGCCCATGGCTGAGAAAAGGGTCACTTTTGTAAAGATCTGCCATGGGGGAAAAAAATCCCACCTCCAGCTGGTGATGTCATTGGGTTGCTGAGAGTGTTTAAAAGCAAGGTTTTCCCCAGTGGTTTCTTTTGGTTCAGAAACTGAAAAAAATTAAGATTCTTAAAGCTTATTTTTCTAAGAAAGAAATGTTCTGTAGACAAAAAAAATTACAGGGTTTCCCAAGGTTTCCAGAGCAACAGAGGCTCAAAGACATTTATTTCTTCAGTTACAATCTGTATCCCTGTAAGTGTTTGATTTCTAAACAAAGCCAGAATTATGTCTAATTAGATCTTACTTATTAAGAGGCTTTTTTGGATGGAGGAAGGAGAAATAATGAAGCCAGGGCAGAGAGAGAGAGAAGGAGGAGATGGAAAAGGGAAGGATAGAGGAGATGATGGATGGTAGAACATTGAGGGGTGAATTCTATACATGATGCCAAAAATAATCGATGCAGGAAAAAGCGCGATTCTATAAGCCATACTTAAAGTTAGGTGCGGTCTATAGAACAGTGCTTACGCCCGGGAATCGCGCCTAACTTTAGGCGTGGCTATGTGCACCAAATGAAACACGGTGCAAATGTACGTACCTAAATTAGGCGCATACCCTCCCCCCCCCCTTATTCTATGACAACACACATAAATGCTAGGAACACACATATGAGTTTATCTTGTTGGGTAGACTGGATGGACCGTGCAGGTCTTTCCCTGCCGTCATCTACTATGTGACTAGTTACTATGTTACACCCATTCCACCCATGACTCTCCCATTTCCGCACCCCTCTTTTTTTTACTTACGTGTAAATTCCAATTAGATTTAATTGGAATTTACACGTGAGATGCAGGGCAGTCTTTTGATGGTCTGAGCCCTGACAATGCAAGGATGATCAGGAGCAAGTATATATATTTTACTAGTAAAAAAGGCCCGTTTCGAAACGCTATGAAACGGGTGCTAGCAAGGTAAATTCCCACCATCCTCCCTTCCTTCCCTCCCGAGTTCCATACCCCTCTCCCTCCCTTCCTTCCTTGCTGAGTTGCAGAACTCCCTCCCTCCCGAGTTGCAGACCCCCTTCCCTCCTAGTTCAAGGGCCCACCCGAAGCACATCCACACACCCACCCACACATATGTCCCTCCCTCCCAGTTCAAGGGCCGTCAAGCCCCTCCCACCATGTTCCAGACTACCCCCTCCCTCACATTCAAAACCCTCATCCGCTTTAATGTCCCCTGCACCCCCCTACCGCGACCCTTTGTACACCACCCTTTCCTCCGAAATACCTCCCCTGAAGCCGTCGCATACCTCTGCTGAGCTGATGGATCAAGTTCTGTTCTTTCTCGGCTGCGGGGCGTGGCTTCATGATTGAGCATCTGTCGAAGTCTATGTGTGTGCGTCTGACATCAGACGCACGCACAGAAACTTCCACTGATGCTCAATCATGAAGCCACGCTCCACAGCCGAGAACAGAACTTCGGATCCGTCAGCTCAGCAGAGGTATGCAACGGCTTTGTTGATGCGCCGAGCAGGGGGGGAGGTTGTTGCGCCACTCCCTGCCACTTGCTCTGAAGTGGCAGGGAGCGGCGCAGTGACAGCTGTTTCCCAGGCAGGGGGAGGAGTAGGGAAACACGCTCCACATGTTTCCCTACTCCTCCCCTTGCCTTGGAATCAGCTGAGAATGTGGGCAGAGCTATTATGATGCCTATGAACACCTCAGGCTTCATGCTTCACTGCGAGGCTGCTAGCTTCAGAATGTTGGAGGTGCTTTTTATTATGTAGGATACCGTATTCATATCGTATGAGTGCGGGTCTTGTAGATCTCAGTGGGGGAGGGGAAGACACAGTATAGTGGAACTTAGTGAATAAAATGTTGTAATAATAGTATTGGATTGTTGGTTCAATATAAAAAAAATTGTGATCTAAAATAATAGCAAATAAAAACAATAGATAAATAAATTCATGCAAATAAGTGCTTGTTAAAAAGCCAGTTATTGGCACTAATTAGCTCATTCTCAAATTAAATTGCGTGCGCAAATTGAGTGACTTTTTAGACTTAGAGGGTGTATGTGTGAGACTTGAGGAGGGACATGAGTTAGCAAGAGGGAAGTGAGGTGTATGTGAAGAGGAAAGGATGTGTGGAAAAAGGAGGTAGGAAGGGCAGCAGGTAATTTATCAGGAAGTAATGTAATGCAAAAGAAAAAAAAACAAAAGAAATGGGATGTGAGAATGAAATTTGCAAGGGGCTACAGGACAGAGACATTTAGAAGAAAGTCTGACAGAAAGAATAAGAACATAAGAATAGCCATACTGGGTCAGATCAATGGGTCATGGTCAGACATTTCCTCCAGGAACTTGTCCAAACCTTTTTTAAACCCAGATACCACATCCTCCAGCAGCAAGTTCCAGAGCTTTAACTATTCTTTGAGTGAAAAAATATTTCCTCCTATTTGTTTCAAAAGTATTTCCATGTAGTTTCATCGAGTGTCTCCTGGGGGTATGTTTACTAAGGTGCGTTACCGTTTTTAATGCACCTGTAAATGTAAGGCACATTAAATGCTAACGCGCCTATACATTTCTATGGGTGCATTGGCGTTTAACATGCGTAAACTATTTACGCGTGTTAAAAATGCTAACACACCCATAGCACCATGTGGAGAGGCATAATCGAACGGGGCGCCCAAGTTTTCCTGAAGGCGTCCTTGCAAGACGTCCCCGCGAAGGGGCGGGGAAACCTGTATTATCAAAACAAGATGGGCGTCCATCTTTCGTTTTGATAATAGGGTTGGGGATGCCCAAAATCGGCTTTCGATTATGCCGATTTGGGCGACCCTGAGAGAAGGAAGCCCATCTCCCAATTTGTGTCAAAAGATAAGCGCCCTTCTCTTTCGAAAATAAGCCTGTAAGTAAACATAGCCGCTGGTCTTTGTACTTGTTGAAAAAGTGAAAAGTTGATTTGCTTCTATCCCTTCTTTACCACTCAAGATTTTATAGACCTCAATCATATCCTCCCTCAGCCGTCTCTTTTCCAAGCTGAAGAATGGGTAAGATAAGAAGGAAATGTAAAAAAAATCAGCAGGGAGAGAAAATGGAGAAGTGTAGAATATGAATAAGAAAAGACTGAAAATATGAAGTAATAAATAAAGTATAAAGACTAGAAAACAGATGAAAGAAACTGAGCTGGAACTAGAACATTAAAAAAAGGATGAAGATGACAATAAAAGAGCAAAAAAACACAAGGTTTGAAAACATTTTATTGAAAAAGAATTATGCTATATTAAAAACTAAATTGGCAGAGCAGAAGTACCAGGCAGCAATGCCTTAGGGTTAGGACATAAGAATAGCCACACTGGGTCAGACCAATGATCCATCTAGCCAAGTATCCCGTTTCCAACAGTGGCCAATCCAGGTCACAAGTACCTGGCAGAAACCCAAATAGTAGCAACATTCCAGAACCCCAAAGAGTAGCAACATTCCGGAATCCCAAGGAGTAGCAACATTCCATGCTACCAATCCCAGGGCAAGCAGTGGCTTTCCCATGTCTGTCTCAATAACAGACTATGGACTTTTCCTCCAAGAACCTGTCCAAACATTTTTTTAAAACCTAGACACGCTAACATAGTCATTGGGGACTATTTAAAATCTTAATATTGTTTGAGGGAAAAATGCAAATACCTTTGTGTTAAAATACAGATACAGCTGCCACTTCACAAAAAGATGTGAGGCCCCAGGCAGTTGTCTGATTACTAGATTGGATGAGGAGTGACCTAGCATATACTTGAGGCATTTGATTCCAAACTAATATGAACATTTTTATTTATTTATTTTTTATTTATTGGAATTTATCAACCGCTTTTATGAAGAGATCCACCCAAGGTGAGGTACATCAGGTACAGCTTGACATAACACTTACAATTTTGAGGGGTTAATGGGTAGGGAATATTACTCAAGTATTGTTCCAAAACTTATTGTTCCAGTCTCAGGACTTTGGAGTTCTGTACTATTATCATAATTTGCATAGTATTGTACATTTATAAAAGTTAAAAAGTTTTGCAAATGAAAAAAGTTGACAATTTTGTTAACAGTATAAACAATAGTAAAACGAACAAGAATAAGTATTTTTTTGGTTACATTTTGTACCCTGTGCTTTCCCACTCATGGCAGGCAATGGAGGGTTAAGTGACTTGCCCAAAGTCACAAGGAGCTGCCTGTGGAAACCGAACTCAGTTTCTCAGGACCAAAATCCACCACCCTAACCACTAGGCCACACCTCATCCTCATTGATTGTATGAATACAATCAATGAAGTAAACCTGGAGACTACAAATTGAAACCTAGTAATAGGACTAACATGAAGCAATATGGGAAATATAAACATTTAACAGCAATGTACAACAATCATATAACAGAAATAAATGTAATCAGAATATGAATGATACCATAATAGGCAGCATAGAAGAACAAACAAAAAAATCTTAAACTGCCAAGAGTGCAATAATATATCTCAAAAACACTAAATGTCACTCCTTTTATACAGTCTTTAGGTGAGCGCCAGACCTTGATCTAACATAAGAAATGTATATGAATAAAATAGCCTCAACAGCCCAGGGAACCTAACATTAGGACTCCACTGAAATGGCCAACATCATAGGCTCCTACCGCCTTCCGAAAAAAACTCACAGACATCAAAAAACTCCCACACTTGGGGAGAAAAAGATTCTGTGAACAAAAAACAGAAAACGGAGTGTCTTCAAGTATCAAAAAATGATCAAAGTCTATACACCCCACTATAGAGAGTACTAATGGATGTAAGAAACTATAGTATCCCTTCCTAGACCTCTCTCAATGAAAACTGGAAGGTGTTGACGAATGAAACACGATTACAATATTTACTGTTCAGCATGTATCGGCAGCAAAACATTCAAAAAATCAATAACTTAACTTGAAATGCTGATTTATGCTTCTTCCAAAGTCTTTACGTCCTGGTTCCCAGGTGACAATGATGAAAGAGTTTCAAATAGCCAATTCATTTCTTCCAGTCATATTTTGACAACGGTCATGAAGTTGGATACAATCTGTTTTTATTCAATTTTTTTCAAAGTGGGTATTAACCTCCACACTCGCAATGTCTTACAAACTTTCCCGACAGCAAGGGACCCCACTGTTTTGCAACCTTAATCAGGAGAAATATCAAAAACAAAAAATGTTTTATCTTTTCTTTTTAATCCATCGCGAACACTCATAAAACATAGATAAGGTACTCACTATTAGGGGAATATTATTTATTTATTCATTAAAAAAATTTATATACCACCTACAGCCTATATATGGTGCCAAAAGTTAGACGCTGCTTCTGCGCTGAAAAGCATTCTAATGGATGCAAGGCATCAAAATGGGGCAGAAATGGCAGATTCACATGAAAACACACTTCAAGCCACCATCTTGGTCCCCTGTAAACTCTTCATTTTTATGACTTGATTGTAATTCCCAGAGTATGCTCTGGCTTCTTTTTCTATACCCCGCATTGAACTTTTGGTATATAAACGGGTCATAAGCCATAATGTAATGTAAACTGAAGGTAAATTATATGTACAGTTGAATAAGATATGAGGAACTGATCTAAGCTTCAGGGTGTGTAGTAAGCAGGGCTTTTTTTGAGGGGGTACTTGGGGGTACTGAGTACTGACACCTTTTCCATTGTCTGCCCCAAGTTTTAATGAAAGAGCTCAGGCTCAAGACACCAATTCTGCCTTGCCATAGATTCTGTGACTGGTTGCAGGGGGGCCTGACTATTGTGGGGTGGGTCCCTCAGTGATCACCACACCCCTGAAGGGTGGCCTGGCATTTGAGTACCGGCACCTTTTCGCTAGAAAAGTAAGCCAGTCCAGGTGTGGAGTGAGAGGATGGTCAGTCACCACATGTACTAAAGGCTTGGGAGAAGAGCCGAGTTTTCACCTGCTTCCTGAAGTAGAGACAGTCTTGAGTTAGATGTAGCCCTTCTGAGAGTAAGTTCCAGAGTGTGGGAGCTACTGCTGAGAAGGCTGACGGGCGAGTATCACATATATGTGTGCTCTATGTACGTGCCCATGTATTTTATAAAATACATATCTACATTGCAAATCTGCCTCCAGTTCACCCAAAGGGTGTCCTCAGGAAGCCCTATGTGCAGTGCATTTAAGTACAGTCAGTCTTATTGGTGCGCATGTTTCTCAGAAGCAGAGCCAGGTTGACGGCGTGGGGGGAGCGAGAGCGGCGCAAGAGCATACTTTCGCCAGCGCACATTTTCAGTGCAACACATTGAAAAAAAAAGGCGCCGGCAGAACTCCGTTTGGGGGAGCAGCCGTTCCTCTGGCGGCCCCCCTAGCTAAGCCACTGATTGACTACAAACATCTTTTTTAAAGTGTTTGGCACACATAAAATCCACTTTGGGTTAGATTCTATATATTGTGCCTCGATTTCCACGCAGAAATCAAAGCAAATTCTATAGAGCATGCTTTAATTTAGGTGTACGTTTTAGAATATGCCAAATGCTGCTCCACATGACTAAATGTAGTCGCAGTCAATTATGCCAACTAAAACCTGGTATAAATCCCGACACCTAAATTAGGCACGGAGCAGATATATTCTATAACAACATGCATAGATTTTAGAAACGCCCATGACCTGCCCATTCCATGCCCATAACCACGCCCACTTTTCAACTATGCGACTTCGAATTTACATGCACCGCGTTATAGAATATGCTTTGCAAGTAGGGTGCCTAAATTCTAATGAGTGCCAATTAGAGCTGATAATTGCTTGTTAACATCCAATTATCAGCGCTGATTAGCTTGTTAACAAATTAAGTTACGCGCATTGTTATGGAATAGGCTTCAATTTCTGCATGAAAAATATATAGAATCCCAGGGTTTATGTATGGAAGAACCTTTAAAAATTAACCACTGTGTATAGAGTATGAAATGTTCTGATATAAATAAAATTCCAGTTGGAAAAATACATGGCTTGGGAAAATTTAGCAAAATCAGCCCTCTCTTGATGAAACTACACTGGTTGAGGGTGGAAACCTGTATCCAATTTAAAATAACTTGTCAAGTATATAAATATGTGTACAGTATGAATGCATTTATGGTAGGGCAACTAATACCTCCTTTAGGCATAAGAGGACAGCTAAGAAGTGCAGAGGGTTTCAATGTATCATCAACGACGACGCCAAGATCCCTTTCTTGGTCGGTGACTCCTAATGTGAAATCTTGCATTACGTAGCTATAATTTGGGTTCCTCTTTCCCATATGCACCACTTTGCACTTACTCACATTAAACGTCATTTGCCATTTAGACGCCCAGTCTCCCAGTTTCGTAAGGTTCTCTTGTAATTTTTCACAGTCCTCTCGAGATTTAACAACCTTGAATAACTTTAACAACTTTGAATAACTTTGTGTCATCAGCAAATTTAATTACCTCACTAGTTACTCCCATCTCTTGATCATTTATAAATATGTTAAAAAGCAGTGGTCCCAGCACAGACCCCTGGGGAACCCCACTATCTACCCTTCTCCATTGAGAATACTGACCATTTAACCCTACTCTCTGTTTTCTACCTTTTAACCAGTTCTTAATCCACAATAGAACACTACCTCCTACCCTATGACTCTCCAGTTTCCTCTGGAGTCTTTCATGATGTAATTTGTCAAATGCCTTTTGAAAATCCAGATACACAAAATTGACTGGCTCATCTTTATCCACGTTTGTTCACCCCTTCAAAGAAATGTAATAGATTGGTGAGGCAAGATTTCATTTCACTAAATCCACATTGGCTTTGTCTCATTAATCCATGCTTTTGAATATGCTCTGTAATTTTGTTCTTTATAATAGTCTCTACCATTTTGCTGGCACCAACGTCAAGCTCACCGGTCTATAATTTGCCGGATCACATCTGGAACCTTTTTTAAGAATCGGCGTTACATTGGCCACCCTCCAATCTTCTGGTACCACGTTTGATTTTAAAAATAAATTACATATTACTAACAATAGTTCTGCAAGATCATTTTTCAATTTTATCATTACTCTGGGATGAATACCATCCGGTCCAGGCAATTTGCTACTCTTCAATTTGTCAAATTGCGCCATTACATCATCCAAGTTTACAGAAATTTCATTCTGTTTCTCTGACGCATCAGCTTTGGTTACCATTTCTGGCACCATATCAGTGATTGGACTACTAGTCTAATTTATCTTGCTGAATACATTTTTGTTCTCTTTTTAATTTATGCAGGAAATGAAAACAGCTTTTAACCACTTGATTCACTCATTCAGAATCCAGGATGATCCCTAATATTTTCAAAGAGGATTCAAGTTTAAAAGTTATACCATCAATATGAAAAGAAGTTTCACAATCAATGTCAAGTCTATTACCAATTAAGAAAAATTTTGTCTTATCACAATTTAATTTAAGACAATTAGGGGTCCTTTTACCAAATGGTGGTAAAAGGGGTCCTGCGGTGGCATTAGTACATGGGTTTGCTGCACGCCGAGGCCCCTTTTTACCGCTGCCAGTAAAAGATGTTTTTTTTCTGTGAGGAAATGGCCATGTGCTAAGCCAAGGCATTGGCTGCAGCCATTTCTTGCAGGACCCCTTACCGCCTCCTATTTAGGAGGCAGTAGGGGCCCCAGTGGTAGCCCGGTGGTAACCGGGGAGCACACAGCAGTGCCCAATTACCGCCAGTCACACCCCCTGCGCTAGAAAATACAAAAATATTTTCTATCACCATAATTGTTGCAAGCTGGAAGCCATACTGCCACATTCGCATGCTCCAAATTGGCCCTACCGCCTGGCTCACTGAGGAGCCCGGCGTTAGGAAGGCCAGGCTCCTGAGCGATCTCAGTGGTAGGACCAATTTGGCACTTATGGGTTTGGCAGTATGGCTACTGCCGCTTCATAAAAGGGCCCCTTAATATTCATTCATGTACTAGTTAAGGAGATACGTTCTGATATTCTTGATCACCTCAATACCTTTGCTGGAGTGATGCACATATGAGCAGCAAAAACTTAGGAAGAAAAAAAAAAAAAAAAATCATTCCTGAGGTAAAAATAATAACACCTTTATTGATGGTTCCCCAAGAATAAAGTATGTAGAGTACGACATCTGCAACAGGGTTTCTTCAACCTTCTACTCTCTCTAAGCAAAGGTTCTCTTTTATTTAACCTAGCCATATTAGCGGCAACAGTTCTCCTTGGCTGGATAATCTGGCTGCTCTCCGGATTCCCTCGGCTTCTGTTAGCTCCTCTCCTTCTCAGTGGTCTCCCATGGAGGAAATCACAGGAACATTAATTAATGGAAGATTCACCCTGCTCCATTATGGCCCAGCCTCCATTACCTCACCACCTCTAGAATCAGATCAGGTGTGCAGGGATTCCAGAACCTTCCTCATTGAAAACACAGAGAGAAGATTGTGATGCCATGTTAGAATGGAATAAATCAGTTTACAGTTTATTACAGTTTACAGTTTATTTCTATTTGATGTACTGCTATTAGGTATATCCAACTTAGTGGTTTACAAAGTATAAAATTCTATAAAGAGGTAGGCATAGGTATGAAAAGAAAACATTACAATTTCTATAGTAAAGGTAAAGTACAGGGTCTCACTGTTCAATTCAAGCTAAAGTTTAGTGCAATTTTCAGTCCACAAACATTCAATCATTTGGTTCTGGGTTAAAAGCTTTTTGGAAGAAATATGCCTTCGGCTTAGTCTTAAATCGTGGGTAACAATATTCCAATTGCATGTGTTCAGGTAAATGGTTCCATAGTGTGGGATCAATGACAAGGAAAATGGAATCATGAATAGATTGTAGGTGAATCACGTCATAAGGAAGGAATAACTAATAAATTCTGATTTGATAGGAGAAGTCTAGATGCTTGGTATGGTATAAGATATTTAAAGAGGGGATACGTAAATTCTTTTCCGACTATGCTCTGGAGAAATGTTTTTGCAAAAATCCCAAAATGCTCTAACATTGGAGCCTTGTAAATATAGCAAAGCAGTGGAGGACCTGCTAGACCCCAGGACTTGATGTAACAAGGTCATATTCATCTGACGCTGCCCTTGACCACTTCACACCCGCTCAGGCAGTAGTATAGAGGATTTTATGCAGGGTGGCACCTGATTGAGATAGGAAGACACTATGTTTGGCCTTTACCAGGCTCTGGTGCTACACATCCCATTTGTCAAGGGCAGTGTCAGATGTGCATGACCTTGTTACATCAGTCTGACCTTGGTGGTGAGTAAACTAATGGAAACGTTTCTAAATTGTGAGGTTTCTCAAATTGAATGGAATGCAGCATGACTTCACTAGAGGCAGGTCATGTCAGATGACTCTGACTGATTTTTTTCACTGGGTGACCAAACAGTTGGATGTGGGAGGGGCTCTGGATGTGGTGTATTTGGATTTCAGCAAGGCCTTTGACATGGTTCCATACAGGTGACTCATAAATAAACTGAGTGCCCTCGGTATGAGACCCAGAGAAACTGACTGGGTTAAAAATTGGTTGAATGGAAGGAGACAGAGGGTAGTGGTAAATGGAGCTTGCTCTGAAGATAAGGATGTTATCAGTGGAGTACTGCAGCGATCGGTCCTAGGGCCGGCTCTTTTTAACATCTTTGTGAGTGATATTATGGAAGGGCTATATGGTAAGGTTTGGCTCTTTGCGGATGATACCAAACTGTGCATCAGGATGGAGGGTGTGGATGACATGAGGAAGGACATAGCGAAGCTTGAGGAATGGTCTGATATTTAGCAACTGAGATTTAATGCTAATAAAATGCAGGATGATGCACTTGGGTCACAAGA
The DNA here is from genome assembly GCF_901765095.1 of Microcaecilia unicolor. Taxonomy (NCBI): domain Eukaryota; kingdom Metazoa; phylum Chordata; class Amphibia; order Gymnophiona; family Siphonopidae; genus Microcaecilia; species Microcaecilia unicolor. The sequence goes on along the minus strand of NC_044031.1, from coordinate 45,262,060 downwards.
ATCCGAGGGAACAATACAATATAGGGGGTGAAGTGCTTCTGAGTACAAAAGAAGAATGGGACTTGGGAGTGATTGTGTCTGATGTCTTTAAAGTGGCCAAACAGGTAGAAAAAGTGATGGTCAAAGCTAGAAGGATGTTTGGATGCATAAGGAAAGGGATGACAAGCAGGAAGAAAGAGGTGATGGTGCCCTTGTATAAGTCTCTGGTGAGGCCCCATTTAGAGTACTGTGTGCAATTCTGGAGAACACACCTATGGAAAGATATAAACAGGATGGAGTCGGTCCAGAGGGCAGCTACAAAATTGGTAAGTGATCTTGGACATAAAACATATAAGGACAGGCTTATGAACCTCAACATGTATAGCTGGAAGAAAGGAGGGAAAGAAGAGATATGATAGAAACACTTAAATATCTCAGGGGCATTAATGCACAGGAAGAGAGCCTTGTTCAAATGAAGGAAAACTCTGGAATGAGGGGGCATATAATGAAATTAAGAGGAAATAGGCTTAAGAGGAATATAAGAAAATAATCATTTATGGAAAGGGTGGTGGAAGCGTGGAATGGCCTTCCGGTGGAGGTTGTAGAGATGAGGACTTGTCAAAGTTTAGAAATCATGGAACAAGCATGTGGTTTCTCTTAGGAAAAGGAGGAGTTAGGGTTATGGAGGATGGGCAGACTGGATGGGCCATTTGACCTTTATCTACCGTCATATTTTTATGTTTCCATGTCACGATATGTCAGACTTGTGAGTTCTTGTACCAAGTAGAGGCGGCCGGACAACCCCGGGTTTCACCTGCGCTGACTGCCATTCCCCAGAGGTTGAGCCCCTAGGTGCGGGCGGCCTGCAGGGCTTACAGGATGGAGCAGGAAGCGGGGTGATGAACGTGACGGCCAGACAGGCAGCAGGAAAGAGAATGATCCAACTACAGGCAGAGTCAGTAGGCAGGCAGCAGGTCAAGAGAGTAATCCAGGTGCAGGCAGAGTCAGTAGGCAGGCAGCAGACACGAGAGTAATCCAGGTACAGGCAGAGTCAGTAGGCAGGCAGCAGACATGAGAGTAATCCAGGTACAGGCAGAGTCAGTAGGCAGGCAGCAGGCATGAGAGTAATCCAGGTACAGGCAATTCAGCAACAAAGAACAAAGTAGAGGAGAAGCACACTACTGAGCAAGTAACACCTACCAAAGTAGAAGCCGAAGCACTGAGTCCAGGGAGAGCTCAGCTTATAAAGTGCTGGTGTCTGACATCAGCAGGGACCAGCAGGGAGAAGGGGCACAGCCATAGGACAAGAGCAAGGGAAAGAAAGGAGGAGCCAGGAGACCAATAGGAGAGAAGCAAGGAAAGCCAGGCAGAGGGAGAGCAGACCCAGGTGGGTGGAAGCAAAGCAATCAAGGAGCTTGGAAGCCAGGTAGAGAGAGAGAGAGAGAGAGAGCAGAAACAGGTGCATGGAAGCAAAGCAATTAAGGAGCCTGCAACCACCACTCTCTGAACAAACCCAGAGAAGGACTACACACACATGGCTCAGGCAGTGCCAGTCAAGTGTGCGTGTCGACAGGACCCCGCGCAGCCCGAGGATGCCACTTGTGTTGAGGTAGGGGACATGACACGATATTGGCACTGTGTGGACTGCCCGCTCCTCTGCTGCTCAATGGCACTTATTGTACATAGAAATTCTCAGATTCTCATTTTTTACCATGAGCATGGTCCCTTTGAATTCACCTGTGCACTCATTTCGCCTTGCGCTGAAATAAAATTGCAGGTGCAGAGATTTGCTTGTTCTGATGACTCCCTGACAGCGTCTGACAATGCCGCACAGGTTAAATTCTGGATGGAGGTACCGCAGGTTCTGTAATCATGCAATGCCTCATCTCTCACACAACAGCCACCTTCATTCCTCCCCCCTCCCCAACTACCCAGTTGCTATGGTGACTGGACAGCATGATAGGTCCCCTTACCCGAGGAAGCAGGGATGAAAACATGTTTGCTTAAATGAAAATGCAATCAATACTGCATACACTCAGACCAACAGGCCCAATCTGCCATGCATTTTTACTTCAGCCATTAGTTCCCTGCCTCATCTCAGCATTCTGAATAACACTTTTATGTTGCTGAGTGCTCCAGATGGGCTGAGAGGAAGAACTGACGGTAAGAGGTGGATAGAAGGGCAATGAGAGGGCCACTGAACTTACAGTACAGGTATAAACAAATAGGCTAACTCCAGACTTCGTTCCTTTTATCTTGCGGCACCTTATGCCTGGAACCGTCTTCCCGAACCCATACGTCTAGCTCCATCTCTACCTGTCTTCAAATCTGTGCTAAAAGCTCACCTTTTCACTACTGCCTTTGGCTCCTAACCGCTACTCATTTGCCCTCTTCCCCTGTTCCTCTTTGCCCTGTAATTTCCTTGCCCGTAATGTCTTGTCTGTTTGTGATACCTAGATTGTAAGCTCTTTGAGCAGGAACTGTCTCTCTATGTCAAATGTACAGCGCTGCGTGCGTCTGGTAGCGCTATATAAATGCTATTAGTAGTAGTAGTAGTAGGCCTTCAACTAAGGTGAATTCTTCTGCCACTAAAATTAGCCACATTTGTAAGACACTATTTTAAATCATTTTGGATTTCTGTTAGTTTTTTTTGCTTGTTGTTGTTGTTATTCTTGATTTTTAATTGAATTTAATATAAGTGGAATTCACAGATCAGGTACAAGGTGACCTCTCCACACAATAGATTACCAGACAGCTTCCAGTCATTATCTGGCTTGAATTTGCCCCACAGCGCTAACACTTGCAGCTCTTATCGCTTGTCAGGCTAAGAAAACTTCAGGTGCAGTGGGCCTATCCCAGGGCAGACTTGGCCTATCCCACACAAGATCCTTCCCCTAACGTGCCATAGTCCTGTTCTGGAGCTTCCACTTCTGACACTGAAAGATTCATTCTTTTTGTCGTCCCTACTGCTGGGTTACTAGATCAATGACGTGTTCCAAAACTAAACGGTAAAGGGGTGGAAAGGACCCAAAATCAAATGATCAGTCAACCACACAAGGATAAGATGCTCCAGAAGAACCCTTTATTCAGACCCAACACGGTCCATGTTTCGGCTAGAACAGCCTTCTTCAGGGGTCAACTATTGGTGTTCAGTAATATATTGACTGATTGAGCATTTAGATATCTTGGCGAGCTTTTTATATAACGTGCTGCCGATATAAATGCAATTTTTGCATTTATATCGGCAGCACGTTATATAAAAAGCTCGCCAAGATATCTAAATGCTCAATCAGTCAATATATTACTGAACACCAATAGATTGACCCCTGAAGAAGGCTGTTCTAGGCGAAACACGGACTGTGTTGGGTCTGAATAAAGGGTTCTTCTGGAGCATCTTATCCTTGTGTGGTTGACTGATCATTTGATTTTGGGTCCTTTCCACCCCTTTACTGTTTGGTTTCCGTTCCTGTGGAGAGTGTGAACCCCATTTGTTTTCTTTGTGTGTTCCAAAACTAATTCACAAGCTTCTGCCTCACTGCCCTACTCTTGTGTTTTCTATTTTCTTTATTAGATGACCCTGCTGGTGCTAAATATCATGACCCAACCTGCAAGTCTTCTAAGGTCCACTAGAACAGTGCTTCTCAACCCAGTCCTCAAGACGCACCCAGCCAGTCAGGTTTTCAGGATATGCATAACAATTAGGGTTACCATCAGGCTCATTTTCAAAAGAGATAGACATCCAAAAAGTGACATGTCAGCATTTGGATGTTTATCTCACAGAAACGTCCAAATCAGTATTATTGAAGCCTCTTTTTGGACGTCTTTCTCTGAAGTCCGCCAGAAGGATGCCCAAATCTCAAGGGGGCGTGCCAGGGGTGTGTTCAAGGTGGGACTTGGGCTTTCCTAAGACATGGACATCTTTCAGCAATAATGGAACAAGACAAAGATGTCCAAGACTAAAACTTAGATGTTTTGAGCTAGATCTGCTTTTATAAAAGCTAGCTGCAGTGGGAATTGAATCCACTTCCCCAGGATCAAGGTCTGAAAGTGCTGGCCACTGGGCTACTTCCTCTACGCCACACAAGGGGTGCCCCAAATGACCAGATGACCACTGGAGGGACTCAGGGAAGATCTCCCTTTACTCCCCCAGTGGTCACTATCCCCCTCCCACCCCAAAAAATATGATTAAAAATATTACTTGCCAGCCTCAGATGTTATACTCAGGTCAATTAGAATAGCATGCAGGTCCCTGGAGTAGTCTAGTAGTGGAGCAGTGCACTGCAGACATGTGGACCCAGGCTTCTTCCTCCCCCTACTTGTTACACTTGTGGAGGAAACTGTGAGCCCTCCAAAACCCACCAGAAACCCACTGTACCCACATATTGGTACTCCCTTCACCTGTAAGGACTATGGTAGTGGTGTACAGTTGGGGGTAGTGGGTTTTCAGTGGGGTTTGGGGGGCTCAGCAGACAAGGTAAGGGAGCAATGGTGAGATGTGTACCAGGGAGCATTTTATAAAGTCCAATGCAGTGCCCCTAAGGATGCCCTATTGCTTTCCTGGGATGTCACTTTTCCACTATTCTACCTGATGCCAAGCTTGCTATTCCTTTTTAATAATATCTGAGCCTTGTGTCTATTGTTTATCATTAGATTTGGGCTTTGAATTCAGATCTATAGATGAAAAAGAGGTCTCATTACATATATCTAAATACCAGAGTGCTATTTTTCCATACTTCATAGCAAGAGTGTACATTCCCTAATTACCTGTCCCAATGCAGCTGAAGCTTTTACCTCCTCAGTGCATGCAGATGGTTACATCCCTGTGTGGATTCTCTGATGCCATGTGAGGCTTTCTTTCCAACCAAAGCTTTTACCACAAAATGGTTTCACTCCTGTGTGGATTCTCTGGTGCACTGTGAGGTTTACCTTCAGACCAAAGCTTTTACCAAACTCTATACATGCAAATGGTTTCTCTCCTGTGTAGACTTTCTGATGCACTTTTAGATTTACATTACAACCAAAGCTTTTACCACCCTTAGAACATGTGAATGGTTTCACTTTATTGTGGATTTTCTTGTGTATTTTGTACGTTTTGCATTTGGATGTATTTGTTTGAAAATGGACCAAAAAATAAAACATCTAAATCACAAAACATTTTTTCCAAACAGCATTTTCAAAAGGACAAGATAGACTTTTTTGTAGAAAATGACCTTTCCTGTTCTGATTTTGGACGTTTTACAAAAAACGTCCAAATTCAGACTTAGATGTCACATCCAAAAATGCTCCTTGTACATTTGACTTGCCCAAAATCACAAGAAGCAGCACTGGGAATTGAACCCATGCTGCCAGGATCAAAGCCTGCTCACTAACCATTAAGCCACTTCTCCTCTGTGTTGGAAGTCTTGCATTTGGACATCTTTTGTTCGAAAATGGACCAAAAAAGGCCATCCACTTCACAAAACGTCCAAATCACAGGACATCCATAGTATTTTTGAACACAAAAGATAGATGTGCATCTTTTTTGAAAATGACCTTCTTTCCTGTTCGGAATTTCGAAATCTTTGTAAAATGTCCAAATTCTGATTTAGACGTTTCTTTCGAAAATGCCCCTCCATATGGCTCCAGCACAAATTGAGGAAGGAGGAGGTTTTTTGGTCTATGATTATTTCAATCACAAAAGGGACTTGCCAATACTGAAATCACTATGTAGTGACATATTCCTGGGATTTATGAGACCTTTCCCTCCTACCTGAATACATTTAGAAGTGAACATTGAACATTAAAGTCTACTTTTTTTGATACAGAAAAAAGAGGACAGATTGGATTGGATTTTACTTCCGTTGAAAGCAATAGAAGTAAAACTTGGACTCACTTAATCTATCCTCTGTTTTTTTCTGGAGCCACATGGTAACCCTATTAATGAACATGCATGAGAGAGATTTGCATGCACTGCCTCCTTGGTACACAAATCTATTTCATGCATATACAGTGATACCTCGGTTTTCGTTGATAATCCGTCCAAAAACAATCAATGAAAACCGAAACAGACGAAAACCAAGGCAATTATTTCCATAAGAATCAATGTAAATCCAATTAATTTGTTCTAGACACTCCAAAATACATACCAAAAACACATTTTATAGAGAATAAATACAGTTCCATGATGGAGCTAAAGGGAAAGGGTTAACTTATTAGATTTGAGCACATGTGATTTTATCTTGCGTGTGTTGCGTTAGACGCGGGGGGTGATGCTCACACAACGAGAAACAATGCCACAATGAGCAGGAGAACGTGTGGGCCACCCTTTGTTTTTGCAAAATTAGCAGCGAGGTCACATGGACACATCAACAAAATCAACGAAAACCGAGGCAACCGACGAAATCCGAGACAAACTTTTCACTGAAAAAATCAACGAAAATCGAAACCGACGATAACCGATGTCAACGAAAACCGAGGTTTCACTGTACATTGTGGATATTCTGAAAACCCAGCTGGCTGGGTGTGCCTCAAGGACTGGGTTGAGGAAAATCAGGAATATGTTCAAAATTCATACTTTTAGGCTTACTGTCCAGTTTAGTCCTGTCAACATTAGACAACTGCAACAGCATTTATGCAGGTTGCCAGAAGACTCTTTTGAAAAAAAAAATGCAAACTGTTCAGAACACAGCAGCATGCTTGATTTTCTCAGCACATAACAGTGATAGAGTTTTACCTTTATTTAGGGACCTTTACTGCCTGCCTGTGGAGGCACATGTACATTATAAGATATGTACACTTAACTTTAAGATATTTCAAGGGACTGCCCCAATGTATTTGTTAAGTTAGATGCAAACAGAAGAAGGATTAGACTAGAGATCTTCACGATAGTTATTTATTGCATTTTCCTAGTCCGACAGGAGTAAAATATAAAACTAGCTTATCGGGTAGCCTGTTTTATCAAACACCACTGCTGTGGAAGTCTCTATTCCTCTTTATTTAAGGCATATACAAAACCATGTTTTTAGAAAACAGTTACAAATTTTAATTTTTAAGAAATATTTTGGATATGCATATTTTCTTTCTATGAGGTTACTGATTGGGCGCCTACTATAATAAATGTTTTAGGAATAAGGAAGAGATTATATTTTGAAACTATTTTTGTTACTTCACAGGGTCTGCCTGTCTCACTAAGCCCTGATGGGTAGTTGCGGCATATAAAAACTCTATGGGGGAGGATGGATCCAAGATGGCTGCCTGACCAGACGTGTGTGAGAGAGCTCCAGAAGCTTACCTTTGAGGATTCGCGATACGGAGCGCTCCCCAGGTACAATGGGGAAGAGAAAAGGTAAAACTGCTGCTCCTACCTCTTTGAGCGCAGTTAATGTACCCACCATGTCGCAACCCACACTGGAGAGCTTCGGAATCCGCCCACCGGGAACGCCGGTTCAAACTTCTAGAAGTTCCACAACGCTATCTTTGGAACACAGTACTGAGGGAGCTACATTGAACCCCCCTTCCAGTTTGACCCCTCCGCAACCTGGAAGGAGTAGCGGAGCTGAGAGAGGGCCGTATGAGGGAGCGTCCGGAGTTGGTGACTTTCCAACGGCTGCGGGAGGACCAGCCCTCGCCTCTACCCCAGGTACTATAACAACAGAAGGGGGATATTTACCCCTAGGCATAATCCATGGAGATTTTTTCCCCTGGATTAGGAAGAGGTTCGTCAAAACCTGAAAAAGTCACTATGGACACTCTCTGGGAGGCCATCCAAGGGGTAAACACATCTCTACAGCAGATATTGAATTATGCCCAGACTGAAATAAGTCAATTAAAATCTACTAATGCACAGATATCCACTAAGGTTGAAAATTATGACTCTGAATTAAAATCAATGCAATCTACTGTGGTTTCTGTAATTAAGGAAAATAATGCCCAGGCACGTAAAATGGAGTATATTGAAAATCAGCTTAGAAAGAACAACTTAAGATTTTTGAATTTTCCTTCATCTTCGTTTATTTCACCTATTGAACTTTTGAAAAAGTATTTCTTAGAGATTCTGGATATTCCTTCAGAAAGTCACCCTCCAGTGACTAGAACACAGTACTTAAAAAAAGTTTCGCGTTTAACAAATGGAACACCAGAACAATCGCAAAATTTCAATTTAACTGATTTTCTTGAAAGGTCTGAAATCACAGACCGAGCTACATTGCTTGTAACTTTTGCACTGGAGTCGGATAAAAACTTGGTATTGCGTACTTACTTCCGGAAAATGAATGCCATCTTTATGGGTGCTAAAATTCAGATCTTTCCAGATCTAGCGAAAGAAACTTTAGTTAGGAGGAAAGAGTTGATGGTTTTTAAACCAAAAATTCTTTCACTCGGTGGAACTTTTTTTGTTAAATTTCCTTGTAAGTGTTTGATTTCTTTGCATGGAGTTAATTACCTTTTTTCTTCACCCAAATTTTACAAGAATTTATTACTGCTAGAGAGAATGTGAAGGATACCCCTGAAATGGTAACTTCTAGTTAAATGTACTGTCTAGGCTGTATGTTCCTAAATTCCTTCTGGTCAATGTGACTTATTATATAATGTTTATTTCTGATATGTATTTAGATACGTGGGTTTATTTCCTGTTCTTGGATCCACTTATTGTGGACAAATTATTTTGATTCTTTCTTTTTATTATTAGGTTTACTGTATTATTTAGAATATTGTGAATTTCCAAAGCATTGTGATGTAATGTCATCTTTATGTGATAATATTAAAATTAATAAAAGAAAATTAAAAAAAAAAAACTCTATGGGGCCCTTTTACTAAGCCACGTAGGCGTCTACGCGCACAAAATGTGCATCAGTTTGGATTTACCACCCGGCTACTGTGTGGCCCTTGTGGTAATTTCATTTTTGACGTACGTCTGCTACGCGTGCCTGAAAATAATTTTTATTTTCTGGCGTGCGGCAGAAACTGGGCGGTAATCATCATTCTACGTGCATAGACAATTACTGCACGGTTAGTGCGTGAGACCTTACCACTAAGTCAATGGCTGGCAGTAAGGTCTCAGACCCAAAATAGACGCGCACCAATTTTAATTTTGCCGCGCGTCCATTTTCAGAAAATTTTTAAAAAGGTCTTTTTTACAGGCGCGCTGAAAAATGGATCTGTGTGCGCCCAAAACACGCACCTACACTAATGCAGCCCATTTTTTGGCACACCTTAGTAAAAGGACCCCTATGGGCAGTAACCCTGTAGATGCCCATAATATTCCTATGGGCGTCTACACAGTTAGCGCGTGCTAAAAACGCTAGTGCACCTTAGTAAACAGGGCCCTATGTATGTTATGTAATGCATCAAAGTCAACCTGCATGCTGGGAGCAGGAAGAAGACTGCACAGGCTCTAACTTGCTCTCAGATGGTAGTAATTGTTAGTCTCCTACCAGGGGCGTAGCCACAGGTGGGCCTGGATGGGCCCAGGCCCAGCCACTTTTGCTCCAGGCCCCGCCCAGCCTCTTCTGCCCGCTCTCCCTATCCACGTGGTCTGCTCACTTTTACTGCCCTGAAGCGCCGTTCTCCCTCCAGCACTGTCGGGGCCTCTTCTCAGGCACGTCCCGCCTACTCTGCAACTTCCTGCATCCCACCTTTGCAGAAAACAGGAAGTTGCAGAGTAGGCGGGACGCACCTGAGAAGAGGCCCCGACGACACACGCTGGCAGAAGGCTGGCTATGGGAATCGTCGGTGCTGGAGGGAGAACGGCGCTTCAGGTCAGTAAAAATGACCAGAACTGACCATGTGCAGGGGGCTGTTGCGGGGGGGGGGGGGGATAGCGGGTGGAGAGGAAATGCGAGGCCTGTGTCCACCCAGTCCACCTCCAGGCCCATCTAAAAATTAAGCTCTGGCTACGCTACTGTCTCCTACTATACAGGGTGAGGCAAAAAAAAAAAAAATAACCCCCTAGAGAGTTTTGCTGTTTTCTCAGCAACTGTTTGGAATTTCAACGTGACATTTTACAGCTTTACTTGTTGATACTATATATGTTTATGTGCCAAGTTGCTTGAGATTATCTTTAAACACAGTGATTTTCGGCATTCAAAAATGTTTGCATTATAAAACTACCATTATTTGGGGGGGGGGGGGGGGGAAGCAATGTAGCAGCTTAATGCTAATGAAATCACATTGACGTAGGCTTTTCTCTTGGCAGCAATGTTGGAGGCCTATCTCAAACTCCACCCAAAGCTCAAGGAAGCGCTACAGATGATCTGGGACAGCCTGCCACACGGACCAAACCACTGAAGGCTTGGCTTTCCCCATTTGTTTTGCCCTAAGGCTACTCAAAATTTAGGCTAGGCCCTTAAATTTAAAACCTAAAGAGAGAAGATGAATACTTTGAGCATTCATAGTGACTGTGAAGATCTGACTCATTGTAATTGTATCGTTTGATGATGTTTGCTGTGTTTTAGCGCAAACGATTTTAACACGCAAAAATCGCTAGGTAATAATGCTAAAATGTCAGTAACATCAACATAGCTTAAGATAATTAAATGTTGTTTAATAGTAATATGTAAGTATGATGACTAAATAAGTATGTAAAATTTCTCACTGAAATTCAAAGCGGTTACTGAGAAAACGACAAAAAATCTAGGAGGTAACTTTTTTTGCCTCACCCTGTATATTGGCTATTTATGGACCCCCCTGTACCACTGCTGAGGGAACAACTGATGAGATCAGTATTACTGTAGCAAGGGATCTCCACAAACATAATAACAATCAACTATAAAAGGAAGTTTTAATATAAAAAGTCAATTAATCAAGAAATTATCAAAAGAACATCGCAGTGCAGAATATAATAAATCAAGAACAGTATCCAGCATCCTAGACTTCGAGTTAATATGGTGTTACTGTACAGTGGCATAGCCAAGAATTTTCAATAGAGGGTGTGTCTGTAGCCCAACCTCCTCCTCCCCGCCAATCCTATTTATAGTCTGGTATCTTTTCATTGCGGTTTTTTCAGAAGACCAGTGACAGCGATTGAAAGGATTCTAGTACAGTCGGCTAGCACACTTGTCAAGTCCTATTACAGTTTGACCCCTGAGGCAGGCGCAGTTGAGCGCTGAAACACGGCTCGTGTCGGGTCTTTTATAATTAAAGATTGTACCATTGCTCCAATTCTTGAGGCCCTTTTGTGTTTTTTTTGTGCTAGTTTCTAAACCAGACCAATGACCTTGTGATCAGAATACTAAAAGGGACCTTCAAAACTACCCACAAATGTACGACATTCCAAATTCAAAAATAAAGGGGCTTAGTAGAAACCAGGGGCTGCCCAAGACAGTCTGTTGCCTGAGGTGAGGAGTTGGTCTGCCACCTCAGCTCCGCTCTGCCCTGCCACCCCGCCCCCCCCCCCCCCCCCCATCTGACATCTCCTCCCTTCCTTCCTTCTCCGAATTTACCTTCTTTCCTGGTTTTCCAAAAGTCAGGGCTGCAATAGTTCCCATATGCTGCCCTGCTGCCAGCCCCGGCACCTTCACTCTACTGTGGCCCGCCCTGCCTCCGAGGAAACAGGAAGTACATCAGAGAGGCAGGCCGTAAGAGAGAAGGGGTCAGCGGCAAGGCAGTGCGTGGGAACTGCTGCAGCCCTGACTTTTGGAAAGCAAGAAAAGAAGGTAAATTCAGGGAAGGAAGGGCGGGAAGCAATGCCAGAGCGCTGCAGGCATGGGAGTGGATGCCACTCCAAAAGAGTGCCGCCTGAGCCCCCCCCCCCCTCCGCCTCAGGTGGCCTAATGGTAGGGTCACCAGTGGTAAAAACTATGGGGCCAGTTCTATAACTGGATGCCCCAGTGCTGCACAGGGAACCTATTCTATAATGGCATCTGGGCACCTGGAATGGTTATAATAGTGTAAACCATATTGGCACAACTAAATGTAGGCACAATAGCAAGCGTAAAGGGGACTGCCTAAATGCAGCAAGTAATGTGCATAACACTTATGGGAAACGTATAGGTATGTATTTTTCAGACCCTCCTCAAGTCTGTGCTTTTTTCCCAAAAGGCAACGGTGATAAAACTCACGCTAGAATAATTAAGAGCTTTATTCTGGCATCAAATCAAATGAATCATAATACGATAATTAATGGTACAAAAATTAAGTATGTAGAAAAAAAGAAAACAACCTGAAGCAGTTTAAAACACATTTTCTATCTTGTATCCCTAGTTTAAATCTAAATTGAATATTCACTCAGAATTGCAACTGAGAGAAACGGAAATCCCCAGCTTTGTTTACTTTTCTGAGTTAAAAGTCAATAGAAAAATTCTCACCCACTGTGTATCTCTTTTTTTCTCTTTCTTTCTCTGGGATTTTATTTATTTTTATTTGAATTTTGCTCACACCTTTTTCAGTAGTAGCTCAAGGTGAGTTACATTCAGGTACACTGGCTATTTCCCTGTCCCTGGAGGGCTCACAATCTAAGTATGATGAACTCTGATCTCAGACTGTGTAATCAGGTTGCCTTTACCCCTCCTTTATACAGGGTTGATCAGAGCAATCACCCCTGTCCTTCTTTCATTTTACCTCTGGATCTTGCTTATTTATAATAATCCCATACAATGGACCCCAATTAACAGAGGGTATAGAATTTTAAAAAATACCCACCCAAGGTGGAGTGAGAGAAGTTGTATGGGCTGTTGCTTATATGGAGGCGGACTCTGGTGCACAGCGGAAGGGATAGGGTTACCATATGGCTCCAGAAAAAGGAGGACGGATTAAGCCAGCCCATTGCTTTCAATGGAAAGCAATTGCTTTCAATGGAAGTAATTGAGCCAGCCGGGTTTTACTTCCATTGCTTGGAAAGCAATGGAAGTAAAACCCGGCTGGCTCAATCCGTCCTCCTTTTTCTGGAGCCATATGGTAACCCTAGGAAGGGAGTTCTGGGGTTCATGGGTGCTGACTGTGGAATATGGCAGCAATGGCTGCATCAGGAAGTGTTGCTGTGGTAGCACCTATCAGTGCCGTAGTGCCGCGGGAGTGCGGGGACCGATGATGCTGCGCATGCTCAGTGAGTGAGTGAGTTTCTGTGTTCATGGATGAGGAGAGAGAGATGCCTGGATGTTAGAAGGGCAAGTCGCGTTCGAGAGAAAAATTCCTGGATGTTGCTTGGAGTGACTTGGACCCTGGAGACAGTTCTCTGATTGGATAAGAAGGGCTGAAAATTGAAGGAAGGAGGGGGCGGGGCCAGTGAGTGAGTGAGAGGCTGGAAATTCCTGATGTGCAGCGGGTGAGGAGCTCGCACACGGGACCGGGAGCTGAAAGCGTGGGGCATAGCAATCATGAATAACTCATGGCTTAATTTTCTAAAGGATCTCTTAAGTTTTCTTGGAGTTCTGAACAAACTAGGATTGCAATGAGGGTGAGATCAGGAGTTGGGAGATGAAGAAAAGTTTTGGGAAAGTATGTAGTACGTGTGAATGGTTGGTAGAAAGCAAGCACTCCTTTTACTAAGTGGCGATAGGCCCAACGTGGGCTTACCGCTCACTATACAGGAAGTACCGCCAGGCTACCGCAGCAGCCTGGCGGTACTTCCCACCCCTAGGGCACCCTCATTTCCGGCGCTACAAAAATGTATTTTTTTCATAGCGCCAGAGTGTACCTGGCAGTAATCGGGCAGTGCCGCATGCTGCCTGGTTACCGCCGAGTTAACACGGGAGCCCTTACCGCCACCTCAATGGATGGCAGTAAGGGCTCCCCCCCAAAATGGCTGTGTGGCAAGTTCTTTACTTGCCGCCCAGCCATTTCCTGTTGGAAAGCGAGACTTCCCTTTTACCAGCTGCAGTAAAAGGGGACCTCGGCATGCATGTAAAACACGGGCCAACACCAGCACCAGCCCCCATATGCCACAGCTTGATAAAGTGAGCCCAAGTGTCTTGTGTAAATTGCTTAATAATGTTGTCAAGTGCTATTGCCTATGGTAAAAGCTTCTGGCACTGTATTTCACATATGCTGAGATTTTGGTGACTTTAAATTGCTGCTGAAATAAACTGTAAAAGACAGCAGTGCTGGAATCTGTACGCATGTAAAAGAATTCATGTGTAACAAAGCTGACAGTGTCAATGTATAATGAATGTCTGTTTATAATAAAAGATATTATATTAATTTTTGAGAAGTGCTATGAGCAGAATTGAAATGAGATCATGCAAAGTCAAACACTGTTGCCCCACTGATCAGAAGCCCCGCGCTGTTCCTAACAGTGCTCAAAAATTAGCATTGGAACAACACAGGGCAAAAACGTCCCCTTGATCAGAGTTAATAGCATGCAAATTTAAGCATGCTATTAGCTCTGATCATAGGGGGAAAGTACGAGAGGATTGTGTGCATTGACTTCTGGACTCCTGCCATCGCTCAGTCCTGGTGGCCTAGTGGCCCCCCAAGTCCCCTCCCAGTCAGCAACACGGGGGCTGGAGGTCCAGTGCACCTCCAGTCCCCCTGACATCTACCCTGACGCAAGGGCCCAGGGGGGACTGAAGATCCAGTGGATCTGTAGCCCTAACCCCTCCCCCCACAACCCCCCAAAAATCCCTGGTGGTCCAGTAGGCTGCTAATCCAACCCCCCCCCCCCCCCCCATCCACCCTGGTGGTCTAGCAGTCAACCCTCCCGGTACCTCCATGATAGAGGAGAGAGTAGCACACTCCCTCCTTTTCCAGTGCCGCCTTCAAAATGGCAGTGCCCTGACCAGGCCAATGCATCCTGGGATGCACTGGGCAGGGCTTCCCTACCACATAAGGGAGAAACTCTGACGGTGACAGCCCCTGAGAAATCTGACACAATTCTCAGTCCTTCACAGCTCACAATCAGGTTTCAGACCACTACACAGCACCGAGAAGGTCATCAGAACTTTGATAACAAAGTTCAGAAGTTTATTATGCCAAGGACAGAAAATGTTACTATTACAATTCGATTTGTCACGTGCATTTGACCTAGTAGATCATACAATACTAATGACCCTGTTCGACAACATGGGAATTAGCGGTGCAGTAGCAGCATGGTGCAATGGTTTTCTACGGACCAGATCCTATATTGTAAAAATATCGAGCCAACTATCAGACTCCTGGATCTCTGGGTGTGGAGTACCACAAGGGCTTCCAATATCACTCATACTATTCAATGTCATAATGGCTCCACTCAGCCAAAAACTGGAATTAATGGGATTCAACCTATTCATCTATGCCAATGATGTCATCATTTACATACCTTTCAACAACAACATCACAGGAATACTGGATAAGGTTAAATTAAAACAGGCCTTAACCTTATGGAAAACTGAGCCGCAACCTTCAAACTCAAGCTCAATAAAGAATAAATTAAATTCCTAGTTTTATCAAGTCCACATAATCCCAGCACCCAACAACAATTCACAATCAACCTTCTTCATCTTGTAGTGGAGGAGTAGCTTAGTGGTTAGTACAGTGGACTTTGATCCTGCAGAACTGAGAGTTTGATTCCCACTGCAGCTCCTTGTGACTCTGGGCAAGTCACTTAACCCTCCATTGCCCCTGGTACAAAATAAATACCTGCATATATGTGTTTTACATTTGTACCCCATGCTTTCCCACTCATGGCAGGCTCAATGTGGCTTACACAGGGCAATGGAGGGTTAAGTGACTTGCCCAGAGTCACAAGGAGCTGCCTGTGCCTGAAGTGGGAATCAAACTCAGTTCCTCAGGACCAAAGTCCACCACCCTAACCACTAGGCCACTCCTCCACTCTGTAAACCACTTTGAATGTAGTTGCAAAAACCTCAGAAAGGCAGTATATCAAGTTTCATTTCCACTCAGCATGTCAGAGTGGCATGTAGAGGATGATTTGGGGCATCCAAAGAGTGTCTTTTGAAGGGGCGTAGTGCAGATCTTTAAGTCGGAGTTTTTAAATTGACAGTTGACTTGTACAAGCATGTTATATTTTTCTTTTATCAACTTTTTTCCATTGTAAATAGTGGTTTGTGATTTGGCACTGTCTATGACTGTCGTGAGCAGATGAAGCAGGAGGCCAATGAGAGATACTTCAGTGGAGAACTTTGAGCATCATAGTCAGAAGCAGAAACTGGCTGCTGTAAATGAGAAAAAGAGACTTGTAATAAGTGTGCACCCCTAAACTCAGCAGAGTTATGCTCTGGAGTGGAGGAGTAGCCTAATGTTAGCAACGCAGATATTGATCCTAGGGAACTGGGTTCAATTCACACTGCAGCTCCTTGTGACCCTGGGCAAGTCACTTAACCCTCCATTTTACCCCCAAGTACAAATAAGTACCTGCATATACTATGTAAACCGCTTTGAATGTCCCATTCCCTTTCTCCTCTCCTGTTTAAGAATTCAATAGTGTGAAAAAGCGACAAAGCAATTTACTGGGGGGTAATTTGAATGTCTGGTATGAGAGTGGAAAAGAGGGGTGTGATGTCCCACTGGTATAATCAGGTGGGTTAACAGCTAAGAACTATGAAAATCTGTTTATGGGGAAGAGGACCCTGTGCATCAGGGTATGACAGCTGCCTTAGAGGAGAAGCTATTATTTAGTATAAGAGGAAAGGGGAGGATGGTAGAGACAAAAGGAAATTAGGACCTTCTGTTGACTGACAACAAGTGCATCATGGGGAGAGAAAGTATTAGGAAGGTTGGTGGCTAGGATGACCTTTCCAAAAACAGAGAAGCAGCAAAGGGATATGTGTTTAAAAGAAGGTATATCTTAAAGGGGATGGTTAGGTGTGCATCTTGGAATGTGGAGGGTATTTTGTTAACCATAAAGGGGCAAAAAAAAATCTACAAGCACTTAAAAAAAAATAAAGCTTCAGTGGTTTTCTTACAGTGCTGTAGAACATGAAAAATTGAGACACTGGTGGGTTGAAGAAATAACTGGGGATGCAACCGTAGTTAAGAAAGCAGAGGTGGTTATTTTGTTTCATAAAGGGCTAGAGGTGGTTAGACATAAATTATTGATTGACCCAGAGGGCCCTTGTGTAATTACATGTAATAGTGGATTGCTTGAAGTTGATATTATGTAATATATAAGCCCCAAATACCTAAGATAAACATTATTACAGGAAAGTCTTAAGGATACCAAGGGGCTTTGAAGGGAAAACTGTCATTATGGGAGGGGATTTTAACATGGTGTACATTCCTGAAATGGATAAATGTCATAATCTTGAATACTTACAAAGGAGTGCTTCTACTGTTTGCTGGATCAACTAGATAGATCTAGAGCACACACAACCCAATCTCAAATTGATTATTTTCTGATCTCTAGAGAGATGCATTCAAAAATATAATTTGCAGAGGGCCATATGACATTTCTGATCATTCGATGATATGGGTAGATATCAAAGTGGGAGAGAAAAGGAAAGGACCACCTCAGTGGAAATTCCCTATTAGGTTATATAAAGACATGAGATTCCAGGAATATATAGCTAAAAACGGAAAGACTTCTCTACATTCATTGAAGGTGGTGGGAACCCATTCTCTATTAAGAAACAGCCAAAGCTGTTTTAAGAGGTCATAGCATAAGACTCGGTTCTTAGCAACACAAACAGCCCTGAATTAAATGATTCATCAGCAAACACAAAAGTAGCTCATTTACTGTAAATATCAGCTCTACCAGTTTGGGAACAAAATTGAGAAGATTCTAGCAAGAATGGTGAAGCATTGGGTAGGTTATAAGATATTATTTTATTTTTATTTATTTATTGCATTTGTATCCCACATTTTCCCACCTTTTTGCGGGCTCAGTGTGGCTTACAATACATTATGAATAGTGGAAATACAATTTGTTACAATTCAGGTTATGGATTACATTGTGAAGAGTTGACGAGATGAAATCAAAATCATTAAGGAATCAATCAATTGAGAAGAACAATGAGACAGTGGAAGGAGAGAACAGGAAATTAGAGGCGCTATATGAAGTATGTGGTGTAAACTATACCCTTGGTGCTTGTCTACGTTTGAACATACAAATCTTTAAATAAAACAAGCAAACTATCCCTGTTATCTAGATAACCTTTTTACTTAATAGAGGACAGGACTTCAGAAACTCAACAACCGCTGATCCAACTTATAATTTAGACCGCTGATTGTTTTCCTCTGCTCTGCGTGGCCAATTATTCGACCCACGTTGGCGAGAATCCTCATCAGTCTCAATCCTCTTTACTAGCACTAGCAGTATAAATTTTTTTACACTTTTTTAAAGAATGTTTTATATATACATGCTGTGCAATATCGCAAAACAAATACCTAGCCATGGCTGTGCTGGAATGGTAGCGAATGCCCGCACCCAACAGCGAGCCCCTGTTTCACTCAATGCTTCTAAGGGGCCGGACTTTTACATCTTTTCACAGCACCTTCACACAGCACAGCATGTATATATAAAAAATTCTTTAAAAAAGTGTAAAAAAATTTATACTGCTAGTGCTAGTAAAGAGGATCGAGACTGATGAGGATTCTCGCCAACGTGGGTCGAATAATTGGCCACGCAGAGCAGAGGAAAGCAATTATAAGTTGGATCAGCGGTTGTTGAGTTTCTGAAGTCCTTTCCTCTATTAAGTAAAAAGGTTATCTAGATAACAGGGATAGTTTGCTTGTTTTATTTAAAGATTTGTAGGTTATAAGATAGCAATGCTTAAAGATAAGAATGGAGAGTGTGCAAGAACTGAACAGGGAATTAGTAGAATTTTTAATGATTGTTATGAAACATTATACTCCTGGCCAAGGATTGTCACTAAGGGGAAGAGAGTTATCTGGTACAGGTGGATTTGCCCCCAGTAGGCGGAGAAGACAAGTAGTTGCTCAAAGAACCCATAAATGAGGAGGAAATGAGTTGAACGATTCAACAAAGCTCTATATATAAAACCCCAGGTCCTGATAGGTATAGGAGAGAATTTTGCAAGATCTTGAAAGAGCAGATAGCTAGCATTTCATGAGAATGTATTTATTTATTTATTTATTTATTTATTTACAGCATTTATATCCCACAATTTCCCACCCATGGGCAGGCCCAATGTGGCTTACAACAATCTACATAAAAACACAGCATGTCAGGGGTCAAACAATTAATGTCCTAGAAGTATAATGGGAAAAAGGCAAAGCCAGGTAAAGTAAAAGAGAAACAGCAGCGGTGAGTAATGTGACACCGGGATAAGACAGATCAGAAGGTAGAGATGCCTGGAGGGAGTGAGGCATACGCTTTGCCAAATAGAAAGATCTTGAGGTGCTTTTTGAAAGTAGGGTGATCAGTAGTAAGTTTCACCAGTTTAGGCAGTTCATTCCAGAGATGAGCGCTAGAGTAGGAGAAAGTTGATGCATAGGTGTGGCTTACATGGGGCAATGGAGGGTTACGTGACTTGCCCAGAGTCACAAGGAGCTGCCTGTGCCTGAAATGGGAATCAAACTCAGTTGCTCAGGACCAAAGTCCACCACCCTAACCATTAAGCCACTCCTCCACTCCCTTACACATTATTGCAGGTATACATCATTGAACCAATGTGATCACTCCCAGTTTATATGGGTATTTTTAGGAAATGTGCTTGTCTAAATCTGCCATCAATGGGATCTCTTAAAACTCGATGGAAGGTGATATTTCCCTTATAATGGGTAGAAGGATCCTTCCAATATCTAAGAGTATGGGGCATGTGACCTAGACCACAGTTTTATGTGTAGCACAGAACCAAAATGAACCAATTCAAGATGGACCCTGAAGCTTGCACAGCAATATAAGCTTAACACAGAAGTTTTCCATTCAGCCTGTTTCTGTGTGAAAGATCACTGACTACATGTTTATTCCTCTGCTGTGTACTGAAACCAGCCATTATCAGTGCAGAGGTGCCAGTCAAGACAAAATATTGTATTCCAGAATGAACTCTTGTCATACTATGTCAGAGACACTATACAATGGATACCCATGTGGAGAATACCTGCCTGATCTGTTCTGTCGGCGTCGATGAGATCACAGATTACTGTAATGGTCTGTTAATGGGAATTACCAGTAATATGTTGAAGGCACTGCACGTTGTTCAAAATTCCATAGCTAGAGTGATTAAAGGAGGTTCACACTATGATCATGTTACGTCAATTTTGAAATCGCTACATTAGCTCCCTGTAAAATTTCAGATTTAGTTTAAAATTTTATTGTTATATTGAATGGTAACATTTCCTCAACTCTCAGTGCCACTCTAAGGTGTTACCAACCTGCTTGTTTTTTGAGATCATCTCAGAAACAGCTACTTGATGTGCCTTCATTTCATCAGGTTTATTTGGAAGAATGTAGATCTTCTAATTTTTACATCAAAGGTCCTAAATTATGGAATGCATTGCCCAATGAACTTCGTTTAATACAGAATTTAGATCAGTTTAAAAAAGCTTTAAAAACTCATTTATTTTCTCAGGATTTTGGTTCCTCTGAGGTATGATCCTGTTTTATTTTAATAACTTGTATATTTACCTTGTAGCATGTTTTATTTTAAGAGTTATATAGCAAATTTTTGTATAGGGTTTTTTTTTGAGTGATAGTTTTTATTGTTATGTTTTTTGTTCCTATACTTTGTATGTGATTTGTTCCCCGCTTAGACTTTTACAGATATAGCGGGTTATAAATAAAGTTTATTGTTATTACACGCCACCAATCACAAAGACTGTTTAGAGTTCACACAAACAGCACTGATACTGAATCTTACTAATGGCTTCGAAGAGTCAGAGACTTGGCTTTTGCCATCAAGCTCACTCCTGCCACAACTTTGGGTATTTTGCTTTGTGTGATTTTGCATTTTTTAGTATACTGTTGTTGCCTATTCCTACAGCCTTTTGCCCAGGACATTTATTAAAGAGCATATTAACTCTGAGTTGACAACTCTGGTAGCCAGCCTGTGGCTTAAAGACGTCACTTGACATTGTATCATTCTGCATATCTGTCCTTCTGCTCATTTTTGGCATCTCTGCTGGCTGACTATTACCAAGTCAGCAGGAGCAGATTGGGAGAGGCATTCCAGCCACTGTCAGAGGACCAGAGACATTCCTGCATTTGGAGCTTCCATTAAAAAGTGGTACGGCTTCTTTATATAAACTCCCAGAGATAATGGGGTAGATAGTTAAAGATATCTGTCTGTGAAGTGCTGAGTCAAACCAATTTGGTATGTTGTGCTTATACTTACATTTTAGAATATTAAAGAATATTAGCTATTTTGTTTTGTGCTTGCCTAAGACATAATTATTAGTAGTATAGGAACTAATTACTGCTCAGATTATAATTGCTAGCTATGTTCTTTGCTTTTATCATTTATACAATAAATTATGTTTTCACAGAATAGCTTCCTTACTTGTAGTTTCTTTGTCACCAACCAAGATTTGCTTTAAATTAATTTCCCCGATATTCAGCTAGTGGCAAGCAGCGCTTTGACTGCCCGCTGCCAGCGTTCAACCTGGGTATTCAATGCCAGGCTGTTTCCGGCAACCGGCATTATTGAGATGCTACTGCTGAGGGAGAATTATCACTGCAGTGGTCCCCGCCCCCCTCCATCTGCTACTTTGGAGTCAGGAGGCTACTGCTCCTTAGCTGTCAATTGGGTCTGTGCTGGCAAGTTGGTGGTGGCCAGAACACAAGACCCAGGTAGCTAGAGGTCCAGGCAACGGCCTCCCTACCTTTGGTGGGTGCATCGATTATCACAATGCTTGGTGATAGGACATGGAGGGGAGGGGAGGGGAGCTGCTGGAAACTGGATTAACTGTGGGAACTTGTAAATCCACCCAGGAAGGTGAAACGCTAAAGAGAAAGAGGACAAAACAAATGGTATTCTACAAGCAGTCAAGTAACTGGGATACATCCTTAGTAGGGTGAACCAAGAATGGGCCAATTGGTCTTTATTTGCCATCATCTACTATGTTTCTATGAGACCTTGATGCTCCCAGCTGTGCCCCAGATTTAGGGGTGTTGGGCTACTTGATGATTGTGGAAAAACTGCAATTTCACCTTATCTTGTTGAATTAATTCAGGCTGACAACTTGTCTATTTTTGAAAACCTGCACAACTCAGAGGATGCGGCTTTCTCTAAATAATAAATTCACAGATGGTCTAGATTGATTTAACCTCCAAAAAACCAAGAAATCCATTTGCTGCACTGGGTGGTTTTAGTCTTCAAGCGATCTTCTTGCTGTGTATTTATAAATGTAATGACATATCCATCTGCCTTTACGCATATTGCTGACAGACTGGGATCCTGTAAATGTGTCACTCTGTTCATCGTCTGCATTAACTTGTCTCTGGCACTATTTATAGTGTGCAAACATTTACAGTGCAACTCTTTGAGGAGTAACCTAGTAGCTAGAACATTGGGCTGACAACCAGGGAAACCCCGTTCAAATCCAACTGCTGCTTCCTGTGACCTTGGGCAGGTCACTAAGGGGGTCTTTTACTGAAGCTTAGCTTGAGTTATCTGCAGCGGGGCCCCTAGGAATAAAATTGGCCCCACTGCAGATAACTAGAGCCAAGCTTTAGTAAAAGACCCCCTTAATCCTTCATTTCCTCAGGTACAATTTCTGGGGCCCTTTTACCAAGCTGCAGTATGTACTAATGCGTTCTTACTGCAGCTTAAAATGACATACCGTAGGGCAAGCTAGAAACATAGAAACATGATGGCAGATAAGAGCCAAAAGGCCCATCCAGTCTGCCCATCCACAGCAACCAGTATCTCCTCCTTTCCCTAAAAGATCCCATGTGTCTGTTCCACACTTTCTTAAATTCAGACCCAGTCCTCATCTCCACCATCTCCTCCGGAAGGCCATTCCACGCATCCACCACCCTTTCCATGAAAACGTATTTCCCTACATTACTCTTGAGCCTATAACCTCTTAACTTCATCCTATGCCCTCTCATTCCTGAGTTCACCTCCTGTACATTAATGCCACAGAGGTATTTAAATGTCTCTATCATATCCCCTCTCCCACTTTTCTTCCAAAGTACACATATTGAGAGCCTTAAGTCTGTCTTCATACACTTTATGAAACAGACCACTGACCACCGCCCTCTGGACTGACTCCATCCTGTTTATGTCTTTTTGTAGGTGCGGTCTCCAGAATTGCACACAGTATTCTAAATGGGGCCTCTTCAAAGACTTATATAAGGGCACTATCACATCTATTTTCCTGCTGGCCATCCCTCTCCTTATGCACCCGAGCATCCTTTTGGCTTTGACTGTTGCCTTTTCCACCTGTTTGGCCACCTTGAGATCATCAGACACAGTCACCCCCAAGTCTCACTCTTCTCTCCCTATACTATACCTTTCTCTTGAATTTTTGCAATCTATGGGTATAAACCTACATATTTTTAGCATTAAATCTGAGTTGCCGACTGCTGGACCATTCTTCAAGCTTTGCCAGATCCCTCCTCATGCTTTCCACACCCTCCAGGGTGTCTACCCTGTTACAAAGTTTGGTATTATCCGCAAAGAAACAAACCTTACCAGACAGTTCTTCCGCAATATCACTCACAAAGATGTTAAAAAGAGCCAGCCCAAAGACCAATCCCTGTGGTACACCACCGATAACATCCTTTTCCTCGGAGCAAACTCCTTTTACCACTGACCCTCTGTCTCCTTCCACGTAACCAGTTTTTAACCCAGTCAGTCACTTTAGCATCCATACCAAGGGCACTCAGTTTATTTATCAGTCACCTGTGTGGAACTGTGTCAATGGCTTTGCTAAAATCCAAGTACTCCACATCTAGCACTCTTCCCACATCCAACTGTTTGGTCACCCAGTCAAAGAAATCAATCATATTTGTCTGACAAGATCTGCCTCTAGTGAAATCATGCTGTCTCAGGTCCTGAAGTCCATTTGATTCTAGAAACCTCACGGTCCTCTGCTTTAGAAGCATTTCCATTAGTTTACTCACCACTGAGGTCAGACTAATTCTCAACCTCCTCCTTACTTCCACGCTTGTGCAGAGGGACCACATTCACCCTTCTCCAGTCCTCCGAGACCACTCCAGACTCTAAGGAAGCATTGAAGAAGTCAGACAATGGAGCTGCCAAAACTTCCCCGAGTTCTATGAGCACCCTTGGATGTATCCCATCAGGCCCTATCGCCTTGTCTACTTTTCGTTTAGCTGGCTCCTCTCGAACAGTCTACTGAAAATATGTCCTGGTCTATTAAACAGCCATTTCCATTAGCAGTTGTTTTCTGCAGCTCTGCCCCCAGTCTTTCATCCGTGAGCACAGAATAAAAATAATTGTTAGGAAGTTCAGCTTTATCCTTATCAGCGTCTACATATTCCTCCCCTTCACCCTTGAGACTCACTCACGCCATTCTGGCACTTCCTCCTATCACTTATATCTTGTCCCCAGTTTTACCATACTGGCTATCTTTTGTTCTATTTGTATCTTTGCTTTCCTGGTGGCTTTTCCAGCTTCTCTTATCTTTCCTAGGTATTTGTACCTGTCTTCCTCTTTCTATGTCATCTTGTAACTTATGAAGGCTAACCTTTTTTCGCTTACCTTTTCAGCTACTGCTGAGTTGTCCCATGGTAATTTTTGAATGTGCACGGACAAACTGCGCTCTAAAATATTTTTTACATTTTTTTGCGGAGGGGACATATCTGGGGGGGGGGGGGAGAGTGGGTGTGTCTATGCAAATTGGTTAGCACGTCAGCATTGCTGTGTGCTGATAGCGCAAGTTTAGCGTGTCAGTCCCTACTACCTATAAAATAACATAGTAACATAGTAAATGACAGCAGATAAAGACCTGTACAGTCCATCCAGTCTGCCCAACAAGATAAATTCATTTACATGGTATGTAAATAAGTGGTGATAAGTGTTCACACATGGATTGCCATGAGCTAATGGGAAAATTGGTGCATGGCCATTAATGGGAAAATTAAGCCCTACCGTAAGGACGTGCTAATGCCACTTTTTACCGCAGTTTGATAAAAGCCCCCTTAAATGTAAGCCCTCTAGGGACAGGGCAATACTTAGTATATCTGAATGTAACTCAACTTGAGCCACCACTGAAAAAGGAATGAACTAAGTCCAAATAAATAACTTACCCATCAACCCCTGGATTCTAATATAGCATAGAGATCCGCACCAAAATCCAGGCGTATTCTATAACAATACGTGTAACTTAATTGGCTTAACAAGCTAATTAGCATTGAAAACAACACTTAACAAGTAATATTTATTCTAGATTTTTCTCACACCTTTTCAGTAGTAGCTCAAGGTGAGTTACATTCAAGTGCACTGGGTATTTTGTTGTCCTTGGAGGGCTCACAATCTAAGTTTGTTATGAACATTAATTGACAATAATTAGAATTTATGCACACAACTCGCTAAGCGTATTCTGTAATGAACTGCGCCTAAATTCTAATGCACGCAGTTCAAAAGGGACACCAACAGTCCAGCACTTTTCTCCTTTCCCCACCTCCAGCCCCCGGTCCGGCACCTCTGCACTTTTTTCCTCCCTACTTCTGCTGTAGTGTTTGCAACTTAAGTCTTACAGCATTGGTGCTACCCAGCAGCGATTCACACACACATAGGCTCGCAGTAGCTCCGGAGTTCTCTCTGCCGCATCCTGTCTTAAATAGGAAGTTGCATCAGATAGGGTGTTACACAGCAGAGAGAACACCAGAGCCGGCCTGTGTATGTGTGAATTGATACCGGGTAGCGCCAATGCTGCGAGTTGGAAGCACCGAGGCACAGTGGCATTCCTAGGGGAGCTGACACCCGGGGCGGATCGCTGATGCGCCCCGCCCCCTGGGTGCAGCGCCCCCCGGATGCAGCGCGGACCCCCCCCCCCGATGAAAGGACACTCCCCCGTGAAGGACCCCCCCCGGGTGCACGCCATGCTGTTGTTCCATGCTTCTTCTCTGCCCCAGAACAGGAAGTAACCTGTTCCGGGGCAGAGAAGAAGCATGGAACAACGGAGGACAGGCACGCGCGGCACCCCCCCCCCCCCCAGCGGCATGCACCCGGGGCGGACTGAACCTACCCCCCCCCCTTAGGAACGCCACTGCCGAGGCAGAAGCAGGGAGGAAAAAAGAGAAGTGCCAGATCCGTGGGACAGGATGGGAGTGGAGGGAAAGGATCATTGGTGGTCGGGGTGCACCATTCCTGGGTAAGCCTCGGGCTTAAATGGGTGGGCCTGGGACCACCCGTGGCTACACCCCTGGGGATGTGGCTATGGGTGGGGAAATGGGCATTCCGTGGCTGTTCCCAAATTTACACACATAGTTATAGAATATGGCGCAGTGCGTGTAAATCTATGTGCAGGGATTTATATCACATTTTCAATGGTGTAAATGGAGGCATATAGTTTTAGGTGCTGGAATATCAACTAAGCGTATTCTATATACCGCGTCTAAATCTAGGTGTTGCTTATAGAATACGCTTAGGCGAAAATGTTTACCGCATTGATTTTTTAGGTGCCTTATATAGAATCTGGCCCCAAGCCTCTGTCCCTCTGCTGCTTAAGAAGTTGAGAGCTATCAGGAAGTATTTTGAGGAATCTATGTTTGTTTATTTATTTATTTGTTACATTTCCCCACCTATTTGCAGGCTCAATGTGGCTTACATAGTACTGTAAAGGCGTTTGCCAATTCGGTTGATAACAAATACAAGGTTATATTGTGGTCAAATGAGGTAGGTGTGAATCAGGCGTCATGAGGGCCAAGGGAATGAAGATTGTAAGCTGTCCAGTACAATCATTGGTTATGCTGTGCTGCTGGGTGTGGGGGATTTAAGTTGGATCGGTGGGATAGGCCTTTTTGAAGAGGTGGGTTTTTAGAGATTTCCTGAAGTTTAGGTGGTCATGGATTGTTTTCACAGCTTTTGGGAGTTCATTCCAAAGTTGTGCGCTTATGTAGGAGAAGCTGGATGTGTAAGTTGTTTTGTATTTAAGTCCTTTGCAATTTGGGTAATGTAGGTTTAGGTATGAGGTCTGTCATGTATCCTGGGACTACACCATAGACAATTTTGTGGACCAAAGTGCAGATTTTGAAGATGATCCGTTCTTTGATTGGGAGCCAGTGCAGCTTTTCTCGAAGGGGTTTAGCACTTTCAAATCGTGTTTTACCATATATCAGTCTGGCTGCTGTGTTTTGGGCGGTCTGGAGTTTTTTTGTGAGTTGTCCTTTACATCCCACATAGATTCCATTGCAGTAATCTGCATGGCTTAGGACCATTGATTGTATTAGGTTTCAAAAAGTTTCCCTCGGGAAGAAAGGTTTTATTTGCTTGAGTTTCCACATTGAATAGAACATTTTCTTTATTGCGGTGTTTACTTGGCTCTCGAGAGTAAGGTTGCGGTCGATTGTGACGCCGAGTATTTTTAGGCTGTCTGAGGTAGGGAGGGTGTGTCCTGGGATGTTTATGGTTGCGGGTTTGTACTTGTTATGTTGAGATGAGAGGATGAGGCAGTGTGTTTTTTCAGTGTTCAGTTTCAATTGGAATGAGTTTGCCCAAGAGTCCATGATGTTCAGGCCATCATTGATTTCATTGGTTATTTCTGTCAAGGCATGTCTGAAGGGAATGTAGATTGTAACATCATCTGTATAGATGAACGGGTTGAGGCCTCGATTGGATAAGGACTGTTGAAGAGTATTGGTGATAATGATGATCCTTGAGGTACTCCGCAGGCTGCTTTCCATGGTGGTGATATGTTTGAATTTGATTTTACTTGGTATGTTCTGGTGGTTAGAAAGCCCTTGATCCAATTAAGTACATTTCCATCAATCCCGAAGTGGCCAAGGAATCTTAGTAGTATACTGTGGTTTACCATGTCGAATGCACTCGACATGTCGAATTGGAGGAGAAGTATGCTTTTACCTGTGGCTATTTCCTGCTTGAACTTGGCCAGGAGAGTGACTAGGACAGTTTCAGTACTATGGTGGGAGCAGAATCCTGATTGTGAGTCGTGTAATATTGAGAACTTGTCCATGTATTCCGTAAGCTGTTTGGTCACCAAGTTCTCCATCAATTTTACTACTAGAGGGATGGATGCAACTGGGAGGTAGTTGGTGAGATCGTTTGTGTTTTTCTTAGTGTCTTTTGGTATAGGGGTAAGTAGGATGTTACCATATTCCTCGGGGAAGAAACCTTGTTGTAGTATGAAGTTTAGGTGGGATGTGAAGTCTTCTATGAAGCGGCCGGGGGCAGATTTAAGTAGATGACTGGGACATATGTCCAGTTTGCAGTGGGTATTGGCGAACCTATGAATCGCTTGTGTAACTGATTCAGTGGTGAGTAGATTAAATGTTGACGAGATGCGGTCAGCTGGGTCGTCGAAGAAGTTTTCGATGTCTGTGTTGTGATGAGGAAGAGTGCTGCGTAATTTTGTTATTTTTTCGTTAAAGTAGGTAGCCAGTTTGTCTGCGGGTGGGATGTCTGTGTTGGTTGTGGTGACAGAGGTGGTGTCTAGTAACTTATTTACGAGTTGAAATAGTTTCTTCAGATCTTTGTTCAGACCCTCATACTTGCATATGTTGATTACTGTAATGTGATATACATAGGTTGTACAAAATATCTTTTTCATAGATTACAGGTTATTCAGAACACTGCAGCCCAACTTATATTTGGTGGTTGTCGTTGACAGAGCTTCCCCGTTGCTGCTAAAACTTCATTGGCTACCAATAGAGGCAAGGCAGTGGCGTTCCTAGGGGGGGCCGGTGGGTGCGGTCCGCCCTGGGTGCACGACGCTGGGGGGTGCCGCGTGCGCCTGTCCTCCGGTCATTACTTCCTGTTCCAGGGCAGAGAAGAAGCATGGAACAAACGGAGGACAGGCGCACGCAGCACCCCCCCCCAGTGGCGTGCACCGGGGGGGGTTTCTTTTGCGGGGGTGTCACGCTGCATCCGGGGGGCGTGGTGCATCGGCGATCCGCCCCGGGTGTCAGCCCCCCCTAGGAACGCCACTGAGGCAAGGGTTAAATTTAAAGCATGTATCATTATATTTAAAACCTTATATGGACAAGTTCCATCATATCTGATTCCCCTCCCTCATAGAGTTGACAGCAAGTGGTCAATTTTATGCGCTACGTAATCAAATGTTACTCAGTTTTCTGACTCTAAAAGCAGCTAAACATGGTTTTCTGACATCATCAGTTTCGTATCAAGCTTCTGCAATCTGGAATTTATTACCAGTTTCTTTGTGTTTTCAGTCAAATTATCTTATATTTAGGAATGTTTTGAAGACACTTTTATTTCAAAAGTTTCTTTCTATAAAAAGTCTTTTCTGTTCAAAGTAGATTGATTTTCTTATGATCTATGTTTGCTGATATTTTTAATATTGTTTATTCTGGTATTGGCCAGGAATTTAATATAATTTTGTAATCTGCATTGAATTGGATAGGTGACTGGAATATAAGTCTTGATATATAATGTAATGTGAACTATGTCATGTACAATATCTGAGACCTAACTGAGAAGCACTGAGGGACTGATGCACAAAAGTCCCCATATGCGTTTGCCCCGAATGGCTAAGCATGGCTCCACGGCAACATTTGTTTTGTTCCAGCCCAGGAGCTCACCCCTACCAATCCCCAGAGGAGAAAAAAAGGGGGGGAGTTTTCCCAACACACAACTGAACCAATCGCAGCTCTCAAACTCTGGAAAGGGTCGGTGGGGGGAGGGGAGGCAAGCAGAGAACGTGAGAAGCCTGCATCTGTCAGGGGCTGCACTGCTAATTTGCTTTTCAATGTGTGAAGGATTATTATAGCAAGCTGTGAGTGCTAAGCCTGCAAAAAAGTGCACAAATGGATTCCCCCAACTTCTCGGGGTGGTAGATGGATGAACTGCAGTAGAGCACCCGCAAGTAAGGGTTTTGCCAAGTTCTGTATACAGTTGCCTCCTCATCTTGTTCACTGAAAGTGAAGAGCAAAGAGGTTACATTGCAAAGGTGGTTGGTATTGTTGAAGCAAACTACTTGATGAAAATTACGACTGCTCCAGACCTCCCATAAAATTTCCCCCGGTAAAGGAAGGCGGTCCTTTCTGTGCATTGCTTGGAAAGGGCTATGCATTCCTCAGAATGCACATTTGAATACTGAACAGCTCGTTTGCCTACAATTCTCATTGTATGCTGCCACAAATGGTAAAAAGCTCACTTAGCCCCTTTGTGCATGACTCGCTAAAAACCATGCTCACTCAAGCAGCTGGAGTCGGTCAAAAACACATGATGCTAGCCCGGTAAGTTTTGTGCATCAAGCCCTGAATGGACCCTCGAGTGGGGGAAGCGGAAGGATAAGAGGGAGATCCAAACACTGCTCTTACAGTACCACCTAGTGACCAACCTGAGAGATGCCACAGAAAGGACCCTGGGCAGCTGCATCCTGCCTTCAGCTACATGAAGGTACAACAGTGCATGTACTATAAATATGACTATCAGAATGGGAAACGGAGTGAGAGGAAGCAGCAATAAGACCTAAGGCTATTAGGGCAGAGCCTGATAGTAAAAAGATAAATGTAATGCTTCAAATACAGAAAGAAATGAGTACAGCATGAGTAGAGTCTGTCCTGACACAATAAGTAGGGAAAATGAGGGAGACTAGGTAGACAGAAAGATCTATCTGTTCACAGTGACTATATTATTATTCTAGACCACCTTTCAAGACTCATCTAAGCCAGTGTACAACAATCATACATAACTTCCATAAAAACACAATGTCGTTTACATCATTTGCATCAGAATATAAACAAAATAAAAATGAAAAATAGTTCCAATAATTACAATACATTCCAGCTTCAGTAATACATAGCTAAAAACTTCTAAAGCGGTGAACTAACGAGTAGAGTTCTAAACTACTAGGACAGATCATAAATGTAAATTCAACTTTTTTACGAGTATTTCTAGTGAACCAATCATTCATGGGACATCATGACAGTTTACAAAATATTAAAACACAGCTGAAGCTATAAACCAATTACGACAGGCACAAGACCAAATATAATAAAAGACAGGACCAAGCCAATTTAATACTTAGATTCTGCTTTTTCTACCAGAAGCCAGTTCATAGCAGATCACAATCACACAATAATAAAAACACTATCAATAATAGCACTGCCAACAGGAAAGTCTGGTACCAACAATTTACAGAATATTATTGCAAACCATTTTAAATAACATTTAGCCAGTATGGTGGTATATAAGCTTCTAATAAATAAATCAAGCACAGCAGGGCAGTTAATTAAATCATATCCATTACTTCCTACTACCACCCAGAGTGAAACTGTTATGTTATGTTCTTATAGCCCGCTATATCCTCAGATCAGGGTTTGGAGCATGAATACATAATAAAACCAATCAAAATCCACAATTGGGATGATACACAATAATATAAGTGTATGTACAAAACAATATAGCTCAAACATACAAAATAAGATATTCTCTAAGGGGCCCTTTTACTAAGCTGTGTAGGTGCCTACGTGCACCCAATGTGCACCAGTGCAGAGTTACCGCCCGGCTATCATATGGACCGTGCGGTAATTTCATTTTTTAAGCGGTCCGCTACACACGCCAGAAAATATATTTTATTTTCCGGTGCACTCCGAGAATCAGGCGGTAACTCCAACATGACACGTGCAGGCGATTACTGCACGGTTAACGCGAGAGACCTTCCCGCTAAGTCAATGGTTGGCAGTAAGGTCTCAGACCCAAAATGGAAGCGCACCAATTCTGGATTTGCCACATGTCCATTTTTGGAAAAAAATTATAAAAAGGCCCTTTTTACAGGCGCGCTGAAAAATGGATCTGTGCGTGCCCAAAACGTGTGCCTACACTACCGCAGCCCATTTTTCAGCCCGCCTTTGTAAAATGATCCCTAAATAAGTAAGATTTCAACATTTTATGAAACCAAAGATCATATATCATATTTCCTGCAGGAAGAAATTCCAAGTCTTTACAGACTGATACAAAAATGAGTTCTCATGGAAGGTCTTACATCTCAGACCACTTACCAGAGAGAAACGCAGAAGACGGTTTGCGTTTCAACAAGAACCACTACAGTTCAATAGCTGCATATGAGAAGTAACACAATCAATAACATCCCATCTTCATTAGCACGCACAGAGCTACACAGCCTTCACTTTTCAGGGCATGTCTCCCTCAAGTGGATGAAATGAAATTGGTTTTCAGTATTTTTTTTCTCATTTAAAAAAAAAAAACAACTCAAGCAATTTGTCTTTGTAAAACTAGTCGTAAACGAGCGTTCACAGAAAAGGCTCTGGACCTGGAATGCATTAGTCACAATCCCCCTCGTACTACAACTTTAGTGCATAAATGTGTCATTTGCGTGCTAAAATGGTTGAATACTAGCATGTTATGTGCATGAACGTACACTTGCACATGCAAATCCCCGGATTCTATACAGCGTGTTCAGTTTTCCACGTAGAAATCCAAGCGGATTTTATAACAATGTGCATAAGTTAATTGGCTTAACAAGCTACTATTAAGTCTATGATATATGGAGTGGCCTAGTGGTTAGAGCACCAGTCTTGACATTCAGAGGTGACTAGTTCAAATCCCACTGCTGCTCCTTGTGATCTTGGGCAAGTCACTTAACCCTCCATTGCCTCAGGTACAAAATTAGATTGTGAGTCCTCCAGGGACAGGGAAATACCCACTGTACCTGAATGTAACTCCCCTTGAGCTACCTATTGAAAAAGGTGTGAGCAAAATCCAAATAAATAAATAATCAGTTTTGATAACAGGTCTTAACAAGCAATTATTAGAATTTGCACACACAACTCACACCATGCACCTAAATTTATTTATTTATTTATTTATTTATTTATTACAGTTGTACCCCGCGCTTTCCCACACATTGCAGGCTCAATGCGGCTTACATAGTAAATACAATTACAGAGTCGTGAAGGAGAGTATTACAAGTTGTAGTAAACGTAGTAATTGTGAAATTGCATCGACAAGAATTAATCATCCAAACCTAATAGGACACCTCAACACAATCCTATTCTACAGGCCACCAGGAAAATGGCAAGACTCCCAAGTACAACTCATGGATTTCATCTCGAACTCCTGCGTGTCTGCCTCAAACATCCTCATACTAGGAGACATCAACCTACACCTAGAAGATGACACCTCACCAAGCACATGAGAATGCAAAGAATTCCAAAAACTCTGGGACCTGCAAGTACCCAACACGCAACCAACACACAAAAAAGGACACACACTTGATATCATAATAAACAAATTCGAACCGGATTCAACTATCATACTCACTGACACAAGATGGACACCTACATTATGGTCAGACCACCATAAAGCAAATGTCTCTCTCTGCTGGCGAAAAACACACATAAACACAATCAATAAACAGGAGCGAACAACATACACAACGAGAGGAAAAATAGACCCCACAATATTCTGGCAACAGATCTACCAGAACGAATGGTCAACAAACGCTGACACCATCCAATTCCTCCAAGAATGGGACGATCTATGTACAACAACATTAGACAAAATCGCCCCAATCCAAACCAAAACATCACACAGGTAAAAAACAAATCCATGGTTCACCGAAGAACTGAAAAAACTTAAAACACAAGTCAGGAAACTAGAACGAGAATGGAACAAAAAGAAAGATGAACAAACACTAAACGCATGGAAATTACTTCGGAGAAAATACAAATACACCATAAAACAGACCAAAAGACTACATTACAAAACAATAATAGGACCAAACTACAAAGACACACATAAACTCTTCAACCTTGTGAACAAACTGCTAGACACCACACCAGTTACAAACAACGGCAAAGATGTACCAGATGTGGACAACCTTGCGAAATACTTCAAGGAGAAAATTATACAACTACGACTCAAAATACCTGCTAGCCCTATTGAGTACGCCACACTTTTAGATTGTCTAGACCCAGAAGAAGGAACATACCCAGCAGACAGAACATGGACCGAATTCGAAATACTATCAGTAGACCTCATCTCTGAAACCCTCAAAAGATATGCCAAATCCCACTGCAAACTAGACACGTGCCCAAATAACCTCATGAAATCTGCTCCTCGACAATTCATAATAGACCTAACGAACTATGTGAACTTCATGCTACAAAACGGACTTTTCCCAAAAGAAAAAGGAAAAATCTTACTTACCCCAATTCCTAAAGATACAAAGAAAAGCACGAGTGAAATAACCAACTACAGGCCAGTAGCATCAATACCACTAATAACCAAAATAACTGAAGGAATGGTAACCAAACAACTCACAAACTATCTAAACAAACACTCAGTACTGCATGACGCCCAATCAGGATTCCGGTCGAATCATAGCACAGAAACAGTATTAGTCACCCTTATGACTAGATTTAAACAAATAATTGCGACTGGCAACAACATACTCCTCCTACAATTTGACACGTCAAGTGCCTTCGATATGGTTGACCACGGAATCCTAATACACATACTCGAATACTTTGGCATTGGAGGAAATGTCCTGAATTGGTTTGAAGGGTTCCTAACCCAACGTTCGTATCAAGTCACATCAAATTCGACCACGTCTAAGGCATGGACACCTGAATGTGGAGTACCACAAGGATCTCCTCTCTCACCAACCATTTTCAACCTAATGATGAACCCTCTGGCAAAACTCCTATCAAACCATAACCTAAACCCATATATATACGCTGATGATGTGACAATATACATCCCCTTCAAACAAGACATTAACGAAATCTTCAACGAAATCAATCAAAGCCTACACATCATGAACACATGGGCAGATGCATTTCGTCTGAAATTAAATGCAGAGAAAACTCAATGCCTGATACTCACCTCCCAATACAACACAAAGGAATTCACCGCTATAAAGACACCAAACCTGAACCTTCAAATCTCAGAAACGCTAAAAATCCTTGGAATCACTATCGACCGCCATCTAACGCTCGAAACTCACGCTAACAACACAACTAAAAAGATGTTTTACAGCATGTGGAAACTGAAAAGGATAAGACCATACTTCCCAAGATCCGTCTTTCGCAGCCTAGTGCAATCCCTCGTGCTCAGCCATCTGGATTACTGCAACTCACTATACGCAGGTTGCAAAGAACAAACACTGAGGAAACTTCAAACAGCCCAGAATACGGCAGCCAGACTCATCTTTGGAAAGCCAAAATATGAAAGTGCAAAACCATTACGAGAGAAACTGCACTGGCTTCCACTCAAGGAACGCGTCACTTTTAAAGTATGCACATTAGTCCACAAAATCATCCACGGCGAAGCCCCAGCCTACATGTCTGAGTTAATAGACTTACCACCCAGAAACGCCAAAAGATCATCCCGAACCTTCCTTAACCTCCACTTCCCCAATTGCAAGGGCTTGAAATACAAAGCGCTACACGCGTCAACCTTTTCTCACATGAGCACGCAGTTTTGGAATACACTGCCGCGCAACTTAAGAACAATCAACGAGCAAGCTTCCTTCCGCAGATTATTGAAGACCCATCTTTTTGAAAAAATTTACAGAAAGAACCAAAACACATAAAGTCCACACTTACTGTTCACTAATGCATCATACATCCACCTCTGAACTCTCATTCCCGTATTATCACATCACTCATACCTTTACTCACAGAACGATATATACCATATGTCTTCATGCCTTATTATCGCCCTCTAAGCTCCCATTGTTTCCTTCCAAAGTTTCAATGTTTGTGTTCCATTGTTACATTCCTTAACGACACCTCGATTGTCTCGCATTACTCTGCACAATGTAATCCATAACCAATCTGTAACAAATTGTATATTCAATATTTAACTCATATTGTAAGCCACACTGAACCCACAAAAAGGTGGGAAAATGTGGGATACAAATGCAATAAATAAATAAATAAATAAATATGAGAGTTCGATATGTAGAGGCAAACAAAGTTAGGATAAGCAAAAGGAAAAGAAATTGGGAGGGGTAAGGAGAAGGAAGGATGGAGAGGAGAAGAATAGAGGGATGGGCATAAGGAGATTGGGAAATATAGTCTAAGGTATAAATTCTAATGTGTGCAGCCAAAAAAGTGCCTGGTTATGGGTGGGGAAATGGATGTTCCAAAATTTGTATAGTTTAACATTTTTATTGATGACATTGCAAAATGAGCAAAATTTACCATAATTAATTTCAATAAGAGTACAGAAAACAATATGTACACATATGACAGACCACCAGAAGTCACCAACAAACTTTTCCCAGTTTTAATCCCGTCCCCATCCCCCCGCCTTAAAAATCAACAAATGCCCAATCCAGAATGCTGCGAAACCGAACATACATTCAACATGGCCTTTGTCAGCCTTCAACAACAATACGCTCCCTTCCACTCCCCTCTACCCAACCTAACCTAATCCCGATTTCGCAGGAAATTGTCTCAAAAACAGTGATCCACCAATTTGCCTGCTGAACAACTGTTACTTCCCAAATCACTTCAACTCTAGAAATACAACCTTAAACTGTAGGGAAGGCCACTTCTCTTGGACCATTCCCTACCCATTACACTGACATTTTCCCTTCCCCCCAGATTGGATGTTCCAAACTTTAAGCGCACTGTTATAGAATATGCCCCAGTGCGCCTAAATCAATGCACCAGCACTTATGCCACATTTCCCTTGGGGTAAATGAATGCACGTAGTTTTAAGCGCCATGATATGAACTAAGCGTATTCTATATACCGTGCCTAAATACAGGTGCCTCTTATAGAATATGCTTAGGCGGAAATTTATTCCGCATGGAGTTTTTAGGTACCATATATAGAATCTGGCCCATAAGGGCTACTTGGGTGCTCAGCACTATTCTATAACTTCTCTGTTATTTCTCTTTCCCTTTCACGACTCTGAATACTGTATTTTGAATTAATGTTTGCTTAATAGACTACTGTATGCGACATTGAGCCTGCCTCTGGGTGGGAATATTGTGGGATATAAATGTCATAAATAAATAAAATAATAAAACTTGGGGCCTTTGTATCAAAGTTTAGTATGCACTAATGGACATTAGAGGGCGCTAAGTGCCACCTGGCCCACAGATATAAAATAGGATGTGCATTTAGGCACTTATCTTTGGTGCCTAGTTATAGAATTGCCCCAATTTGTGTAAACAAGGCATCTGTAAAAGTGTCTCATGAGATGGTCTCAGGTGCTGACCTGAGATAGCAGTTCAAAGACATTTGTACACATATTGTATTATACACAGTTCATTTATCATGGGAGTCACTAGCCTGTGGTAACTCAGTACCGTAGGTTAGTAACTCCTGAGCTAAAAGAATACAGCTTGCAATAAACAACACAGTTATTCTGCTTCCTGTTCCACTAGTCCCCAGGGATTGATGAGGTAGACCGGGGGGGACTTACAAGGGGCTGTGAAGTCTTTAAGGGAGCGCTGACTGGGGTTCTGGGAGGTCCACGGGGTGGGGAAGTTTGGACTGGGGGGTGCTCATCATCAGCCCTGCAAGATGCAGCAGCACCGGCAAGCAGTGACCACGTGGGATTGGAGCAGGAGAAGAGCAAGTGTAGCTTGTCGCAGCAGTCAGCAGTGAGTCAGTGACTATGTGGGACTGACTCTCTTCCCCCCCCCCCCCCCCCCCCCCCCCCCCGCTGCTCCTAAGAGAGCTTGGGCTATTTTGGGCTCCTTTCGGGTGCGGATTGGACTGGGAGATTTTTTGCTATCTGGCAACACATGTCAATGGCCCAGTACTCTCAGGCAGGAAAAATAACACCAGCTCAGTTAGTGTTGTTTTTCCATGGATAATGCAGCTTGAGAAGTTGAAAGCAAGCTTCATGATTGAATTAGTACAATAGAGAGGTGCTTTGCATGCATTTGCATCCGTTACATCTCATTATTACTTAAAAGGATAACTAACATTAAAATAACATAATTTTACCTTTTAACATGTGTTAAATTACTCACTAGTAACCGTTTAACATTTATAAAAATAAACTTTATTAATGAATTAATATAACCTTACTAAAATTAATTCCATTCCCTTAACCCATTGTTATACATCAATCACTACATACATACTCTCATTCACCAACACACCCATAAACACTTTTCCAAAATACTCTTTCAGTACACAATTAAATGACATATATCTGGTAGTTTCTCATCATATCAAAATTTCTCAACATATGGTCACTACTCTTTAATCATTTGTATATCCAGTGAATTGGAGTTTCCCACAAGAGCAAACTTCTTTAAGTACATAAGTAATGCCATACTGGGAAAAGACCAAGGGTCCATCGAGCCCAGCATCCTGTCCACGACAGCGGCCAATCCAGGCCAAGGGCACCTGGCAAGCTTCCCAAACGTACAAACATTCTATACATGTTATTCCTGGAATTTTGGATTTTTCCAAGTCCGTTTAGTAGCGGTTTATGGACTTGTCCTTTAGGAATCCGTCCAACCCCTTTTTAAACTCTGCTAAGCTAACCGCCTTCACCACTTTCTCTGGCAACGAATTCCAGAGTTTAATTACACGTTGGGTGAAGAAAAATTTTCTCCGATTTGTTTTAAATTTACTATACTGTAGTTTCATCGCATGCCCCCTAGTCCTAGTATTTTTGGAAAGCGTGAACAGACGCTTCACATCCACCTGTTCCACTCCATTCATTATTTTATATACCTCTATCATGTCTCCCCTCAGCCGTCTCTTCTCCAAGCTGTATAGCCCTAGCCTCCTTAGTCTTTCTTCATAGGGAAGTCGTCCTATCCCCGCTATCATTTTAGTCGCCCTTCGCTGCACCTTTTCCAATTCTACTATATCTTTCTTGAGATGCGGCGACCAGAATTGAACACAATACTCAAGGTGCGGTCGCACCATGGAGCGATACAATGGCATTATAACATCCTCACACCTGTTTTCCATACCTTTCCTAATAATACCCAACATTCTATTCGCTTTCTTAGCCGCAGCAGCACACTGAGCAGAAGGTTTCAGTGTGTTATCGACGACGACACCCAGATCCCTTTCTTGGTCCGTAACTCCTAACGTGGAACCTTGCATGACGTAGCTATAATTCTGGTTCTTTTTTCCCACATGCATCACCTTGCACTTGCTCACATTAAACATCATCTGCCATTTAGCCGCCCAGTCTCCCAGTCTCGTAAGGTCCTCTTGTAATTTTTCACAATCCTGTCGCGATTTAACGACTTTGAATAACTTTGTGTCATCAGCAAATTTAATTACCTCGCTAGTTACTCCCATCTCTAAATCATTTATAAATATATTAAAAAGCAGCGGTCCTAGCACGGACCCCTGAGGAACCCCACTAACTACCCTTCTCCATTGTGAATACTGCCCATTTAACCCCACTCTCTGTTTCCTATCCTTCAACCAGTTTTTAATCCACAATAGGACATTTCCTCCTATCCCATGACCCTCCAATTTCCTCTGTAGCCTTTCATGAGGTACCTTGTCAAACGCCTTTTGAAAATCCAGATACACAATATCAACCGACTCCCCTTTGTCCACATGTTTGTTCACTCCTTCAAAGAATTGAAGTAAATTGGTCAGGCAAGATTTCCCCACACAAAAGCCATGCTGACTCGGTCTCAGTAATCCATGTCCTCGGATGTGCTCTGTAATTTTGTTTTTAATAATAGCCTCTACCATTTTCCCCGGCACCGACGTCAGACTCACCGGTCTATAATTTCCCGGATCTCCCCTGGAGCCTTTTTAAAAAATGGGCGTTACATTGGCCACCTTCCAATCTTCCGGTACCACGCTCGATTTTAAGGATAAGTTGCATATCACTAGCAGTAGCTCCGCAAGCTTGTTTTTCAGTTCTATCAGTACTCTAGGATGAATACCATCCGGTCCAGGAGATTTGCTACTCTTCAGTTTGCCGAACTGCCCCATTACGTCCTCCAGGTTTACCGTGAAGTCAGTAAGTTTCTCCGACTCGTCCGCTTGAAATACCATTTCCGACACCGGTATCCCACCCAAATCTTCCTCGGTGAAGACCGAAGCAAAGAATTCATTCAGTCTCTCCGCTACGTCTTTGTCTTCCTTGATCGCCCCTTTTACCCCTCGGTCATCCAGCGGCCCAACCGATTCTTTTGCCGGCGTCCTGCTTTTAATATACCGAAAAAAATTTTTACTATGTTTTTTTGCCACTAATGCTATCTTTTTTTCATACTCCCTCTTGGCCTTCTTAATCTGCGCCTTGCATTTGCTCTGACACTCCTTATGCTGTTTCTTGTTATTTTCAGACGGTTCCTTCTTCCATTTTCTGAAGGCGTTTCTTTTAGCCCTAATAGCTTCCTTCACCTCACTTTTCAACCAGGCCGGGTGTCTTTTGGACTTCCATCTTTCTTTTCTAATTCACGGAATATGTATGGCCTGGGCCTCCAGGATGGTATTTTTGAACAGCGTCCACGCCTGTTGTACAGTTTTTACTCTCTCAGTTGCCCCCCTAAGTTTTTTTTTTACCGTTCTTCTCATTTTATCATAGTCTCCTTTTTTAAAGTTAAACGCTAACGTATTTGACTTTCTGTGTACAGTTACTTCAAGGTCGATGTCAAAACTGATCATATTATGGTCACTGTTATCAAGCGGCCCCAGTACCATAACGTCCCTCACCAGATCATGCGCTCCACTAAGGACCAAGTCTAGAATTTTTCCTTCTCTCGTCGGCTCCTGCACCAGTTGCTCCATAAAGCTGTCCTTGATTTCATCAAGGAATTGTATCTCTGTAGCGTGTCCCGATGTTACATTTACCCAGTCTATATTTGGATAATTGAAGTCACCCATTATTATCACATTGCCCATTTTGTTCGCGTCTCTGATTTCTTTTATCATTTCTGTGTCTACCTGCTCATCCTGGCGAGGCGGACGGTAGTACACTCCTATCACCATTTTTTTCCCTTTTATACATGGAATTTCAACCCACAGTGATTCAAAGGTGTGATTTGTGTCCTGCTGAATTTGTAATCTATCTGAGTCAAGGCTCTCGTTAATATACAATGCTACCCCTCCACCAGTCCGGTCCACCCTATCATTACGATATACTTTGTATCGCATTCAATGGATCAGAGTCACCAACTTGTAAAGTTAAAGTATTCTTTCCTGCAGCAAACCATTGTGTTGTCAATGATGATAACAGTCATACACATCCAGGATACGGGCATAACCCGTCTTCACTGTCCATAGTATGTATTTTCCAGATATGTGCATTAAATCGTTGTAGCACTTCTTTCTAAAATTTCACTCTCTTATATCCTTATAATCTTTCCACCATACGACCAGGACCCAACATGCTCATGTTTCGCTGTGTAAGTGTTTGGAAGAGCAGTTTGGGCTCGCCATCGCATTGCTGGTGTTCGACTACCTCACTACCTGGATGAGCCAAATTCAAGACCCCTGATGACGCTTACACAGCGAAACATGAGCATGTTGGGTCCTGGTCGTATGGTGGAAAGATTATAAGGATATAAGAGAGTGAAATTTTAGAAAGAAGTGCTACAACAATTTAATGCACATATCTGGAAAATAAATACTAAGGACAGTGATTATAGAGTATAGATCTTGACTGGGTTTGTGATTAACATGTGTTAAGATACATATATCATATGTTATTCCCTTTCCACAGTTTAGTAACTACCCCCCCCCCCCCCCCCTTTGTCAAATAACTTGGGCAATTTTGTAGAAAAAGGTTTTATTTATACATAATCTGCTACTACATATTTTTATATTTTTCTGTACCACATTCCTATTTATTGTCAGAACTTTAGTTTGATACAGCTCATTAAGCCTCTTAACAAGCTCCTTGTAGAAGAATGTCCTTGCCATTTTCTGTTTTCAAATTCACTTCTTTTAATGGTTACCAGAGCAACAACAAGCAGAATTACATGCTTCATGTATGAAAAATTAAAAATGTTTATTTCCAAACTAGCCCCAGGGTAAACAGTATTATGGAGGTTCTGACTGATTTTATTTGTCCTTCAAAGACATTTATACATGGGTTATGTTGTACCTAAGGGAGGCAAGGGTTGGCTCAGATAGCAGGCAAAGGGCACCATTCCCCGCCCCACCCCCCAAGGTAACCCCTGAAAGCTAATAGGGTGTGTGTGGGGAGGTTGAAACAGCAGGAAGTTCTAAGCAAAAAGAATGAATACCACAATCTCCTCAGGGGCGAAGCAAATCTAAACTGAAAAAAATGAGCTGTAATAATTTACATTTGTTATAACTGTCAGTTAAGATGTTTAACAAAACAATTATGAAAAGCATGGCTCGTGGAATTCTTTTCAGCCCCTGTGTATGCTTCATCTGTGTCGCCTTGAGGGAAGAGGGGTTGGATGACTCGAATGGAGCCATACCCAAACATTCTGTTGATTTGGGAAAAATAAGAAAATGAAACCAAACATGATAATATATCAAACCATTAGATGTCACAGTCAATGGCTATCAAGGGATGCATTTTCAAGGTTTACCATAGGGTGCTACCCTCAAGGCAACAGATATTACCATTCTTCTCTACCACTAGGAAGTACACATATCAACCAATGGCAAA